>NW_027176042.1:13006512-13331512 GCF_023055335.1 Clinocottus analis | reverse complement strand
TATGCACACTTCTAAATATGATTAGATATACTTCTTTGCTCACGATAGGTGACTCCCGGTAGCAGTGTGAAACCTAAAGTTATATAGGTTTTATTTTAGTTCAGTGTGCGATGCTTCACTGTCCCTGCAGAGCCTGGACGATGGTCAAGCCCGGGCCGGGGGGCAACGTCCAGCCGTCCTGGCCCTGGTGGTTCTGCAGCAGGCAGTACAGCTGCTTAAGGTGGGTCACTATGTTGTCTTTGATATCTGGAATTGAGATCTGCAGGCGAACGCTGCCGCTGTCGAAGGACCGTGTGTTGTCTCCAGAAAACATCTCGCTCAACATGCGGGCCACCACTGGAATGATCTGTAGGACAGAGAGCCAGCATGAGTGACAGTCAGAGATTCTGAAAAGAGCACATGTAATTGTCTTGTGCTTCACACGGATAATAAACCATACTCTGTATGAGAAGAGAAATATGAGTGTTGTGTTGGGTTGGAAAGAAGAGTTAACAGTCACAGCTTAAGAAGAAATAAGCAGCTTCTATTTCCTTCAAATAAGCAGGAAAACAATGTTTTTAAATAAGAAATGTGTGGTACTGTATTTATAAAAGATAATTAACATGCAAATAATATTTTAAGCATTGACGCCCCTGACGTGGGCCCCGGCAACGCGACCCGGCACTAGGGACAGTGCGCCCCAGTGGACAGTTGCGCGGGGAGCAGGGGGCGCGTCCATCCCCAGCGGGGAGATAATTCACAACAAGCACATAGTCCACGGCCCCGGGAAGCGGCGAGGTCCGGGCCAGGGCTCACACGGCCGGAGCCGGCGTGCCACCTTTGGCCCGAGCCTTTCCAAGCCAATCTAGAGCCGGTCGCTGCGCACCACAGTGGAGGAAATGCACAGCAAGGGGAGAGCACAACCTGTCGCGTCAACAACAATTCATGTTGTCCAAATCTATCAACAACACTGACCCTGCACAGTGCAGACATGACATTGCAGCACAGCTGCACTGGCGACAACCTCTCCCTGCTCCTAGGAGAGGACGCAGATAGAAGCACCAGCACCCTCAGGTGCTAGTTTATGATTAAATACGACTGCAAATGTTTAAAAAAAACAAACAGTAACATTATCAGCATTTCACTCACCAGACGCACATAAACCTTTGTGGAAAACGGGTCATCAGTAAGTCCTGAGATTCTAGGTGAGACGCTTCAGTGACCAATCACAGTGCATGTTAATGGTCACGCGGCCCTGTGACCAATCACATGTCTCACAAAGGCTCTTCCATGTATTTTAACCAGGCTACTCTTACATAGATAACGTGAAGTGAAACGTGATTGGATTAAAAAATGCTGTTGAACAGGTTACAAGAAGCCTTACAAGAGGCCTGAAGGATCAGAGGAACAGGAGGAGCTGTGACATGAGAAAATAAGCTAATAGGGAAAAAAATATTATAATACATGTAGTCTGTAGTATTTGTGAAAAACAATTACATTATACAAAAGCTTTAACTTATATTTTTTTAAATTACAAAATAGCTATAACTTTGTAATTCTATTAAAGCCTTCAGTGAAGGTAAACAGAGATAAAGTTTGTTCATGCCCAGGTATGAGGTAAAGCTGATTACTGGCCTCTATTGTCTCTGTTGTCCCGTGATGACCACTAAGATTCATTAGTTTTTGTTACAAACAAAGATTCTTACCTGAACCATGATAAGTTTCCTCTCTTTGGGTCTCCCATCAGGCCACTCCTCTCCAAAACACAGGTTGATTTCAAAGTGAGGAGGGCTTGGTATCTGGCCGCGCTGGTGGGCAATCACTCCTATACACCATACAAACAATTATTAGTTATTACTATTAGAATTCTGTCTCAGAGATTATTACATTTATATATCTTCATAAATCTATATATAACTGAAGTTGTTTTACTAATGGTTCCAATAAAAATAAGAATTGCATTTACCACTGAGAAAAGACTCCAGGCAAAAGAGTTTGATCTTCCTCTGACGCTCTATAAGATTTGGCGCAGAGGGATTTGGAGCACAGGGCCCGGACCAGTACACTTTGCACTGGCAGAGACGCACTGCGTAGATATCGTGACCGCTGACCTCCAGGATGAGGCCTCTGTCCATCACATCCAGCAGGCGGTTAGTGAAAACCCTTTGCTTGTCATTGGTAATGTG
Source organism: Clinocottus analis (assembly GCF_023055335.1). NCBI lineage: Eukaryota > Metazoa > Chordata > Actinopteri > Perciformes > Cottidae > Clinocottus > Clinocottus analis. The sequence goes on along the minus strand of NW_027176042.1, from coordinate 13,329,347 downwards.
CTCTGTGGTCGGAAAGCGTAGCTGCTCCAAGTTCACCGGCCCGAACAGCTCCTCCTGATTGACCATGGGGCCGAGGTCTCCGTAGAACAATCTGCAGCCCTGCGGGTTGCTGACGTTTGCTGTGGGACACATTTCTTTCCCTCTGTACAGGAACTGCACCTCCAGGTCGGTCACTGGCGCAGAGACAAATGTAGACAGTTAAAACCTTGTTTGTTGTACAACTATAATCAAAACTACAATGCCCAGCTGCTCTACAGTAGATATCCCCAAAGCTACATCAGTGTACGCACACTGCATCAGCCTGTTGCACTAAATCTATTCTACTTAACCGGGAAAAAAACTAAGTTTATGTCTGGTGTTCAATGGATTTCAACAATACTAGAAGAATTTCTTACTCGGGAGGGAACTGATCCACATTTCTGGAGAGGCAAAAAAGGCGTCGGGTAGAGGAGGGGGTTGCATCACGTGATCGGGCAGGGGAGCAGGAGGCAACAGGGGAGTTGGCTGCATCTCCACATCCACAGGCTCCTCTTTAGGCCAGATCTTAACAGATTCCTCTTTGGGCCAGCAGGCCTCATTTGAAGGGGGACAACTGGAAGGCTGCGACTCTGAGCTCGGAGACCACATAATAAGAGGAGAGGGACTGGTGCCTAAATGAGGAAAGAGCAAAGAAATAATTAGATGAATTAACAGATATCAAACTTTACCGCTTTGCTGTTTTGATGTACAGACAGGAAATATGCGTAGTGTGTTTAGAGAAATCATTCACCATTGGATGGGTATGGGGGGAGAGACTCTGGTGTATCTGGCATATCTTCTTCCCCGCCATCGTCCTCATGAGGAGTCCAAGAACCAGCGTCTGAGGAGGCTGTGGGATACGCATTACCACTGAATTTAGAGAAATGTGTAATAGAGGATACAGAAAGTCTGTCATAGTGAAGCAGCTCTTATTCACCTTGGTTAATAGGGGGCGGTGGGATGTCACAGACATCATATATCTTCAAAGGATTCATGGGAACCTCTTTGGTGCCATCGAAGACCAGGTTGAATTCTCTGCTTTTGTTCAGGGCACATCTAAGTTGAGCTTTCCACTTTGCAGGATCAGGTTCATCAACTCCCTCTTGAAACTTCCCGGTCTCCACAGCCCACGCCTGCAGGAACATTTCAACATACAGGTTTCAATATCACAGCCCCGCTTTAACATTTCAGATTCCTGCACATGATCCACATACAACTACTGCTTTCTTTTCTTTTTAAAAAAAAGGTAGCTGATGAACTGTCAGGTATCTGTCCAAAGAAATATCCAGGATAATGAACAATGATGTCATCATGTATGTGCATGAGATATGACTATGAACATATTATTAATTATTTGATTTACCTATAGCAATAAATGTAGAAAAATGTATGAGACTCAGCAGACTGTAAGACTAGCGCATGAGTACAAACCCATAACATGCTCACGAACCAACGTTACACCAAAACATTACATTTTCCCCTTATAGTTTGGTGTGTTCATAGACAAAGACAACGCAATGTACTCATACAAGGAATATACACAGTCCAAGAATAACTGAAAACAACATCATAGAAAAATAGGAACAATATGCCCCAACATCACGGTCTCAGATCTTTAATTGATGCCACACAGATAACAACCCAATGCTCGTTGGCCTCCCTACTTAACCAGTATGCCCTTTATCCTACCTGCGTGACTTTTCCTAATGTTAAGAGAGGGAGATGCAAGTCAAATAAAATAACAGATGTTGCTCCAGAGACATGTTTATCTTTAACCAGTATAAACCTCGTCTAAACATGGGATGAAACATATTGACTAAAAAAACGTGAGTGAACAATTTACAAGTAGGTACATCCTGTCTGTGAACGACATACATTCAGTTAGGTGAACTTGTTTTTTTATTCCCACGACATCTGGTGCAACTAAAGTAAAGCCTTCACCTTAAATATGGTGTCCTCGTCCTCGTGTTGGGGTGTGTGTCGTGTGGCGTGTTTCCATGGGATCCTGAAGCGCATGGCCTCGCGGTCGATCCACACCAGATCCGGGTATCGCCCGCTGTCCACCTGAGCGACCAGCCAGGGCTTCAGGCGCACGCGCCGAGGGGTGACCGACATCCCGGCTGAAAAGACAACACCGAGCGGTGAGTCTCACGGTGCCCTGCTGCCGCGACTCACGGCTTCACAGCCGGACCGCGTTCATACGCTCCGTGACGGACAAGGACGCGCAGAAGTGTCCGCACATCGCGGGGATTTACCAAACATTTAAAAAAAAAAAAAAACGGCTACATTTTGACAGGCGGATTGACCTTTGGCTTCTTTAGTTATTCGTCGTAACACCACGGGTTAGGTCGTGCACGGTACGCCGACATATCTTTAAATGTGAATGTACAGTGGAATAAATCCAAAACTCAAAGGGACAAAGCGACCAAACACGATACTAAAGAAAGACACACATACCTGTGCCAAACCAGGAAGTTGGCGAACTCCGTCCTCGTCGGCCTGCTCGCCAGCAGCTGGCGATAAAATCGCGTTTCCTCCGTAAAACTGCTGCAGATTCCCTCAAATAAAAGTCACTGGTATTAGCTCGGACGAGTGCGGGTGCGAAAAACAACAAACTATTCCCAGAGGACTCCGAAGAGATGTTGTTGTTCACTCCGGCTCGGCCCTTCCCCTCTCCTCTCCTCTCGTCTCCTCTCCTCACCGAAACTCAGGTACGTGCGTGACGTCACACCGGTGTCACACCTTTTTTGAGCAGCTGAGTGGATATGGCTTTTCATGGAGCACGTGGACACTTTCTTTTTCCATAGTAGCCAACCTCAACTCACAATACAAAGAGAGGCAATCTGATCAAGAATATTTATAAAATGTTCATAATCTCCCAGATAAATAAATGCCTTTGTTGGTGAAATCTGAAACACATTTCTTAAGGCTCATCATGGCCATATTTTGTTTCTCGGTGTTTTGTTTTTTTTTACCCTCCACAGATGTGTTTACAATTTACTTCCTCCACAACACATATTTATTTAGAGTGTGAGAAAAAACACATTTTTTTTTATCTTAAAGGTTCACTTTGAGTGACCTACTTGCATATCCATAAAGCAAAACACTGCACACTGGCAGACAGCCGGCAGACAGAGTCTGTGGGAGTTTCCACAGAACATATCAGTTTATTCATTGCGAAGTGGGATGAGACAGCGGACAGTTGATGATAATCTTGTCACTAATAGAAGACAAAACAGCCCAACAATAACAAGCCACTCCCTGAAACTACTCATGGTATCCTTTGAGTGTGTGTGTCTGACATCCAGCTGTAACAAATTTGCCTTTCAGTTTCCTGGTTTCAACATAATATCCATAATAGGCCTGTCGTTACGTGTGTGATGATCATTTGCATTCTGAAATAGATGGCTTTCTGAGCTGCTAGTGGCCGGTGTGTTGGGTTGTTTTGGGTCCAAGTTTCAGCTGGAGATTCCCAAAAGATGAAGGACTCCACCCAACAATGTGTGCATATGTTCTTAACCTGAGAGGTCACCGAATTTTAAAAAAGGCAAACATATCCGACAAAATTAGGAAAATGTAATCAGACTTTGCTTTAATTTTGTTAATCTTGTTGTGAAATACTTGATATTCTTCTCTTTTCAGTCAAATGGAAAAAAGGAAAAACTCCCAGACATTAACGTCATTACCTGTGATGAGGGGTCAAGAGAAGATATTACAAGATGTATATATCACAAAATGTTTAGTAACGAAATCATCAAACAGTTGGAGACGATTGTACTTTTTTCCAGTCATTCTGTCAGCCAAAGACAGTCAGTTAGTACAAGAAGACCTAATAGAAAATTAATGAAAACAAAGAATTAATTCAACTATACCACTGTATGAATATTGGAGATGCTTATTGCTTGACACTTTACAAAAACATTTATTTGGTCACACAAATGTGCTTTCTGTACCATCTGTTCCATTTGTTCACATACCAGAATTAAGCATTGTTATACTCCTTTGTTTTCCTTAAATATAAATTATCCAGCCAACAAACCTGAGAGCAGCATAACCTTATCTAACATGAAACTTCATTTTAAAGCTAATCTGAAAAACGGAAATCTAATGCCACAGCTAAATGTTTCAGAGCTTGCCAGTGTTGTGAAAAAGCTGCTGGTTGTTTTCGTTAAGTTATCAATTTGTAGGACAACTTAAGGGAAACCATTGTAAATACACACAATTTGAAATAATCTAAATGGAAATAGACTCAGATAAGAGGCTGAAAGAAGAAAAGCAAATTATTTTTGATAAATGTACTTTTATGTCAATTCTAATATATATATATATATATATATATATATATATATATATATATATATATATATATATATATATATATATATATATGTGTGTGTGTGTGTGTTTATGTTAATCTTTCACAGGGTAGTCGTGATGGTGGTGGTCTAATCCATTAAAAGTATGAAACTGCTCAACAAAAACACATACATCACTGTAATGCCTCAGATAAGGAAAATCTCAGGTTTCTCTACTTTGCAGTTTTTACATTATAACATACATTATAATTAAGGAAGTTATCAGGTATATTGATTTCCATAAACTTCTGAAGTTCAATATGTATTTAATGTGCATGTGATGGCTAAAATAAATTGGCACTTATTGAAATTTGGACAGGAACAATGCAGTGTTTCATTTCAGCTGCAGTCCAACACAGGATGCACATGAGCACTGATTGTTAAAGTGTCCTTTCTTTTTCATGAATACAACTTTAATTTTTGGGGTTTGATTGAAAGTCTTTGCTGGCTCGTGAATATGTGAGGAAAAATCAAAACGGTACAACCGTGCTGCCCTTTGCCCCACAGATTGGTCCACATCCCTTGGTCCTGATGATTTGTGGGCCCTGAACTCACCTCTTCAGCGGTGGCGCAGTTAAACACAAAACATGGATCAGGGCCCATCTAGTTGGAAGTATTAGATGTTGGTCCTCATCTCTCCTTGAATTTTTTGAACAATGTGTGTGAGGTCCAAACTCTCTGTTAGTGTCGTCAGCAGCAAGCTGTCATTCTGAACCCCCTCCATGAACTCTTCAAAGGAAAGCTCCCCTGGAAAAAACAAACACGCACTCTGAACTTACGTCCTCTCTGCTGGTCATAAAAGAGATTCATATTTAGTCAATAATTTGACAGGGTTGTGGATATTCGGCTTTTTCCCCCCATCCACACCGAGCTGCCCAACTCCTGACTAAATATTTTGCCCTTGGGCCTTACCATCTCCATTGATGTCAATCTTGTCAAACACCATGTTGGCAAAGTCCTCCGATGATATCTCACTAGGAATCCCATTGATTGCACGAATGGACTAGACATGACACAAAGAAAGTAGATCATGTTAAATACTGAGACATGTATTGTTGCCAACATGTCTTCTACCAGTAGATGTCATCTAAGTGACAGCTATTGCTCTCTGCACCTTGCATCACTGCAGTTTGTTTCATGCTCCTCTAAGCCGGGGTGGGATCTCTGTGCCATATCTCTGTCTGACCCGAGACGTCTAAGCAGGTGTTTTCAGGACTGTCTAACTTTAACATGAAGGCTCATGCCCACCTTAATTATCTGAAGCAGCTCCTCACGGTCGATGTAGCCACTCCTGTCTACATCATACAGTTTAAAGTACCAGCGGAGCTTCTGCTGCACTCCTCCCTTTAGCACCAGGCTCAGAGCAGCTACATACTCCATAAAATCAATGCAGCCATCCTACAGAAGAAAAGGACATGATGAACATTGTCATGAGCAGAGCAGTGTGGCACTCAATGTATAATCCTGCCACATTCAAGTCTGTGCACGTGACCATCAAATTGTGGAATTAAGGCCTTTTGCCCACACATTCTGCGGCGTATTTCAATGAAATGCACATTGATCTACACCTCCATGAAAAAAGGGTTGCACCCGTTCTGTTTTCAGGTTAGTTGAGTAAGCAGCGTCAATGGGATACGTCCCTTATAGACTTAGTCTCTCTCAGTCTGGTTTTTATTAGCATAAACAATCTTGTGAAAACAATGGCAGGCACTGAGGGAAAACAGTCACTGTCAAGAAATGTAGATGAACATGAACCAGTTTCTTTGCTCTTACAATTTGAAAATAGGGAATGAACAGACATGAAATAGATGTATAGGTGGAAATAAAGTACATGTAAACAAATAACAATCTTTGTGTGTTCTCTTATGAGGATGACGAGGATCATTTTTAATCCTTATTGTTTGGTAGTAGCAGCAGATAACCAAGGTAATAGATATATTATGTTTAGGATCTGGATAATTATTCAATAATAGCAGTGTTATCAAATAAATAAATAAATGTAATGAGCACTAAATTAAACTTCTGTCTTTTTGTGTAAAGGGTGCATTTTAAAAACATTTCATCATCACTCGTATTCAGTAAGGATAAAAAGTACGTAAACATACTTAAGGATTTAGCTTTACTTAACATTAAAATGCATATATTACCCTGCCAGAAGATTATAAATCAGCTTACATCATTCATATCAAACGTTGTAAACATGGTCTTAACGTAGGCGTTGGATGTGTCCGACAGGTTCCTCAGACCAAAGAACTGCTTGAACTCATAAAAGGTGAGAAGTCCAGATGGGCACTCGGTCATAAATTTTCTGTACCACTGATGACTCTCACAAGCTTGTAGTTCCTCCACAGCCAACCCAGTGCTGTTTCCCATGTCGGTTTATAAATAAATGTAAAAGAAATCCTGTAAAATCCATATAACCGGAAAGTATCGCGTCCACCGAACATCCATGCATGGTCAGTTTGCAGATTAGAAACAAGCAGCAGGCTGCAGTGTGTGCGTGTGTGTGTGTGTGTGTGTGTGTGTGTGTGTGTGTGTGTGTGTGTGTGTGCGCGAGCGCATGTGTGAGCCAATCATCCTTTTGTTGTAATCCACTTTGTTAGCCAGCAAAGACTTAACTTAACAATAGACCTCAGAGTAGAAATACTTCCTAGTGTACCAATGACACCAGCTGTCCAAAAAATGTTGTTAACCCTGCTCATTAAGTTTCTATGGAGGCATTATTTTGCTTGATGAACTCTGCAAATTGTATGGATTCATCATCTATACACTATATTACTTACTATGTGTTCACCCAAAGAAAAAGGTTTTCCATATTTTGTTAGACGTATCTCCTTTTATGTAGGATAGATTACTTTCCTTGTAAAATATTATGAAATAAATAAGTAGGACTTATTGTACGTCGACCTGCTTGGTTGTGCTTTTTGATGTCAAAGTGTTGTCATTGTCTCGCAGGTGAAATGGAAGCAAGCAACGTGGTCTAATGCTTTTTACAAGGTCTGAGAGTGAAGAAATTGGTCAGTCCACTCAACAATGTGAATGTGTTGCACCTCTGTAACTCCACACATGGACATGACCTCTACTGCACAGCGAGCCGGTCATTGACACATAGCAGAAAAAATTAAGTAAACTCTGAGGTACGTATAGGTAAGTAAACTAGGAAACCAACCATAAAATGTAGCATTACATTTTTTTTAAATACACACACATACAGTCTGCTTTGGACATTAAGTTATGAAAGCTCTTTGTGACAAACAATAGTTTAAACATATTTAGCTATATTCATAAACCTTCTTTCCTTAAGACTTCTCACAGGGATCTCTTGGCTTACCCTATGGTTTCATTGGATTGACGGCACTGCTTTTGGCCCTCTTACTCCTCCATCTGCTCTTGTTTACAGATAGTTTGTTTGAGTGGCCCAGGATGTCAACAAACTGTAAACAACCCTGGCTACTGAAATAATTTGATTTTATGGTCCTCAGAAAATAGAGCCAAAGATTTTGTTCAAGCGAGATGTTACAGCATGATAAAGGTTCTGGTCACTTAATTTATAAAAATCATACTTAAGAATATGTAGCATTTGCCTCGATTTGAATATATCGGCTTCTTCCATTCAATAGAGGTTAATGATATTTTGCTTTACTGCTTTATTGTGTGCTTCATAGAGATAAGCGAGTTAGCCACAAAAATGTTAATCTGTCGTCCCTGGACAGATGTTACTCAGTGCTACAGAAATGACTCCTAAAACCCAGAAATCATTTTGTATTTTGTATTCTTTTCTTTCGGTTCCTCTCAAAGTCAGTTTTTTATGGGTTTTGGGATTAGATGCCTATGATAAAGTCTGTGGTAGACACAAATGTAGAATAACGCTTTGTTCAACAATACAAAATATGTCAGTAGAAACTCCTCATGAATATGGAAGCTTTTCAGTGTCTTAACAAGATGCTATTGAACGTTATCACGTTATAGTCAACCTTCCCAGCCTCGTTGGGTTTTCTTGCACTCAAGCAACCGTGGTGTAGTTTGTTTACAGCCTAATGGTAGCTTTTAACTTATGTTATCTAAATTGTTAAGACTATCTTGGTGAACGAGGAGTTTCTTTGCCACAGAGTTTATTTTTTTTTAGCAATAATCAAAATAACAATGGACAAATCCTATTGCTTTTAGTAGGGGGAATCAGTGTGATGCTAACTTCTGGGGTTGGCCTACAGAAATACATCAAAAACACTCATAAGAAATAAACATGCAGAGCAAATGAAATACCAATGTTGTTAAATATAATGTAATGCAACACCACTTTAACCACACGTGACCTCCCTCCATGCTCCTGTTGTGACGGAGTGGGTTTAAATTACATTAAATCTAGAAAATCCTGAGATTCTCGGTTGTAGGTTCTAGCTTCACTGAGCAATCACAGTGCATGCTAATAATCACACGGCCCTGTGACAAATCACAACATCCATTATGCTAGCAGATATTAACGCTAGCTAGCTGGCTGTTAGCATGTTGTTTAACTAACTACTCTAGCATTGAGAAACAAAATTTAATTGGATGAGCTATACTTAACAAGCTATCCGGCAAGCCGTGCTGCTGAGCTGAGCTGAGGAGCAGACAAGACAGGAGTTTGTGCAATAAGAAGATAAGCTAATAGGCAAAAACAATACATGTAGTGTAATTGTGAAAAACAATGAAATTATAAAATAGCTATAACTTTGTGATTCTGTTCAGGCCAGCAGAGAAGGCCTAGCAGGCCCTGACGGCCCACCACTGACGTAGGCTCACTGACCTCACTGTGAACAGTTTTTATTTGGAAGAAATACTGCTGACACAAATGAAAGCTGGCTTTAGATAGGAATCTGTAAAGATGAGACACTTTGTAACTGCTGTCACCTTAACTGCTCACATTCTTCCACTTAATGAAATTGCTTCTGAAATCATCTTCAGTTTTGTTTCCATAAACCTCTCGTTATGCTGGAATGCAAAATTTTCATGGTATTTCACCCTTCACTTCTTTTTATGTCTGCTGACTTTGGATTTCTAACACAGGTCAAGGGCTGTGTGGTTTATGGATAAACTAACGTGGAAACAAAGGCCAGCAGGTGTTGATCAATACAACATTTGTTGTATAGTGGTGCATGTATTAGTCTGGCACCAGGACACAGTGATGTTTCTATAAAACACAACATATTATTTGTATCAACCGTGTTTATATGCAATAAGAACCATCATTGAATAAGTGTAAGGTGTCAAAAACATAATCAATTGAATGCCTGAATAATTAAATTATAAATGGCCCAAAGAGCTCATAATGTGCATTTCACAATATCCTTGGTTGAGTTGAACTTTACAATATGTTCAGCACTGGGAAGCAGCTAAAGCGCCAACGGCTCTTGCCAACACATTCTTCACATTTCAGCCAACATCCGTCAGCGCGGTGAATTCTCGCTGACGACAGAGCGACCGGATGGACCGGTCTGCTTGTCTCCAGGGCAACTGAAGGTGAAACAGACAGACGTGAAAGAAATGATGGACTGACTTTCTAGCCAAGTGATAATTTTACAACCCACTATTATGTAATTAAAGCACAAGGTCAAAACTGCTCCTACTTAAACTTGCTTCACTAATTTTTGAGTATTAAGTTAATAACACTAATATTAAATGTAAGTGTCTTTTTACATTTGCCGTAAATCTGAAGAAGGAAAGAGATTGATTGTCCTTACTGGATTATTATAATACTAGTAAGATTTACGGATCTGTACAAACCATAATCTATCATAAAAACCAACAGTGGAAGAAGTATTGATCCTCTACTTTACTTTATCTAGGCTATGTGTATCAGAAACATATACTTATTGATTGATTTCAAGGTATTTGTTTTGTTTGTTTAAGTTAGTTGAGTTAAAAGTAATTTCTGTATACCACGTCTGGTCTCCCATCCATGTTGCAGCCTGGTTGTAAGAATATATATTTTTTATGTATTGAATGTCCATGTATGATATAATACACAAGTGTACAGACATAAGTAACTGAAGCTGTAAAATAGAAGTAGAAAGTCAAATGTACAGTATATTCCCTCTGAAGTGTAGTGCAGTTGAAGCAGAAAATGTAAATGCTCATGTGAGAAGACTTCCAGGCAGTACTAATATAGTATAATTAAATGTACATCGTTACTGTGTGCTGCTGGTAATATCTTGGTGTAACAAAGCTCTTAATTTTCCGTCGGTGGGCACTGCAGTAGACTCGCTGTCATGCGTCAGCTCAGTCTGAGCTTTGGTTGAGTCTTGATCCTCTTTAACATCAGTTATCCCGCTTATGTCACAGGCTTGAGCACCCTGAAGTGAATAACTCCACAGGGTTCAGGCAATACCTATAGCAATATCATTTACGTATAATGAAGAAGCAAAAAGGAGTTTCATGACAGAAGCTTGCAGTTTCAATCATAATTAATAAATAACTGAGCAAACACCTAAAGATATAACTAACATAGTGGTAATGGTAAGGCGTCTGACACACTCTATAAAACATAATCAGTCACAGGAAGAACAAAAAGGACACACTAAAACGTTACTTAAGTAAACATAAGTTTACTTAATCAATCAATAATCAATCAATAATTTGTACTTTAAGTATCAAAAATACTAATTCTGCAGAGTGGGCCCTGTCAGTGTTAAGTTAAAATATAATAATTATTATTATTGTCATTATTATTATTGTTGTTGTTGTTATTTTCATTATTATTAGTGATGCGTTTTATGAAGCAATACTTAATGTGAGTTATGTAATGTTTTAGCAGAGAAGCTTTCATTTTGGGCAGTATAATTAATAATAATGCATCATGTATCATAAGATCATTACAGATTTTGTTATTCAAATCTTGATAATCAGACTACAGCTGTAAGTTTAAAAAATATACAATGTTTTCCTTTAATAAGGTGGAGTATAGAAGTATAAACAGCTTATGATGGAAATACTCAAGTAAAGTTTTTTGTACTTTAGTAGCTACTTTTCACCTTTCTCTTTGTACAATACTGGCTTTGAAAAACGTTATAGAAGTAAAAGTAAATTAGAATAAAGTTTACACTATGTACTTGACCATAATGATTATGACACATAAAAGAAACATAGACACATGAAAAGCAGAATAGCCATTTTATTTCCCATCAACATTTTACTTCTCATACGACATAAAAAAAAACATTTGGCTCTTCTTTATGTGCTGCAATGTCAAAACTGTGTTCCTTCTCAATCATGTTTATTATAATCATCTTAATCAAATTGCCCCCTGTCTCTACCAAATGACGCACTGTGACATACCACCGAGCTTTAGAGGCTCACTCTGCGCGCAGGTGAGATATATGCTGGAATGAGAAAAGGAGAGTCACGGCCTCACCTGTTGGGAGTGTACAAAGACCGTAGGCGCGGTGAAAAAAGAGTGGGCGGGGTTAACTCCAGTTTTTTCTGTACGGCCCAAATAGTTTGCACCAAATCATCGGAGTCAGATTTACCTGCTGCGCTGCGGGGCACCTGTCGCCAAACTAGCACCTGCGCTTTACCTCGGATTTACCTGTTGATTCACAATGCGTCAGTAATCCTGCCGCCCAGTTGTATCCACACGCCAACTAATCAATAATCATGAAGAGGGGGACGTTGCATTTTCTGGGTCGAAAGAATCAGTCTCTTTTCGACACCAATACCAAATTCAAGGACATGGGTGAGTAGCCAACACTGCGCACGGGCCCATTGGTTCTAACAGATCACGCATCCACTTTTTACGACTCACTAAAGAATAACACGACCTTTGTACTGACTGTTGACATGGACACAAGTGTTAAAGTCCCGATGCTCCCATGTGTAAACTTAATGCGCTGCCTGTTGATCCTAAAGGAAAGCTCAACTGCGTTGTAGTATGGTAATGACACGTCCTGATGCTCATGTCGCTGCGGATGCCATCAATGTGATTCATCCGGAAAACCTGTTCTTAAATGTTCGAATCCCTTCTTCTTGGTATAGCTGCGACCTTGCACGTCTGGCTTCTCACTGACTTGTCCTCTGCCAATTATGTTCACTTACTGTTATTTAGTGTCGCCTCAACATTGCGCTGAGGAAACAAGGGATTGTGTGTGAATGTCTCTCCAACCAAGGAAACTGGAAGAACTGAATATAGTCAATATCCAATACTCTGTAAATGGAGTTGTGTCTAAAACGGCTGCATACAGTGTGTTTGTTCAACTGTTTAGACATTGTCTGAGAGTAGTTTATGTAAGTATGAGTCAGCTTTAATTTCAGGAAAAAACAAAATTATATCTAATGGTGATTGTGGTCTCACCTATAATTAGTGTCAGTGACAGATCACTTTTTCTTTTAAATACCTTGAGGGACTGGAAACTTTTTTTTTGTACTTTAAGAACATATGACAGCATATATACATATCATTACAAATGAGTCTTCTCCATTTGCTGAGGAAGACCATAGGATGTGGTTGAAAGCTCTAAAAAAAATAGTATGTGGACTTTGAGTTCATTGTTTATTGCCAAACAATAAAAGCAAAGTGTGAAATGATTTTCCGATTATATTGCTTAGCGTTCAAGACCAGGAAAAGACATCTTACACCATCATATTAGGGCAACACCAGACAATATCCACTCTCACATGTTGAGATCAGTTTACAGAAAAACTAACCAGGCGTCTGCGGACACAAGAGGGATTGCTGTATGCAAAGCTGCAACTTGAGAGGGAATATTTGTCTATTTAAATGAGGCAGGTGCACAATGAGAAAACTAATAAGTTGGACTGGTTCAACACCCCAGACAATTCTTTCTCTAATTGTTTGTACTGAGTTGATCCCGCAGTTGTATTTGGATTGTAACATGATGGTTATACTAAACGCGTAAAGAAAAAACACTTTGTGTTCCTTCCTTGTTTAAATGTGAAGCCCTTTGGCCTCTCTGCAATATAAGGTGTTGTCATTGATGGCTGACAGTACATGCAAACTAAGTACCTCTCAATGCCAAGTTCCTTTCATCTGTCACTCGTTGGACAAGCTCGATGACTGACACTGGAAAGAACAGCAAAGGAATGTGTTGACATTTTCTTTTTCCAACCGACCTCTGTTTAGCAGAGGGGCGTCTTGTTGTTTCACATTTAGAGTTTGATACTTTAAGTGATTGTGTCTTTGTCATTCAACACATCTTTACCTTTTACCTGATGGGGCTTTGAACTGAACGCAAAGACCAACAGACAACTTTCTCACCATTTCCACAAAACACTGATCCATTTACAGAAATAGCTCTTCGCCACTTTTCATTGTGCCCTGCTGATTGCACTACAAACATGACGCGTTAATGTCAAGCCGACATTTGATGAAAGTTTTTTTGGAGAGAGTAAAATTAAAAACAACTCAAATTGATTTCACCTAACTTTATCCGATAAAACGTTCAAATCCTGAGATCAATTTGCAAAGTGTTGCAAGCAACAGATGGACTCTTGATGGACAATTAAGTCAGTTACCTGCATAATTAAACTTTCACTGCAACACAACGCTGTTTAAACAAAAGATTGCATTCATCTGTTCCGCTTCCTGTCACTATCAACAACAAAACTGCCTTTAACAGCAGAGGGGATCTCAGAATAGATCGTTAAGTTCAGTGACAACAACTAAGAGGCCACTTGGTTTGTCATTACCTGCAAAAGGACCAGAACGTACTCATCTTCACAAGAGAAAAGAACAATAGACACATATACACGGTGCAGTTTTGGATGGTGAATTGTACTGGAGGCTTTCTGAATTGTGTATGTGTGTGTGTGTGTGTGTGTGTGTGTGTGTGTGTGTGTGTGTGTGTGTGTGTGTGAAATATATACAAATCTTTTGCTTTCTCAGACAATGTGGAGCTGGTGCTGGAGTCATCAGCGATCCCCGAGTCAGGAACTGCCAGTGTGCGGGCCAGACCCACCGTCAATCATCACGCTGTGAGTATTTTAGTAAAACTTCATGTTGCATGGCCTGAACATAGTCTCATGTTTCACTCAGTTTCAGACATTAGAATAACATTAAATATGTGTCACTCTGAGTGGTCCTTTTATTGCAATTGAAGGATTACTTTATCTTGTACTCTATATCTGCAGAGCTGCGCAGATGCAAATTACCTGATAAAGAACAGTTTAGTGCTTGACTGTGTTCGAATTTGGGTCATCCTGAACAAGCACAGGGACAGGACAAGTGAATCAACACTTGTTAATCAATCATTTGTAATTTTGTCAGATGACGCCAGTTGAATTTCTGTCCATTTGTGTTTGTTTGGTGAGCGTCACTTTTAGTTCAATAACTATAATATATCCTCATGCGGGAGTGAGACCTCTGATATTGTTCTTAAATCATATGCTGTAGCCTTTGAAAGATGGCATTCCTCCCAACGTGATATAGTCACAAAATGTTATCCACAATAGAGATGGTCTCTACATGCAGGTGCATTACATATACTGTATATTTGTACTGTAAAACAAAAGCTAAATCTGCAGATGGATTTTCAAAAATCAAGATTCGATTTACAGTTCAGGGGAATTCTAAAACTGGAAACTTGAAGTTAAGAAATTACAGCAAAAGTCAATGATTCATACATTTCCTACATTTTATAAAACAACCACATTTGATTTTGGTGTATTGATGATGTAACATCAGAGGTGGAAAGTAATTAAGTACTTTAACTTAAGGACTGAGTTTGTACTCGCATAATTTCATTTTTAATCTACTATACTTTTACTTCACCACATTTGAGAGAAAAGTACTTCCTTTTGTACGGCACTAAATATATCTGACAGCTACAATTACTAGTTGTTTTTCAGATTTATAGACATATGATATTATTTTACAATACATTGTTAAAGATTAAACAAGTGGCTTCTAAACTGTTTGGCTTGTGGCCCCTTATAAACATATTTAGGGTCACTCATATACAAACTAACACTCTACCACTCACTTCTACTTATGATTAAGTATTTTTACATTGTGGCATTGATACTTTTACCTGGTAAAAGATCCCATGGCCATTAGGCCTCCAATTATGTCATCATGGCGCAGATATAAATAAAGAGCTCCTCGCTGCTATGATTCACACCCCTCAGAGTTTGGGAGTGTTCGGTGAGTGCGTCTGTGGCATGTGTTGGCTGTGGCACACCTAGACGCACATGGGCAGGACAGCTGGAACTGCTGTGACAGATGAAAGTGAGTCATAGTGCAGGGAACAAACAGAGGAAATCAAACTGGATCAGACGCCATCTTTACTGACACGCCCTCGACCTGTCGTGTAGTGTTCATACTTTTCCAAGAGGATTATTACAGAAGAGAGAGAAGTGTGTCATAAGGCAGACCTCCAATGTATTTAAATTTGGAAGACAAGCATTTAAAGGGCTATAAAGCAGTTTACCAGCAACTTTTAAATCCTAAATTATTACCAGCCTTATTAATAATACATTTAAAGCGAAACTGGTGTGCGTTTGTTGCTTTACAGCAGTAAAAATAAGTTTTGTGTTGCTGGAATGATTGCTTTTTTTACTTGCCCTTTCGAAGGGCATATAATCTGTGAAATCCCATGGACTTGTATTGTGTCAACATAGTCTGTGTTTATTTTGGGTGACCATGACGAGAACAGACGATCATATTCACACACGCACATACAAGCCTACAAATTTCTAAGTGACAGCCTGCAATTTTCTCGGCCAGGCCCACTTTCACAGGAGGACAATGTGATGAATAAAAGGTGTATCTTACAGTATGAATCACAGAGTGTGCCTCATGAGTGAAGCATGCAGAAAATAAAAATGATCCTTTTGAAATCTCCGTCTCCGTTTTATGTCAAACCTAAGACATGTCTAAAAAATGCACTTATTTGGAAACAGACTTTATGAATGTATACATGTTGTAACATAATAGTATTTTCTGTCGGAGCACATTTTTTTATGTTCACTATAAATCATTATATGAGAGATTTTTTAAATATAGCTTTCTATAAATATTTAACTTGTAATAATTTGCTATTTCAGCTACACATTAGGATCTTCATAATACTCAGCCCTGAGAGCTACTAAAGTGAGATGTATTGTTTTTTGTTGATGCCAATGATGTAGAACATATTGGACACAGGCTCATTTGTTTCAAGGCACAGTGAGCTCTGCAGCAGTTGAGAACTGGTTTGTTCACTCCAGGAGTGAATACTTACTAGTGCCTCTTAACAGGATGTAGACTTCATGTTTTGTATTCTGCTGTTCTTGAACCCTGCTCGTTTTTTTGTGTCTCAGATGAGGAGATTTTGATGTTTTTTTTGTTTTTACAGTTCTTATCAGACAGCTTTCAAGGGATTAACGTCCCGACACCCAAAGTCCCTCTCCTCCCCCCTATCAACGGTGAAAAGATCAATGGTTCAGGTGAGCGTCTACCTATCGCAAATATGTACTTTAAGTTTAACTTGGGAAACACTAGAATTTCATTATTTACACTCTGAAGGTCCCAGATCTTTTGCAGTGTTTTTACTCTGACTCACTTGATGGATCACAGCAATCAAAATGTCTCTGTAAAGGGTTGGAAGGTAAATGTTTGTTCAGGTTGTTGCTCAATAACCCTCCTGAATGTGTCTAAACTGCCATACCAGACGGCAAATATATTTACAGAATGGGAGTGTTAGCATTAACAAAGTGTGGGTAATTCAAATGTAACTAATTTAACTATATCACTTGTTGATCTGACTTTAAACTAATTTCTTTCAGCTTGGGTTGGGTTTTAATTTCATGTGATAGTTTATCGTCTTTTGTTGAAATCATATTGTGATGAAAAATATATCAAGATATTGTGATATCTTGATAAATTAAGATTCAATGAGGAAATACTAACGTATTCCTTGATTGTAACAGAATATTTTGTTCATAACGTCCAGACTGGATCTCAACAGGAAACATTGTTGATTCTTTATGATCTACAGTTATTTGTACTTTGATATGATAAGGGGGTTAGCAAAGCTCTGATTTTTCCTGCTAACCACCAGGTCTTAATCTTGTTTTTCAGAATCAGTTATTGCTTGTAATTATTTTTGTTTCATTATCAACATTAAATAAATCTGGACGAGGATCACTTGAGCGTTTCACACAGTTGGGTGCCTACTTAGCCTGTCAGTGTTTTTTGTCACTTAGTCGCTATTTAACATTTCTCACATACTTGTGAATGCTTTTACAAATACTTGAAATATGATAAATATTGTAATTACTCCTGCTTCACAGTGTACAACAGTGCCAAACACTTTTCTCAGTTATTCTCTCTTCTCTTTCTTCCCTTAGTTGGTGGAGATCACTTGTTCAATGGCTCTCGTATCTCTGTGCCTGACCTCGGAGAGGAAGGAATATTTGTTCCTCCTCCTCCCGCTATGGCTCCTCCACCCCCTCCAGGGATGCCTTTTATCCCTCCACCAGACTTCATGGGTGACCTGAACAGTCTAAATGTGGCATCCCTTCACTCTCTATCCATGCCCGATTCCTCCACGACGTCACTGGGACCTTCCATTGAGGGGGAAGACTTAACCTTTATAAAACCGCCAGCAATGGCTCCGCCAAAACCTCCACCAAAGCCTCCATCTACTGGCTCCAGTGGCTCTTTATCTTCCGTCCCAATTTCCAGTCCAACGCCAACCAAAGTACCTGAGCGTCCGACATTTTCCCCACCCCTGCCTCCTTCTGAAAGGCAACACAAAAACCCACCTCCAAAACCCATTAGACTTTCCTCTATATCCAACTTTGACTCCCCACCAGGGAGTCCTGCCCCACCTCCTCCCGTGCAGACAACCACCCTGTCCACTTTCAATCCCCAAAACACAGCAAAGCTTTACTATGTTCCTCAGACCTCAATCCTGAGTGGGTATGAAGAGAAAGACACAAGGCGCAAGCAGATGTTACTCTTGGAAGATTCTGCGTCCGTTAACTCTGTCCCAGTTCTTGTCCAGGTGGATGGGAAAGGCCCTAAAGTGTCTACGCCGTATAAACCGGCTCCCAAAGTTGTAGAGAAGCTCAAGGAGAACTTACAAATGACCCAACCTTCTCAATCGCCGCCTCCTGAGCAAAAAAAGGAAGCTAAAAAAGAAATAATTTCAGTACCGCCCAAAACAGAAATAATTACAGCACTGCCCAAAACCGAAATAGTTTCAGTTCAGCCCAAAAAAGACTTAGTTTTAGTACAGCCCAAAGAAGACAAACCCCTCCAGACTCTACAACAGACGTCACTACAGCTGCTGAAACTAAATGGTACTCGGGTGAATTCAGAGACCATCAAGGACACAAATGTAAGTTCTCCAAGTCGAAGTCGCAATTTCAGTCCGCTAATAGATCATAAACTACGCAACCTGAAGAGTAGTGAAACCCACGGGGCACGAGATGGACCTGCAGCGTCCCCGCTGGCTCTTTTATTGGCAGCTAAAGAAAGAGACAAACATAAATCAAGTCACCCTCTGTCACGCGAAAACAGCGGTAAGATGATTGAACAGCCGAGTGCAAGCATTCAGCCGAGTGACACTCGTCTCAATTCATTTATTGTCACGCCAAGGTCCAGCTCATCCTCTTCTCTAACATCTCTGGAAAGGATACAAGAGAGCCTAAAGTCTGTCAGTCCTGTGGTCGATACGCCAACAATTAGGGATCCAGTAAAATCCACCAGTCCTGCTCTAGTCAATGACTTGATGCCATCCATCAGTTCAGCTTTCAAAAGGACGCCTGCATCCCCAAGTACGACCAACCTGGTTGAGCAGAAGCTAAAGGCAATGCAAAGCCCCTCAAATGATCAACCCACACAGTCTGAGGAGTTAATGATGCCATTACTCCCTCCACCGCCAGAGTTTGATGATTTTGACGGTTCTGACGACACTATGGAGCCGCCTCCTTCGGTCCCTCCACCTGACCCTCCCATAAAAAAGGCATCAACACTAAATGAGATCCCTCTCCCTCCATCTCATGTTCCACCTCCTCCCCCAAAAATCAAACCCCCAGCAGCTCCAAAACTCCCACCTCCTGACTTCGATGTCAAACCAAAGCTTCAACCCATGACGAAACCCAAGTTGGCCCCTGCTCAGCTGCCATCCACTCTTTCACCCAGCCAGGCCACGCTCCTGAGCATCCTTCAGAAGAAGATGTCAGAAATGGACCACAAAATGGCCCCAGCAAACGAGGCAGAGTCCACTTCTGATGACTGGGGCGCCCCACTGTCCGATGAGGACAATAAAGTCCCTGTTGTCCACAGAGCTGCACCACAGAGCCAGAAATTCCCCAACAAAGCAGTAACACTGAACATGCAGGAGCTGGAAAATAAAGTGGCCAAAAAATATCAGGAAACCTCTTCAGTGAACGTTCCCACCAGGTAAGAGTGCTTAAATATAAAACCTTGACTTTTCTAAGACAAAAGAAATCAGTATGTCTTCAGAATCAACACATAATCATGAATGTTTTGTTTTTTTCAGCAACGGAACGCAGTCAAAACATCAGTATGGCATGACCTTTACTGTTCGGCCTGGAACCAAGCAGCCCATTACTCTTGTCCGTAAAGGGGATCCGTAGAGAGACGCGTAAATGAGACAGGTGTTCTTCTGTTTAGCACACATTGCATGGGGGCGGAAAAGCACTTAGAACAAATGATACTCACACGTATGTTAAGAATGTCGCATAGCAATGTTCAGCTGAGTTCTGAATGTATTTCTCAATCTTTGGAGAACACACTGTCCAATTGTGTTTTCTGTTTTGTATGATATTTTATTTTAAGTGTCTGGTGAACCATTTTTTGTAATTTTGGCTGCTGCTGCTTTTTATTCAGTACATAGGTTCATGTTGCATATGTTGCCTTTTTAACCAAAACTTGCTATCAGTCTTCATGCCACATAGGTTATATTCATGAGAAAAATAATATTTAAAGTTATTTATCGCTGGTAAGTGTATGGTGAGTGAAAATTAATCTACAATACTCTCGGACAAATTCGTGACAAAGGCTTTGACAGATATGTGTGTGTGTGTGTGTGTGTGTATGTATATATATATATATATATATATATATATATATATATATATATATATATATATATATATATATATATATATGTGTATATATATATATATATGTGTATATATATATATATGTGTATATATATATATATATGTGTGTATATATATAGATATATATGTGTATATATATATAGATATATATATATATATGTGTGTATATGTGTGTGTGTGTGTGTGTGTGTGTGTGTGTGTGTGTGTGTGTGTGTGTGTGTGTATGTGTATGTATGTGGTTCATGCTGCAGTTACATGTCCCATAACTGAAATGATCTTCCACTGTTACATAAACATGTAGGTCCACTGTAACAAAGCTAACAGTTAATTCAGACAAGTGAGTTTATATCTCAGTAGCATTGTTTCTTATATTTATTAATCTTGGAAATGCTTTGCCATCTGTAAAATAGTTATTCTCTTGCAATGTATCTACATTCATGCTGTACATATCAGTTTATATAAGATGACAAAAGTACCCAGATATTGTAAGCTGTAGTTTATGTACCTTAAGTTTGTACAATCAAAATATGTTGGTTGTAAAGTCAAGACCATCACGTTGTCCAACAACTAATTTGAGAAAATAAATCAAATCCATAATTGTATGTTTTAATAAAGGTCCTGGAGTTTTTTAGTTCACAGAATTCACAAAAAATAAATCACAAAATTGCAAATGACATGGTGCTTTTGGATGTGCATATGAGAAATAACTGGAATGACAGTTACATCGTGGCACATATTAGATATTAAATCAGCAATAAACTTTTCTCTCTCTGTCTTGGGCTATTCAAATTATTCCAAGTGCCACATACGTTGCAGGTCTCAGTTTTAAATCCTTTGAGAAATTGATCTAATTTAGTAAGTCATGAAACCTACACAGCAGCCTTGTTCGAGCTGACCTGTGCCATGCACATCTACATGGCCATGTGATTTTACTGTATCAACTTCAATCAACTTCAAAGTAAGCTTCAATTACATAATTATATTCATATTGTCACAATTTCCAATATTCAAACGGCTATAATAGCAGATCCTTACATTTGTAAAGTAAAATTACAATGCAGGCTTGTTAAGGCTGACCTCTCCCATGCACATATGCATGACCATGGTATTTTACTGTACAGTTTTGCAAAAAATTGATTTCAAAGTCACCTTAAATGACATAATTATATTCATATCGTCACAATTTCCAATATTAAAACGGCTATAAAAACAGATCCTTACATTTTTAAAGTAAATTACAATGCAGGCTTTCTCAGACTGATCGGTACTGCTTCGCTCATTCGGAGAGCAGTCTTGGAGATGCAATTTGCCTGTCGCCTTGTCCTTCTGACTCTGCTCCTTCTTCGAAGATTAGATGTGCTTGATTAAATGATTTTATACTCCAAGGTTGTCGAGTGAATTTTTCTAACATACTTGGTCCTTTCGAGCCGGACTCAATACCTCCTACTTCCTCCAGAGTTTCTTTTCTGAAACCGTGCACTTGGATTCCAGAGGCCTGTTTCACAAAGCTGGATTTCGGTTTAGCGAGGTAACTTCTGGATTAATTCTGGGTTTTCCGTCTCATGAAGCTGATTCACTTCTTAGCGGGGTACGTTGCCCCAGTAATTTACGCTGAACGCCTAACCTGCTCCGGAGTGTCCGAGATTTACGGTTCAGCGGTACACTCGGTGTTGTCACAGATTAGGATTGCCTTAGAGCCAATGAGGTTCCTCCTCTCTTCAAACACTAATACAAACATTGAGATTCAAGTGTTCACTTTTCTAGTTTTTTCAAGCATTGTTTTTTTTCAGGATTTTTCTTTTTTTTCCTTCAACAAACTTGAAAAAAAAAAAGCAGAGTGTTTTTGACATCGACGAGTGCACAGCACTAAATTACGGACTAAATTATCTCAACAGAAACCAGGCATATGAAATTCAAAAAAGGTCAAGGTCGATATCTGACGAACAACTTTCCCGATCACATTCTAAAATATGGATGTGCATTTCTTAAGTCTGGGGAGGAACGTTACTTGCTGGCGTTAATGACATGGGAGAAGTTACTGGCATATATTTAGATAAATTCCAAGAGGGAGAGGTTCGTCATTTGATGAATAACTATATATATATATATATATATATATATATATATATATATATATATATATATATATATATACATATATACATATATATACACACACACACACACACACATACTGTATATTTCTTCTGTTGGACTGGCCGTGAGATATTGGTTGTGTGGCGTGTGTTTTCTGATATACTCTGACAGATTGTTTTTAAGGTCTATCAAGAACTGTTTACTTCATCCTTTTGTAGACAAGGCGAAACGCACTTTAAAAAAATGTGTCATGCAAGCAAACGTTTTAGAACTACTGATATATAGTAAACCTCAGAGACACAATGTATAGAGTTGAAATCCTGCCCCATTCAGAAAAAAAAATGTGAAAATATAATTCTTCTCATTCCTAATACTTTCAAAATTCCTTCAAGTCTTGCATTTGTTTTTGCATAAAATACATTTCAGCAAATACAAAGAAAATGCTCAAAATGCTCTTGCTATCAACATTAAGTTACCTTTAATGTAAAATGATGCCATACAAATGGATTGCTTCAAGTGTAATTACACATGAACATGAAATACATGGATAGAGAGAAAATGTAAGTAATGTAGCAGTGCATTGAGGCCAGGACTGGGAGAGCAAAAGTCAAAATATTCTGCACATATGTGGAATACAAAATGACAATAAAACATTTTAATCCATACTTCCCTAGTGACAGATTTAACTTTTTAGATATTATTGACACCCCTCAAACATAGGGGGGAGCAAAGTAGTCATCTTAAAATGTGCTCTTTCCAAGGCGTGTGTGCACATTTGTGGGTCTAAGAGGAAGAGTTGGGACCTTCAGCAGCTGGATCCACCGTGTGGTGAAGCACAAGGTGATCCCAGCCGATGGTTGTGAGAGTGTTGGAGCCACCATGGAGCCAACACACACCTTTGACAAAGTCCTGGTGTCGCCGATCTTTGAGTCTACAGAAAAAGAATATATGATTACCATTTTTTAATGGTCGAAGACTTTAACCAGAGGTTTAGTATTTAAGTGTACAAACTCACATTTCTTGCAGTTCACCGTTCAAAACAACAAGTGAACAATCATCACTTATGGAAGCGAGCAAGGAGGCACTGGGAGGGAAGAAAAAATTCAAAGTTAAAATGTTGAGGAACAATGGAAAAGCTTATGATAATATGTTAACATGTATTACCTATGTGTAGAGAAGGCAAGTCCATTGACTCTGCGGCTGTGGACATTCTGCATCCGGGCCGGCTCTGTTCCCAGGAAATCCTTCACTGTCACTCTACCCAACTCATCACCTAAGGCACAATACATGTAATAAGAAACAAGGGGACTGAGAATTTAATTTAGCCGTCAGTCAATCAGCTGCTGGGCCTTACCAAAAGCAATGGTGCTTCTGTGGTGGGGGTGCCAGGCTACAGTGGTAGGGGAACAGCTGGGGGACTCAACATCTGAAACAACAATAGAATATTAATAATATTTACACCAAAAAAATAGATATACAAATACAAGATGTGCTATTAGATTCTGGGAACAGTTACAGCAGTTAAGGCTTGTTATATCAAACTCATTACCATTTAAACATTATTTTAACACTGCCAACAATCCTGCAGAAATGTCTGGATCAGGTTGTTCAAGCAAGACATGTTGCTCACCTATTCTTGAGGCAGGTTTGTCTGGCTTTCTCCTGTCCCACATCAGCACACGGCCATCCTGAAGGATGGAGAATAACAACAGGTCGGGTTTGATGAAGACAAGTATAGTTTTACAGTTTGTTCTCTGCTCTGTATTACTTATAGACAGCATTTATTTGAGCTTTGTGTTGCAACACAAGATTAAAAGAGATGCACGTTTATTTTGAAAGTTGTTCCAAAATGTAGTTCAAGCAGTTATTGAATTGTTAAATGTTGTGTTTTTAACAATGCATTCGGTGTCTTACCTGACCACAGGAGATGAAGAGAGACTCCTCTGTAGGACTGCAAGCAATGCAGCTGACTGGCTGCGTGTGCACTAGAGGAAGAAACAAAGTTTAAAAAAAACAACCTATCAGTTATGTTTATATTATATTTATGAATAAACTTCTTTTTTCCCCAAAACATTTCAAATTACAATCTTTAAATGGTGGCATTTAACCTGCAATCCTAATTTGTAAAATCACTAGAAAGCACACACTGTATATTTTTTGCCAAAACTTTAGAATGCTTGAAGTGCTTCTTTATGTTAATGACGCTACATTTAAATCTGCGTTAAAAATGCACATAACCGACAATTATAGGACATATTGTGAATTCCCTTTATTTAAGTAAATTAATGAGAAAATTACGTTTTAAAAGATGACTGCCACGGTCTTAGCAAATCACAAAAAAAGATCTTAGATCTGAACCAAAAGAATATATTTTGTTATTTAAACCCATTGCAAATAAACAGAAGTAACACAGATGAAGGAAATGGTTATTATGATTTAACCTTTTACTTGACTTAAGAAAAAAAAGACTGCCAAATTAGGTTAAAAAAAAACAAACTTTGACTGAATATAATTCGATTGATAAAAAAAAGACTATCTAAAATATTCTGAAAGTAGTTCATTCACCATTGTAGGTAGTGACAGCAGTCTCCTGACTGAGATCCCATACTTTAATTCTGTAGGGGAAAGGGAAAGTGCATTTTGATGAGAAAAAAAAGTGACAACCAAAATCACAACGCCCAAAATTAACACATAATCAATCACCATGCTTTGGTTCTGCAACCGCTCATGTACGTGTGAAGAAAGGCCGCTTACCGACAGTCCATGCTGCCAGTGACAACACTGTTTGCTCCAGTAACTGGGCTCACTGTGGTGACAATGTGGTCGTGCTCATGTTTGGTGAAGCGGTTCACCAGTAGACGTTCATCTTCTGCCAGTTCCCAGAGCTCCAAGGCACCTGCACAGAAACCAGTTAAAGAAAATCACATTTAACAAGTCCTGAGACCAGTGTTTGATAACGCATTACTATGAATCTGCTTCATACCCGAGTCCGATGCAACGGCAATGCTCTTTTCTGATACCCATTTGACATCTGTGACTCCAGTCTCAGTCTGCACACCAGCTTTGCAGAGGTCCTCATTGGGGGCCTGCATTGGGTCACTGTAGATCCAAACGGATCCCTGCCAGCTCCTGCCAGTGAGGCTGGAGGCACCGAGTAGCAGAGTGCCGTCTGTGAAGAGAGCCAACAAAGGGAATCAATTTTAAAAAACAATGTTTAAAACAGCTATGTTGGTTACTTACTCAACCGAAGTATTAAGAGTCATTCTCTAATTCGGTTAGCATCCAATAAATTAGACAACGAAATTAGATGTTGTTAGTTTGTTAATAGCCACATGCAACAAAATAGATAATCGAGCTCAGCTGGGCTGCTATGCGTGTGCACATACTTGTATACACATATAGAGATCTGTTATTCAACATAGTGACGGATTGGAAATCCGCTAAATGACCAGAGGCCCCTGGCACATCAGTACAGACTCTTACTAATAACAACCACCTAGCGGCACCACGTGTCACCTTCCACTAGCTGCCTTGTGACCTGACGTACCTGCTCTGTATTGCGCCGAGCTTAGATGCTTCTCCATGCACGCTGGAGCATTAGGGGGGACGTTCCACCGGTTTTCCTTTATCATGCTGGTATCCACTGCACTTTTCATTAGATTACGGGATAAATGGCTACAGGTGAACTTCTCCGATCAACTTTAGCGCGATTTCTACGTAAGCTAGCTAGGCTCCTACTGGCCGCGTGCAGAGACACAACACCGAAGTTTTCGTCTTTGGTTTATTTGAGAAAGAAAGCTAACACGTTTGCTGAAGTTGTCGTTTGCAGGATGAATGAACGAGTGAGCGGCATCACATGGGTCATGGATAGGGGGGATATGAACAGACACTTCCTGCTCCGGTCTCTTCTTCTACGGCTGCGGCTCATTCTTCTTCTTCGTTTTTTTAAGCGGATTGCAAAACCAGATTTGTGGCGCATACCGCCACCCACCACAGCAGAGAACGGAGTGTAGAACAGGATCCCTTTACAATGAGGACAGTATAATAATAATAATAATAATAATAATAATAATAATAATAATAATAATAATAATAATAACAATAATAATAATAATAATAATAATAATAAGCTCTATTTGTATAGCGCCGACCAGGGTCACAAAGCGCTTTATAATAACAACACAAACAGTATACACAGTTAAGAAGTACATATAAATATATATATATTTTTTAAATGTTTAAACAATTTAAAAAAATTAAAACCGCCAAAACATCTCAGTGTCAATCAAAGCAGCCTTAGGACAGTTAAATAAAAGCGTGGACAAATAAAACGGTCTTTAGTTGCCTTTTAAAGGAGTCAACAGACTCCATCGAGCGCAGGGAGAGCAGAAGACCGTTCTAAAGCCTGGGAGCAACAGGGTCCTCTGGTCCGGAAGCGAGTGCGTAGGACACATCAACAGATTTTTTATCCACGGACCTCATAGCCCGAGTTGAGGTGTAAGGCTGGATCAAATCACATATATAGGGTGGAGCCTGACCGTGTAAAGCTCTGAAAGTTAAAACCAGAATGTTAAAATTGATCGTAAAGGAAACTGGCAGCTAATGGAGAGATTTAAGGATAGGGGAGATGTGTGTCCTCCTATTAGTGCGGGTCAGAATTCTTGCTGCAGAGTTTTGCACTAACTGCAGGCGAGACAACTCCTTCTTGTTTAGACAAGAAAACAAACTATTACTGTAGTCTAACCGCGAGGACACAAATGCATGGATGATCAGCTCCAAATCCTTTTGCGACACCATTTTTCTAAGTTTTGAGATATTCCCCAGCTGGAAAAAGCAATTTTTGGTCAGCTGTTTGCAGTGTTGCGCTGCAGACACATCTTTGTCGAATACAACACCGAGGTTTCTTAGGCTCGGTTTAACAGATTAGCCCAAGTCACCTAAGTACTGGTTGATTCCTGGAATTACGTCATCAGGAGCAATAACCAGTGTTTCTGTTTTGTCCACATTTAGCTGCAAGGTGTTATCACTTAGCCATTGTTTAATCTCCACAAAGCAATGAACTAAGGAATTGAGCCTCTGGACCTCAGCTGGCTTGAAAGAGCAGTAAAGCTGGATATCATCAGCCAATAAGTGATAGGGAACATCAGACAATTTCTGGATGACTTTTCCCAAGGGGATCAAACACAACAAGAATAATACATAATAATCAACCTTTTTTGAGTTATGTACCCCCCCCCCCCCTCTCTCCCCCACGGAATAGTTTTTCAGCCAAGTACACTCGAACCAGCACAAAACATTCTGGGTTGAAAAAAAAATATTAAAAGTAATTAAATACACTGTGTCATCAGGGTCGAATTTATATATACATTTAAGTTGAATGAATATTTTTAAATGGATTATAATTTTAAATATTATATATACATATATACATATATATATATATATATATATATATATATATATATATATATATATATATATATATATATATATATATATATATATATATATATATATATATATAAAGCTCACCTACCCCCTGGAATGCCACTACAATAGACTGTAAAATACATAAATAGAATGTTCTGTTAAACAATCCTCTGCTTATTAAACAAATATTGCAATTGCTGTCATGGCAGATTGCTAATATCTTCTGCAGTTAACAAAGCTTTAAAATATTGTGTTTTTTTTTTTTTTACTTAATTTGATTATATCATACACAACATACACATTGTTATTCTTTTTTATTTTACATCTGTTGATGTTTATTGCCACTCATCAGGTCATTACCATTGACTTTATATACAGATGTTCTTCACTAAGAAACAAGGCCATGGCCTCAAAAACAGAGTTGTATCTCTCGGCTTACTGAGGCAAAATATCTTTGGTCAATTTCAGTAGCTCAACATGAATGCCTCAAAGGCAAAGTGTATTATAATAGAAACATCAGACAGCATTAACATTGTTGCAAACACCTCTGCAAGCTAAATTTTCAATTAATCATGAATATGAATGTCACCTAATGACTCATCAACTCCTCTTAACATTGTAAGCTACATTTTTTGTTCTACAAATTGAATGACACTGAGCATAATGTATTTCCGTGTAATCCAACTCTTTTGGTCTGGACTTAACCTTGGCATTTTCAGAATGTTAGATGTAACTACAGTTAATTATTTTGTTGCTTTTGTATTGTGCTGTTCTTATGTTTTGTCCTCGTTGATACAATTAGTCATCTCTCAAAAATGTGGTACGACCTGCCCACAATTTTAGGAGTGGCAATTGTGAACTCTCTTTCAGGTTGTGCATGAAATAATTAAATAGACATTCCTCTCGTTCTTCATGAACACAGAAACAGAATCAAAACATACATAGAGTGACACATTATGTTAATAGTATACATGGAAACAAGCGTTGATGATGGTAAAAGTGGCTAAAATGATCCAGTGGAGTATTATGCACAATATGATTTAAAACAGCATTCGTGTCAGTGACTCGACGCAGCTGGTGTTGCAGTTTAATGTCGGTTAGAAGGCTGGAGTGGTTTTGTTAAGTCAAAACGCAGAGGTTTTATGGAGAGTTGTAAAGTTGAATTCAACTAGCTGGGAACCGGATTTCTGATGCGCTCACTGCGCTTTAAGCCACGTCGTAACTCACACGTTGAGTTTATCTGTTAATTGTGCACCATGGTTTATCAATTATCAAGCAGTCAGTCTTATGCGACCTGCATATCAAACTTATCCAACACTAAAGCGAAACGAGTGGAAAGAAGCATCGCAATCTTGTAAACTAAACGAACAAGAATCCGTTCCTGCTTTTATTCTGAAGGGGAAAAACCGGAAGTGGTGGTCAACTTGCTGCTGCCTTCACACTTCTTATTCTCGGTCTAAAATCGATAAGTGATTGGTTTTCTTGATTATTAAATATTTTTGGAAGTCTAGTAACGGGCTCCCAGAAGGTAAGCACACACCTACTTCAATGGGTTAAACTAAAACATGCCCCATCATGTGTCGTAGCTTTACTTAGCGGCAGCTTGGTAACGTTAGACGTTGTAACAGTGACGCCTTTGTCTCGTCTCTGACCAGCGTTGGGTGATGCTGACGGCTAACCGCGAAGTGTAGCTAGCGTCCGCTGCCCCGGGGACCTTACCTGTCCACACCTGAGTGACAGGCGGCGGACTGGACAGCTGTCCCGGTTACGTGCTAGCTTACTGCTTATGTGTGCCCACTGGCCGCAGCTCGGTGACATTAGGGAGAGCGGCTCACGTCTCGGTCGAGACCTCCAGACAGACAGCATCACTGCGTCCGTGGACGTCCATCACATTTTTGGTGATAGTAATGAGCTGGTGTGGTTGTCACCTTTTTATAATCTGACTATAAAGCGCTGTGCACCTTCAAGGAGGTCGAGGGCCTGTTGAAAAATATAAAAACACTTGATTTGCTTATTTCTGTTGCCATTTTATTACAGAATCTTTCAAAATGTAACAGTCAGGAGCAGTTGATAAGATGTCATTAGGGTCAAAGGTAATTTAAGGTGATATGAAATTGTGTCTCCCATCCCCGTGGCCCTGCTTTCAACACACACAATGTACGCATTTATAAGGTATATTCTGTGACTTACAAAAAAAGAACAATATAAATTGTCACTACTTCTACATTTTTATTTTACAATGTAAAACTATCTTGAAAAATAGCCTCATGTTTCTCCAGGTAGCTCTCCTTCTCCCTTTCAAATAACAAGATGTAAAAGCCATTTTATCTTGGATTTTTAGTCTATTTAATGTACACAATATAAAAAAATATCAGGGTGATCTAACCATTTTACAGTATATGTGTGGAAAGATACATTAGGTTGTCTTGTTAAAAATGAAAAATACCTTGTGACGGTTTGGGAAGTCAAAACTAAACTACTGTGTATTTGTAGCATTGGATAAAAACATCTGCATATTGTGATTTCACAATGTTAAAAAAGATCCCACTCCAAATCATCCATTGTAAATCACTGGGACAGGAAGCTTGAATATTGACTGATTTCCAACCTGTACATAATATTACTCAACTTCTGGCTTTTAGAAACAATATAAAGGAGCAAACCCACTGAGCAGGAGAGAGAAGCTCTGCCAGCTCGAGTTATAGTTATGGAATAAGCTATGTTGTAATTTTTTACAATTTATTTAATTTTTTTATTATACAATCAGGAAGAACTATTCTGTTTTATGTGGCATGGATGGCAACGCTCTTGGCAGGTGTCCCTTGTTGAGGTTATTCACTCGGTCTCCATCGTGTACACATTGTTGAGATACGGTCGAAAACTAAGTATGTACTGTTTACACTTCTAATCTAAGACATTCTCAATGCAGTGATATTTGTTACTTTTCTGGTTCTTTACCTCAGGGGTCGTCATGGCCTTGAAAAGGAGAAGGGCGACATCCCCCTCAAGCAGTGTGAGTGGAGGCGATTTTGACGATAGCCAGACTTCATCGTTAGTGTCTTCAATTGGGAGAAAGAGGAGAAGGACCTCAAACATTCCAACTGTGGATCCTGTAAATTTACAAATTTCAGTTTTCAGTTTTTGTTTTTACACACTGTCAGAATTATGCTACCACACTGATTAATGGTTGGCCTCGTGAAGGATGCAGAGACTGTTCATTGTTCAATCCTTTCACTTGCAGATTGCTGTGTGTCATGAACTGTATAATACAATCAGAGATTACAAGGATGATCAGGGCAGGATGTTGTGTGAGCTGTTTATCAGAGCCCCCAAACGAAGGTGAGGAAAGAAAGAGATATGTGCATGTACCAAGAAGCTGAGATCTGTCAAGTTATTGAACACAAACAATAGAAGCACAACAATTTCAAGACCTTTTTTCTTACAGGAATCAACCGGATTATTATCATGTGGTGTCTCAGCCTATTGACATGATGAAGATCCAGCAGAAATTAAAGATGGAGGAGTATGATGACGTTGAACAACTCACTAGTGACTTTCAGCTGTTATTCAACAATGCAAAAACATATTACAAGGTTAAAAAAGAAACCAACTTATTATAAGATGAAAATTGTTAACAAGTCTTTCCGCAGAAAATTAAATTATGAATCATAAATATGAATTGCTTGTGTCTGTCTAGTCTGACAGTCCTGAATACAGAGCAGCCTGTAAACTTTGGGATCTTTACCTGCGAACCAAAAATGAATTTGTTCAGCGAGGTGATGATGATGACGATGATGAAGATGGGTACGATGCACACGACAATCCTGGAGGGTCAACTGAGGATGAGGTGACACTCACTCGCATTACTGCTAAAACAGATGTATAATGACTATGAACACTGCGAACAAAACATCTGTATGTTAGACTCAAAGGGCCTCATGCAAGAATCACCTGTTGGTTCTTAAGTGACTTATACGAGGGATTTAGGAGAACTTGCTGTACTAAAAAGTAAGAAAAAGTTAAGATAACAAATTATAATGTTTTTTTTGCATGAGACCCATTGTTTCTACTCTGTTGAATCATTCCAATTAAGATGTCTATTATGATGGTGTTTTTAAATTTGATATCTACAACAAATATATTTCTATGATAGTTGAGTTCACTGTATGTCACTAAGGGTGATGTGGAATGTCCTGACCTAAACCATGTGACCACTTGTGTGTGACAGAGTGCGCCTACCTGTTTGAAAGACGTTCTTGAGCAGCTCCTTGATGCCGTGGTGTCTCACACTGAGCCCACTGGCCGTCTGGTCAGCGAGCTGTTTCAGAAGCTTCCGTCCAAAATGGTACGAGCGCCTTCAGTATGACTTCAGACATTATCCGTAAAATTAGTGATATGCCTTTCATTTGTAGTTTGCCTTTTTCTTTTAGCAATACCCGGATTATTATGCCATCATTAAGGAACCAATAGATCTGAAAATCGTTGCTCAAAAGATTCAGGTAAGCTATTACACTTCCTGCATCAAATATGCACTATAATATAAATATATATATATTTTTAAATGACGTTTCATTGATAAAATATCAAATAAATGTATTTGTATCTTAGTTGAGCCACTATAGGAGTGTTAGTGCCATGGCTAAAGATGTAGATTTGCTAGTCAAGAATGCCAAAACTTACAATGAGCCTGGATCTCAAGTGTTTAAGGTGAGTGTGTGAATGACACCATGCCGCATATTCAATATCATTATCAGTGTTTGACATGCAGACCAATCACCTGCTCATGTGTAACAGGATGCAAACACCATCAAAAAGATTTTTGCACAAAAGAAGTCTGAGATGGAACATGGAGAACCAATCAAGTCCAGCATTCGTATTAGGTAAATATGAGACAACACTGGAATCCAGTCATTTTAGCTTTTGCTTTTAACTCTGTCGGCCTTGTTCTGTCTTTTTATGTCAGGAATAGAAGGTCTGCCCAGGGAGACCGCCTCTCAGCGATCACCATGGCTCTTCAGTACGAAAGTGATGAGGAAGGCATACTCTCGGGTACATCTCTCCGTCATTGGCTCGGTTCATAAACCATCTCAACCGTCTTGTACAATGAAATGTTGTAATTGTTGTGTGTGTCATTATCTATAATCCTCTCCTGTATTCGTCAGGTTCTGTCCACTATGATGAGGGTGAATCTGAAGCAGAGAGTATGACCTCTAACATGGACATGAATAATCCCATCTTCCAGCTGTATGAGGCTGTGCGAGGTGCCAGGAACAGCCAAGGCCAGTTGATCTCTGAGCCTTTCCTGCAGCTGCCCTCCAGGAAGGACTACCCCGACTACTACCACCAGATCAGCCAACCCATCTGCCTCCTTCAGATCAAGTATGACGGAGCTAGTACTGATCTGATGTTTGTGTCCTTCATCTTTAATATTCAACATGGAAATATATATATATATATATTCATTTTTTCCACCCTTAGTAATGTAACCACCTGAATTCAACACAGATTTGATATGTTGTGGCAATTTATAGTACAGTGTATAGTGCTCATTAATATATATATATATATATATATATATATATATATATATATATATATATATATATATATATATATATATATGTGTGTATATATATATATATATATATATATATATATATATCCTCATAGAAATAAAGCATTCAATATTTATTTGACAGATTTATACCAATTTAAAGTAAAGATTTTCAAGTATTTTAAATTTTATTTTTCGTTTAAAATATTTCTGCATAGTTTTCATGAAAATGTTAATTAGGTATTTTTTTTATCAGTCTTAATAGATGCTGTGAATTACCAAATTACAGCAGTTAAAAATTAATATGTCCTACGACAGGTGTTTTTTGATTATTGTAATGGAAAAGGTATGTGGCAATAATATAGATATTTGTTTATTTATACAACCTTTCCGAGCAGAAATCTCTCACACTATTTGGGTTTAAACTCACCCAGCTTGTAATCCATGTTTCATCATTGATTTGTTTTATTTTGTTTCACCAACATTCTCTCTTTTTATTTCCTACCCCTACGGCAT
The DNA here is from genome assembly GCF_023055335.1 of Clinocottus analis. Taxonomy (NCBI): domain Eukaryota; kingdom Metazoa; phylum Chordata; class Actinopteri; order Perciformes; family Cottidae; genus Clinocottus; species Clinocottus analis. The sequence goes on along the minus strand of NW_027176042.1, from coordinate 13,295,309 downwards.
CACACACTCACTATACAGTACAGTATTTCTGTGCCCTCCTTTCCAAATGTGAGAGCCCGTAATTCCCCACAGGAACAAGATGAAGAACAATGAGTATGAGAGTGTTGAGCATATTGACTCTGATCTGATGCGGATGTTTGAGAATGCCAAACGCTACAACGTTCCTCACTCCTCCATCTACAAACGTGCACTCAAACTCCAACACATTCAGCAGGTCAGTCCTAACCTACACTTTTTGCCAGCCTTGTGGTATTTTAAGAGCCATTTTAGCGATTACATGTTTGTTACCTGTTATCTTTGTAGATGAAGAGAAAGGAGCTTTTGCAGAGAGATGATGATGACGGAGACAGCATGCTCTCCTCCGCCACGTCCGACACCAGCAGCACAAAAAGAAAAAGGTTTGCACTTTTATTTACTCAATACGCTGATGCTTCTTCTTTAATTGTACGTGAAAGTAGAGTGACATTTGGTTTCCAGTCACAAGAAGAATACAAAGAAAAACCGAATGAAAGCTCTCTTTGCTGCTGTGGCGGAGGCACGAGAAGCTGGTACTGGTCGAAGGCTGTGTGACCTCTTCATGGTCAAGCCCTCGAAGAAAGACTATCCTGACTACTACAAGGTCATCCTGGAACCAATGGACCTCAGGAACATTGAGCACAACATCCGCTCAGACAAGTACGTGACTGAAGATGCAATGGTGGAAGAAATGAAACTGATGTTCCGCAATGCTCGACACTACAATGAAGAAGGCTCCCAGGTAATAAAAGTTTGGTATTTCCCCTCAGACTGTTTCTGTCTAATTTAGCCTGAGAAACCAATAGCTTCCCATGACAAACTTTTTTGTTGCACTCAAGGTCTACAACGATGCTGACATTCTAGAAAAGATTATGAAAGACAGACGCAGGGATCTTGGGCCAGTGACAGATGATGACGACATAATGTCCCCAAAGTTGAAAATAAGTACTTAACTTTGTTAGTACCTCACGTCAATGAATAAAATCCAAGCAACTGTGTCTGAGTTTGTTTATCATTAACACACAAATACACTTTTTTTGATTCCAGGAAAGAACAGCATTACACTGAAGAAGTCCAAATACTTAACACCCTTACAGCAGAAGCTGAATGAGCTTTATGAGGCTGTCAAGAACTTCACAGATAAACGGGGCCGTCGACTCAGCACAATCTTCCTGCGGCTGCCGTCTCGTGCCGAGCTTCCTGACTATTACATTGCCATCAAGAAACCTGTGGACATGGAGAAGATCAAGAGCCACATGTTGGCTAACAAGTACCAGGATGTCGATGCACTGGTGGAGGACTTGGTGCTCATGTTCAACAATGCCTGTACTTACAACGAGCCTGAGTCTTTGATATACCGCGACGCCCTCATGCTGCACAGGGTGCTGTTAGAGACGAGGCGTGACCTGGAGGGAGGAGATGATGCCCATGTACCTGATGTGCCCCGCCTCATCCAGGATCTTATCCGCAGCCTCTTTGTCTCCGTGCTCGGCCACCAAGATGACGAGGGCCGCTGCTACAGTGATTCACTCGCTGAGATTCCCGGCCTTGATCCCTCAAATCCTGAGAAGCCACCACTCAATTTTGAGATTATCAGAACTAATGTAGATCGAGGCTCTTATAAGAGGCTGGATGTGTTTCAGGACCACATGTTTGAAGTGCTGGAAAAGGCTCGACGACTGAATAGGTGAGGTGCTGTTGACCTTTTTGTACAAAATCAAATCAGTCGTCTCATCACCTTTTTTTGGTTGACGTTGAAGGATTATTGTTTTAAAGAAAGCTAAAGTTATGTTCCACCATATGTTTGTTACAGGACCGATTCTGAGATCTTTGAAGATGCTGTGGAACTGCAGCAGTTCTTCATCCGAATCAGAGATGAACTGTGTAAGAACGGAGAGATCTTGATGTCTCCTGCTCTCAGCTACACCTCCAAACATCTGCATAGTGATGTGGAAAAGGAGAAGAAAGAGAAGCATCCCAAAGAGTTTGAGGAGGACAAAATCAAAAGGGAGGAGGAAAAAAGGGGTATTTTGAAATATATAATAATGATCACAGTACATAGAAGTTCTGTTATACGTTGTCTCAGCACACACTGTGGCAATGATTCACTGAGTCACTTGTGAATTTCCAGAAGCTGAGAAGAGAGAGGACTCTGTTGGAGGATCATGGCAGTCTAGCCTGCAACGCACATACAGTCAAGATTGCAGCTTCAAAGACAGCATGTACCACGTGGGAGACTATGTTTATGTGGAGCCAGCAGAGCCAAATCTCCAGCCACATATCATCTACATTGAACGCCTTTGGCAAGACGATACTGGTCAGTCTCATTACTGCACTAATCAGACAATAATTTGTATTTTCTTGTAAGAAAAGCATAATTATATGTGCCTCAGATTGTTTTTATGAGGTTTCTTTAGTTAGTGTTTCAGTTCAGTAAGACATATCCTTTTTATTATGAGCATTTCTAATTTATTCAGTTTTTTCCACCTCTAATGAATGCAGGTGAGAAGTGGCTGTATGGCTGCTGGTTCTACAGACCAAATGAAACATTTCATCTCGCCACAAGGAAGTTCTTGGAGAAGGAAGTTTTTAAAAGTGACTATTACAACAAAGCTCCTATCAGCAAGATTCTGGGCAAGTGTGTGGTCATGTTTGTAAAGGTAAATGCTGTATGTCTGATAGGTGTATGTTTTGTTTTGAAGCATTGGCCATTTGATCGTGTATTGAGTGTTGACCAAACATATATGGTGTGTGCGATTCAAGGAGTACTTCAAACTTAACCCAGAAGGCTTCAGAGCTGAGGATGTCTACGTCTGTGAATCACGCTACTCTGCCAAGTCCAAGTCTTTCAAGAAGATCAAGATGTGGGCAATGCCTTTGAGCTCTGTTCGGTTTCATCCCAGAGAGGTCCCCCTACCTGTTGTCCGTGTAGCCTCCATGTTTGCCCCCAAACAAGAGGAGAAACCGCCAGAGATGGTGGATGAAAACAAAATGATAGATGGTATTGTAGACAAGGTAAATGCCCAGGGCTTTTTTCACGAGTTATGACAGAATACATGTAAAATAATGCAGACTACTGTCAAGAAAACCATTTGTGTCTGCAGGAGAGGGAGGATGTTCCAATGGAAATGACCAATGGAGAGCCAGCATGTCAGTACTATGAGCAGCTCAGCTACAACAACCTGTTGCTTAAAGTGGGAGACTGTGTTTACATAGGTTCACATGGTCTTGTGCGCCACCGAGTGGGCAGGTAGAGAACATACATTTATTTTCAACACATGGAGTTTGGCGCATTGGTAAAGTGATATGTTGGTAATGTGTGTTTGTAAGATACAAATGTCTGATTTTCAATGTATCTAATGCAGGTTTTTTTTTAAATATTAAACAGAATTGAGAAAATGTGGATGAGAGATGGAGCAGGCTACTTCTTTGGTCCAATCTTCATCCATCCAGAGGAAACAGAGCATGAGCCCACTAAAATGTTCTACAAGAAAGAAGTGTTCCTTAGCAACCTTGAGGAGACTTGCCCTATGACCTGCATCATAGGTATCCTCCTTACTGTACATCTTGAGTACCGACACTCTGCTTTCACAAATGTATAACGTTTCATGTATGTAGTTGACAGAAATCATTACACATTCACTGAGTCATTCTTCTTGTTTCTCAGGGAAGTGTGTAGTGTCGTCCTTCAAAGACTACCTGTCATGTCGTCCAACGGAAGTGCCTGAAGAGAACATTCTACTCTGTGAGAGCCGCTATATCGAGAGTGAGAAGCAGATGAAGAAGTTTAAGGGTCTTAAGCGCTTTTCACTCTCTGGGAAAGTGGTGGAGGATGAAATTTACTATTTCAGGTGAAAAAAAAATTAAAAAACTGTTACATACGGTACTTTTAAATGTCTGTTAATGTTAGGAAAGACATAAATCTTTGTTAAAGATTTAGAAAAAAAATGTCTTGCACTGTATTTTATTCTCCTGTGTCAGCATAATATCCTTGGTCGCGTTACTTCACGTTTTTTTTAATCGGTGTTTTTTCAGTTATAGGAAAGATTAGGGCCAATTTAATAGGTGGATAAATTCCATGGTTTATTTTTCTTATTGTCTTATCCAGGAAGCTAATCGTGCCCCAGAAGGAACCGTCCCCTTTGCTGGACAAGAAAATTGAGAAACTGGAGGCTAAATTTGCTGACATGACAGATGAGGAGCTCGAGGATCTTGGGGATGATGATGGCGAGCTAGGGGACCAGTCTCGCCCTCGGATACAATCTTCCATCTCTAGCGAAATGGATATTATGCCTTACACTCCCCCACAGGTCAGGGTGGAAAAGTATTTACTCACAAGTGTAATTTTCCTCTGCAAAGTGACAAGCAATTATGTGGCTTTTAGCATTGTTGTGAACACACTCCTATGTTTGGTTGCAGTCCACACCAAAATCTATTAAGGGCCTTTCAAAGAAGGAGGGCTCAAAGCGAAAGATCAACATGAGTGGCTACATCCTGTTCAGCAGTGAGATGCGAGCGGTCATCAAAGCCCAACACCCAGACTTCTCCTTTGGAGAGCTGAGCCGCCTCGTTGGCACTGAGTGGAGAAACCTGGAGGGTTCCAAGAAAGCAGAATATGAAGGTGAGCGGAACTTTTTTTATTCTAGTCTTCACCCAGTTGTGAACCACATGAAATGAAGACCGTATGCTCGTCTTCATTGTTTTGCAGAGCGAGCAGCTAAAGTGGCAGAGCAGCAGGAGCGTGACAGGGCCCAGTATCAGACGTCCCCTAGAGCAGGTACCCCAGTGGGGGCACTGATGGGGGTGGTGCCTCCCCCAATCACCATGGGGATGCTAAATCCTAACTTGATGCCTGCGTCAGGTAACCCCTCAGAGATGCAGATGGATCCCCAGTTTACATTAAAAGGATGACTGGAATGAGAAGCTGAACTGCGAGATGCATTCACATTTTATGTTTCCTAATCTCACCCATCTCTGCATGTTTATGATGTTGTATTGTTGTGGTTTAATTTGATGTGGCCTCTAACATAATTTCACTTAAATTATTAGCCCAAACCTTTTGCACCCCAGCATTTTTCATTGATTCACATTCATCATGATCTAGTGATTTAAATAAAAGCATATATACTAACACGTTTCTGCATGCTAGGTAGATCACGTAGTTGATGCATGTTTGACTAATGCATGTCGCTGTCTTGTGTTACTACTGTCCCTTCCTAAGAAGGTATGATGGGTGCATATTGGTCAGCTATGATGCCCCCATGGGGCCACGGTGAAGGCATGGTTAGTATGACTGGCATGCCACCACATCTCATGGGGGTTTTTCATCAACATCTCCTGCCTGTTATGCCTGGCTTACCTGGAATGCCGTACTTTGGTAAGAGTGCTGTCATAACCACCCCACTTGCCACGCAGTTCCTTCCTATCTACCAATCTGACTTGCTGGAGGGGCTACCTGTACCAATAGGCTGAGGTCCTTAGGTTGATGACTGGTCAGTTGAGAGCCTAAAGCCTCAACTGGGGTTCAATGTTATCCTCCTCATTACCACCAGATATGTAGGTAATTTATGTCAAGGAGAGAAAGGCAGCATCTCCCAAAAAAATACCAGATTTTATATTGAACATGTTCATAATTGGCATAAGTGTTCTCATATATATTCAAATTACACTGATGGATTTCAGTAACATACTTCATTTAGTATTACCAATATTGAGTGGCCTTCTGCATCTTTTGACAGTTTCTTGATGTTAAATATCCACAGGCATGGGAGGTGGTCCTGGAGCAGGAAACATTCATGGATCCCAGGTAATCTATAATCATTGCAAATAAGATCAGAGTTGAGATACATATTGTTAACTTGATACAGATCTTTGTGTTCAGAGAAGGCTATGAGACTCTTAGAAAACATTTAAGAAATTATTTAGGCTGTGTTCACAATAAAGCTACTCCAAAAACATTTTCAGAAATGAGAGTAAAATCTAGTGTTCGTGTTTTTTAAAGTCTTTTTCTAGTTTTACATTTACGACAAATTTAAACAGCGGACAGAATATTTATTAAACATCCAATCCATCATATGTGACAGTCATATGTGCGCTGCAGGTGGAGCGAGTAAAAAGATATATGATGCAGAGTTTTGGGTTCTGTTCTGGAATGTCCGGGTTCAATAATGTCCGGGTTTATATATATATATATATATATATATATATATATATATATATATATATATATATATATATATATAGTTATTTAATGATGCCTGTGTAATTAATTTATCTGTAAACAACAAACTAAATACACATTAGTCTTTTGAGTAGTCTCCAATAACACATCTAAACACCCAAATTGTGTTCCACTTTGCAGTTTAGCTTTTGTAGACTGTGGTACAGTATCCCTAAAAAGATGCCTACAAGAAAACATGACACAGATTTACCTATTTTGCTGATTAATTACCTCACTAAACAAATGTAAAAATTAAGCCTTTTTGAAATTGTATTTCTCTTTGTGTTTTAAAAATCAATTGAAAAGACTTATTTACCAACTTTACTAAAACAGTAAAGCAAAATGAACATCAAGGGGCCCCTTTAAGGGTTTCCTGACAGACAACATTGTCGGGCCAGCACAATGCCCCCAGAATACAGGTATGAGATTTGCTGCGATGGATGCAGGATGTTATTGTCTCCTTAATTGGGCATCTTACTTGTGTTAACCTAAGGTTGGCCACGCTATAAAACCTGTTTTTCCTTGAATGGCAAATCTTGTCCTCAGCCAATATGTGCAACAACTTTGTGACACCTGTGACATTTTTCGACACACCAGTTGCAGATTGTGACTTCAATTATATTAAGATGTTAATGAAATACTGGATACATTTCAATCTAAATCAGAGAAATAATAGATTTCTTGTAATGTTTTCATTAGATGGGCTCAGGACAGCAGGCACCACCACCGTACCCAGGCCAGATGGGACAACCTGCACACCAGCAGCCCTCCACCCCGATGTTTGTGTCCCCACCAGCCAAGTCTCAGCGGCTGCTTCACTCTGAGGCATACCTTAGATACATTGAGGGCTTAACTGCAGAGTCCTCTACCATCAGCAAGTGGGATCAAGCTCTCTCAGGTTAATTTGTCTTTTGATTGCAAGTGCTTAAGTTGACATAAAATGACGATTACACTGGCTAACACAGCTTGTTAAAATAAATCAATATGACATTATCCTTCTAAGATGCAGTACACATGCATTGAATTATATTTGCTACAAACCTGTTGAAGACTATTACATATTAACACAATATTCACCAATCATAAAAGATTATTAACAAGTTAATGTAGACTGGTGAATATCCTCGGACTTATCATTTTAATTGTACACTTTCAGTTCAAAAACAAGATGTGCGACTCACCAAAGAGCAAGAGAGCAGACTACCTTCGCACTGGCTGAAGAGTAAGGGCGCCCACAAGACTATGGCAGATGCACTTTGGCGACTCCGTGACTTGATGCTGCGAGACACCCTTAACATTCGTCAGACGCACAACCTGTAGCATACTTGTATTCTGAGCCTCTGTTCCCACTGTTCCTGTGAGACAGGGAGAGGGCCAAGCTCGCTAATAGTGTTAAATTTGTGCTGACGTTTAAAAAAAATGTGTTAGTAGTTATGAAAGCTGCTTTCTGTGTTGAAGCTGTTTTGTTTTACATTTCAGATATATTGTTCCAAGTGCATTATTGTCAATGGCTGTCGTTTTGTGATGAATGCCTTCTTTCTTTTACAATTAAAATGTGTCGCGCTCAACTTGGCTGTATTCATTTACCTTGTAGGATCTTGGTGTATTGATGTTAGAAGTTAGCTATATAGCTGTCATTTAGTGGAGAGGAATAATTACCTTTCAATATTGAATGATAATTTAAAGTAAAGTTGCTGCACTTGCTTGATGAAGTAAGGGGCGTGTCTTACGGCTTTCGTCTGTCATCCGCGCTTGCGCGGTATAGTGACCGCGCAGTTCCTCTTCCTCCAGACGTTTGAAAGCTGGCACGGCAAGGCGAGCACGTCTGTGTGGTAGTGCCTCCCCATCCCAGCTAAAATTAACTGTAACGGTAAGTCATCGCAATGCTTTAACAGGTAATGTATCCAGTAATACGGTATTCTTACGTGAAAATGGGTCCATACACCAACATCTTGCGAGTAGATGCGCAATGTTTGGAAAGTAGCTAACTTTATGGTTAGCGCATACCACGTTAGCTAGCGCTAGCATTAGCAAAGGGACTTGGAGTAGACCAGCTGCTGGATCAGTCTATACACTGGAAACGGGATATTGCTTTCCATGCTGTTTTATATCATATAAAACGTCATGTTGTGGTATGAGGCAGCGCATTAAGATAACTTATATTCAATATAACTATATATATATAATATCAGGTTAAAGCAATATAACGACCGCCTTGGCTTACATTTTAACTTGTAAAAGACAAGGAAACCGCTAGCTTGGACGTTAGACTGCTAAAACCGATCTGAAGTCAGAGGCCAACTGAGCTAATGCCAGATTGAGGCTAAATAGCCGTCCTATGTTTGCAGCTAGCAAGCTAACGTCAGCTAACTATTGCAACTATGACTGAAACTAGCTGACAGTCGTAAACGTTGGGAACGTTATCAATGATTGCATTGATTTGTTAGATCAGTGGAAGTGAAGTTTTAATTACAACTTGGATTATTTCAACAGTTAACACACATTTTGTAACTTTTAATCACGTTAACTTAATTTTACAGGAACCAATAAACACGTTTTAGTAGCCTTCCGTTAAGTTTGTGCACATGATTACTCAGCATTAGCGTAAGTAATCCATGTGTAGTAAAGTAGTTAGCCTCTTAACCACATTGCAGCCAGACATTGGTTTTGTGTCTTTCATTCATCCACTCGTTAACTTTATCGCCTTTAGGCACGAGCATGGAACTGAATGATGCTCACCTACAAACCCTCACCGAGTTCCTCAGGAAAACACTGGACCCAGACCCTGCAGTCAGACGTCCAGGTAACGTGTCTTCATGGCATAGCATGCACTTGCATATCTTAATTCAGTTCATAAATATTGTTCTTTTTGTATGCAAATGTATTTAATTGTGCAATCTCTTTGCAAACCCTGATTTATATTTATTGTTTTTCTTTCTTAGCTGAAAAGTTCCTTGAATCTGTGGAGGGAAACCAGAACTACTCCTTATTGTTACTCACTTTGCTGGAGAAGTCCCAAGACACAGTGATTCGCGTCTGTGCTGCTGTTACCTTCAAGAACTACATCAAAAGAAACTGGCGCATTGTGAGTCTGACTAAACATGAAGTGTACATGTTGTTGACTCTGGTATTGTGTACGTAGAAACAGTGTTTCAGATTGGGGCTGTATTTGGGACAAACTGTATAGAAAGTAGTATTTAGTACAAAGTTCAAATGGAACCTGTATTGTGTTATTATTGTTGACCTGTACACTAAACTGATTTTCCTACTTTTGTGATATGTTTTCCCAAAGGTCGAAGATGAACCAAACAAAGTCTCGGATTCAGACCGAACAGCAATTAAAGCAAACATAGTCAATTTGATGCTAAGCAGCCCAGAACAGATTCAAAAACAGGTACATCCTCAGATGTTGAAATCAGACCCCTTCAAAAAAGGTAATGCAACGTGTAAAGGAAAAGCCTCTGTTAATCCTTTGCATTTCCACAGTTGAGTGACGCCATCAGTATCATAGGAAGGGAAGATTTCCCTCAAAAATGGCCTGACTTACTAACTGAGATGGTGACCCGCTTCCGAAGCGGAGATTTCCACATCATCAATGGAGTGCTTCGTACTGCACATTCCCTCTTCAAGAGGTAAAGCGAACTTCTTTATGCTTTAAAAAGCTTTTTAATGATTACATTTTAACTGAAATGTCTGGCTCCTCCCTTATTTTTTTCCAAGGTACCGCCATGAGTTCAAGTCAAATGAGCTTTGGACGGAGATCAAACTAGTACTGGACACATTTGCCCTTCCTCTGACGGAGCTGTTCAAGGTTGTGATGATTTGCAGTTAAATTACTACAAGTACAAGTAGCGCTGTCCCCATCTACTCGATTAATTGGTCTTCATGGCCTAAGATAAATTTCGTAGATAAGTAATTTTTATGCTTATTTCATTCTATATTACTTATTCCCAAGAAATTTATGAGCACAAATCTGGTAAACACAAGAATTAAAGGGCTGCATTGGTGTTTTTTAAATTATCTGTGGATTAAATCTGAAAATTGATTTGCCTGCAAATTGGTACGAATGTAAATCTTTGTGTTTACTGGCATTTGCGTAGCGCAAGCCTCCGCAGACAGTGTGCAAGCATCAATGCAGTTAAGAATTGTATACATCATAAAGAAACAAATTGATTTGGCTGCAAAATATTTACATACGAGATTATACAATACATTTTGAGACACTAAAGAAAGTGGTCTGAAAAAACATCCTCTCAGTAAAGTGTTTTTATCAGTAAACTATTTGACAATTACCAAATTGCGCACGCCAAATTCCAAAAATATAAAAGGTGCTCGACCAAGTGCCTCGCAACGTAAGTCGACATATAATTGTCAAGGACAGCCCTTCTTGTATTAAGTTGTTGTATAACATGTGATAAATGTCAATATGGTTGACATGAATATGATGACAAACTAATATGAAGAAGTTTTTAGAGTACATTTTCTCTCTTTGCTCTAGGCCACTATTGAGTTGTGTCAGACTCATGCTACAGACGTCAACGCCTTGAAGGTCCTCTTCTCTTCCCTTACACTTATCTCCAAGCTGTTCTACAGTCTTAACTTCCAGGTCAGTTCAATTTGCATTGTACTTCAAGGTGGTGCTGTTTTGGACAGTTGCATTGTCTCTTTACTAGCTAAAGTAATTCCCCCTCCACAGCCGCAGACTGCGCCACTGTACTGCAGTAATTAGTCTGTAAATATTGGCTGCTGCTTTCGCTAGTTGAAAGCCATAACGGAAATATTAGGAGCCGTTCATGTGTTGTTTCTCATGGAAGACTCATGGAAAATGAGTTTGCTTGCATTGCCTTGCTCCTCTCCTGCCTTTGGCTTCATATATGATGCTTTGAGAGATGCTGTAGGATAAAAACAGACTGGGACCAGCTAGTCTTGCATAGCTTGACTTCCAGTGCTGTGTCAGCCTTGGAAGAGAACAGCTGACCACCTGCCTCTTAAAGAAGAAAGAATGAATGAAATTATTGTAGCGTAGGACTTCCCTTACACTATTACAGGTAGGCTTCAGACTTCAGACAGCAGAGAACTTTTGTAGACTCACCTCTAACCTGTGGTTTTTTTGTGAAGCTACCTAAACAATTAGTTTTTTTTCCCTCACTGGCCACGGCTGACTCCGCTACAAAAGACACAAAATAACACAATGTACTAAACAAAATAGGTGTTCACTCCCTGTTTACTATTTCGGGTTTCAGATGTATGTTTCCTTTTGGAGAACAGAGATGGCGAGCTCAAAGCGCAGGGTTTTTCAAAGACTTATCTGCAGGTTCCAACGGTAGGACAGAAGATCCTCAGGTGGCCCTGAGCGAGGTCCAGTCTTGGAAGCAGCTTGCTTCCAGTAGCCTAATGGTGCGTTCACACCGAACGCGTCAAAAGAATTCGTGATGCGCGACTCGCGTTTTTTCAGCGCGTTTAAAAGTTAAAATTCTCAACTTTTAAGTGCGCTGCATGGAGTCGCGCACCTCATCACTGTCACACTCGGCCTTTAAAAAAAAAACGCCCGGCGCGTTTTTGTCAAGGCGTTTTTTAAGCGGCTGCGTTTTAAAAAGTCGCGTCCTGTGTGATCGGCCCCTTATGTTTCCATCTGGAGTCTCGCTTCTCTCTGCTGTTCCTCCAGGTTGGATTTTTTGCTTGATGTTTTTTTTCCTCAGCTCCCAGGTGCACTAATTTATTGTTTCTTTTGGCTCCACCTCTTTTCCAATCAGGGAGGGAAAGGGCTGGTCCTGTGATTCAATTGATTTCCCTCTCTGCTACATTATAGAAAAATATAGTACGATGAATGAATCCAAATGTATCTCTTAAAAAACTATATTTTTTTTCCACAAATCTGCTCAAGCAAAAGTAAAAAGTATGCTGCATTAAAACTCCTTTTCTAAAAGCTATTTTTTTCATTTTTATATTAATGATTAAAAAGGAACGCAGAAAAATAGTTAATCTTAATGAATTGTAATTAATTTGTAATTGCAAAGCAATCATGCAGCAACACGGAAGTGTGTGATACATTTGCAATCCATGTACATGGTCATCAGGGATCAGTGGAGCCGTTTCCTTCAAATGTTCTCTGTGCTATTACACAGGACCTTCCAGAGTTTTTTGAAGACAACATGGAGACCTGGATGACGAATTTTCACGGCTTATTGACTTTGGATAATAAGCTTTTACAAACAAATGTGAGTTATATTTTTCTCCTTTCTTCACTCTTGTATTTTATTTTCAACACTCTTGTACTGCAATTTTAATTGTTCTGTGCTATATCTTTGTGTTTGTTTCTCATGAATACTCGATAGGATGAGGAGGAAGCGGGTCTCCTGGAGCTGCTGAAGTCTCAGATCTGTGACAATGCGGCTCTCTACGCTCAGAAGTACGATGAAGAATTCCAGCCGTATCTGCCGCGCTTTGTCACTGCTATATGGAACCTTTTAGTTTCTACTGGCCAGGAAGTCAAATACGACCTGGTGAGAGTACCGATCCTTGGCTATTTCTGTGTTCTGTTTTTTGAGTTTCACTTTTTCTGTACTAACTGTGCAGCATGTCTCTGTTGCAGCTCGTAAGTAATGCCATCCAGTTCTTGGCATCAGTCTGCGAAAGGCCACACTACAAGCATCTATTTGAAGACCAGAATACCCTCACTAGCATTTGTGAGAAGGTCATTGTGCCCAACATGGAGTTCAGAAGTAAGTAAATGTTTTGTTCACGTCGGCAGATTGCACCTGGAAATGTCATTGATGTCTGAATCGGGGTTCTGCTTGCTTGTTCACAAGCATTCACTTGTGTGATACTGACCGGATTGCTTGTTATGCCTGATAAGGTGCTGATGAGGAGGCCTTTGAAGATAACTCTGAGGAATACATCCGGAGGGACCTTGAAGGATCTGGTAAAGATTTTGATTATTGCTTATGACCTTCTCTAATGTAAATTGTTTACATAAATATCCATATAAATATGTAGATCATCATTTTGAGTTTGACTGTTGTGTGGGTATTACATTAGCAGGGCTCCATGTACTCTATAGTTGCATAATCCATTGGTTGCACTCAAAACATGAAAGTTCAATAGATGGTTTCCATATTTAGAAAAAACATTGATAACCTTTTTTCTGTTGTTCCTTAGACATCGACACTCGTCGTAGGGCGGCATGTGACTTGGTGAGGGGCCTTTGTAAATTTTTTGAGGGCCCCGTCACAGCCATCTTCTCTGGCTATGTGAACTCGATGCTGGGAGAGTACGCCAAGAATCCTAGGGAGAACTGGAAACACAAAGATGCCGCCATCTATTTGGTCACTTCACTGGCATCTAAAGCACAGACACAGAAGGTATTGTTGACTTTCCTTTTTAGAGGATTATTGGATTTATAGCTGATAGAATGAACATTTATAATCACAGTTTGATATAATTGACTCAGTATTTACTCCTTTTTTAAATTTATTTATTTATTAGCATGGAATAACACAAGCCAACGAGCTGGTCAATCTGAATGAGTTCTTTGTGAACCACATTCTCTCTGACTTGAAATCGCCCAATGGTAAGAATACCCTTACCATTTCTCAATATGATGTAGAATTACAAAACTGCTGGCTCAGTCTCACCTGTCATGTCCCGCTTCACTATATATTGAAACAACAAATATTGTACAATGTGTTTTATTCCCAGCATTAATTTCCTTCACACACTTTTTTTATTGTAGTTAATGAGTTCCCAGTGCTCAAGGCAGACGCCATCAAGTATGTCATGATCTTCAGAAGCCAAGTATGAACCGTTACTTTCTCTGCGGTATTTTTTAATTTTCAAAAGGCTAAATGAATGTATTGGCGAGCTTCTTCTCAATTGTTTTTCTTCAGCTTCCAAAGGAGCAGCTGCTGCAGGCGGTTCCTCTCCTGATAAGTCACCTACAGTCAGCGAGCACAGTGGAGCACACTTACGCTGCTCATGCTTTGGAGAGGCTTTTCACCATGAGGGGCCCCAACAACACCACGCTGTAAATATTAAACTTTTTGTGAACCAAAACAAATTTAAGTATTGCTCGCATGAATTTTTTCCAAATGCATAAAGAAATGGTTAGTAATTGTACAGTGTATCCTTGGAATAGTGAAATGAATGGGGATACTTTCTTTTGTTTTGATATTTATAATAGTAATTCTGTATCATCTTCGTACACTCCAGTTTAGAGCAAGGTGAATATCTTCATATTAAGAATCCTTTTGATTGCTTTCATGTTAGTTTCCATATATTCAGACTGTAAATTGTATATGTGCACCATTTTGTTATTTAATAAGTGCATCTAAACTAAACTACATTAGGTGAAAGTGAACATTTACTTCATGTGTAATATTTCCTAAGATGTGTGAAGTAATCACACACTACTGATATTGGGAACTGTTTACCTTTTCTCCAGAGATCACCTCCCCCTACAGCATTGCAATAAAAGCATTTCTATTTGTCTCAACGTTTTATAGAGAACTGAGATGAAAGAATAAGTGAGGAAAGTCTGCGTCCATCTGTAAAGCTACTAAACTCGTCCTCCCTTTATGTTTTTCAGTATCTTGTCAGCAGAGATGGCTCCTTTTACTGAACAGCTGCTCATCAACTTGTTCAAAGCGCTGGCTCTTCCTGGTTCAGCTGAAAATGAATACATCATGAAAGGTAAACCTGACTCTCCTCGTCATCTAATGTTTCCCAGGCAATGACAAACCAAATGCAAAGTTACTTTGAGAAGCCTCATCATATCTTTTTTTTTCTTTTAATCTTTAAAGCCATCATGCGCAGCTTTTCCCTGCTGCAGGAGGCAATTGTCCCCTACGTTCCCACTCTGATTGGGCAGCTCACTCATAAGCTCCTCCTGGTCAGCAAGGTAATGCACATTTTATAACGGTTTATAAACAGAGATGGATTCACCAAGATCCTGGTTTGTTCAGGGGATACTTGTGTCAACTCAAATCTTGGTCACTCCTTTTCAGAATCCCAGCAAGCCGCACTTTAACCACTACTTGTTTGAGTCCCTGTGCCTGTCTGTCCGGATCACCTGCAAGGCCGACCCCACCACAGTCAGCAGCTTCGAGGAAGCACTCTTCCCCGTCTTCACCGAAATCCTTCAGAACGATGTCCAGGGTGTGTTACAGTTCCCTATAGAATTTATTTCTATGTGCAGATGATGTGCTCATAAACTCTGGATGGTGGCTAAACAACACCTCATCCTCTTTTTGTCCTCTGTTGCAGAGTTTCTTCCATACGTGTTCCAGGTGATGTCTCTCCTCCTCGAGATCCACTCCAACTCCATTCCCTCTTCCTACATGGCTTTATTCCCTCACCTATTGCAGCCTGCACTGTGGGAAAGGACAGGAAACATCCCCCCTCTGGTGCGTCTGCTTCAGGCTTACCTGCAGAAGGGAGGGGCATCTATTGCCGGCTCTGCAGCAGATAAAATAGTAAGTGATTGTAGACCGTGTTGTGTACAGCAGAAACATTGTTTAGTGAATGCTTCTCTATTTATTTTGTTAACTTTTATCTATTTTATTAGTTATACATTGTGTGGCATTATTCTTATGCTTTTCTTTTCCTTTCAGCCTGGCCTGCTTGGTGTTTTCCAAAAGCTTATAGCCTCCAAAGCTAATGACCACCAAGGTTTTTACCTTATCAATAGCATCATAGAGCACATGCCCTCGTAAGTTCATTCTAGTTGTGGTCTCAGTGGATCATGTATAATATATTCTACCTGGTGAAATGTATATTGGTTAAAATTATGTCATATTTAGTTAACATGAGCTGTTGCTTTTTGCCAGAGAATCGATCCTTCAGTACAGGAAACAGATCTTCATTTTGCTTTTCCAGAGGCTACAAAGCTCCAAAACCACCAAGTTCATCAAAAGTCAGTACCATCGTCTCATAAAAAATGATCAGGTTCTGTTCCTGAGCTATTGATATCTCCATAAACTGGTGATATCAGCCATTATAGTCAAAATTAACAGCAGTCATCGTATTAACTGTCAGCGGATGACGTTTTCTCTCTCTCACAGGTTTCTTGGTGTTTATCAACCTGTATTGTGTCAAATACGGAGCCATTGCACTTCAGGAGATTTTTGACAGCATCCAGCCAAAGTAAGTGTATTTTTAATACATGCCGCAAGATGTTGCCAGAAACTGATGTCAGATATTTAGTGGGTTAGTCAGAGTAGAACTCAATGGACTTGTATGCACAATTATCATCACATGTGATGATGCTGGTGTCTTTCTCCTGCCTCCAGTAGAGTGAATATTTCCTAATCCCATTGCCTTTGTAGGTCTCTCGTGTAACTTAGTTTGATGTCGGTGCAGAAGACCAGTGATGACATGTTATGTTAATCCTTTTTGCTTTTTGTCTTGCAGAATGTTTGGCATGGTGTTAGAGAAAATAATCATACCGGAGGTACAGAAGGTGTCTGGACCAGTTGAAAAGAAGATCTGCGCTGTTGGCATCACAAAGGTCCTCACTGAATGCCCTGCATTGATGGACACAGAGTACACCAAACTCTGGTAAGACTCAGTCGCAAGGAAACACAACCGTTGTATTTCCTTTTTTCACGAAGTTACTTTGCTAGAACCCTTCACGCCTCATCGTGCGTGCTCGTGCTCGTGTTTGTGTGTTCCCTCTCTAAAATCTAGCATACAGCTACATGGCAGAAACGCTCTCCTAATTTAAATTTAATTACATGTTGTTTTTTGTTCTGCGTGACTGTAAGCTTTTCATGTGTGTGTTCAGGACCCCTCTGCTCCAAGCGCTGATTGGTCTATTTGAGTTGCCAGAAGATGACAGCATCCCGGATGATGAGCACTTCATCGACATTGAGGACACACCAGGCTATCAGACGGCATTCTCGCAACTTGCCTTTGCTGGGAAAAAGGAGCATGACCCGATCGGAGACTCTGTCGGCAATCCAAAGATCCTGCTGGCTCAGTCGCTCTACAAGCTCTCTACTGCCTGTCCGGGACGGGTATGTTAGACATGTGGGAAATATTTAGCAAATTATGCTATCTTTCATGTTTGGTTTGTAATACAAGACATGTTGTGATTATTGCTTAACTGCCGGGCTCCGGTGTAGATGATAGGACAATGCCGAAAGCAAATGATTGATTCCAACTTCTTGTCTCCCTTTTCTTTCTTTTTTGGGTGCAGGTTCCCTCGATGCTGAGCACCAGTCTGAATGCAGACGCCCTCCAGTTCCTGCAGGGGTACTTACAGGCAGCCACTGTGCAGTTGGTTTGAAAGTGATGGGATGGTTTTCACTTAATAGAAGCCCACGATGCACTCATCAAGTCACATGACAGACCTGCTTCAGCTGAATTTCAATCTTAACAGATTTGGTTTGACTTGAAAGTTTATGATGGATTTTTAAGTGATTTTAAGAAATGACCAAAACTTCACTGAAAAGGATTTGGATATCAAGTTCCAATACAATTGTAAGTTTATTTCATAAATAGCAGCAGAGGTATATTTCAACAGTATTGTGGAACAGTTGAACATCACAATCATACAGGAGGGATTTCTTAAGTGCTTCTTTTGTATGTTTTGAATTCCTTTCCATGGTTCTGGAGACAGCAGTCTGTGGCTCAAACATAATAGATCATATTTTCTCTGTTGCATGTTTCCTGTAGATTTGTTACGTCTAGTCTTCGTTTCTGCATCGTTTGTTAATGTGAATAAAAAGAGGCACTTGTATAGATCTGTTTTCATCACAGCCTCTTTTTACATGAGCACTGTTTTGAAGAATTGATCTTGGTTTGAGTTTTACTGGCTCTTCAGAGGCGATTCACTAACTTTATTGATTAACAAGGAGAATGCATTTGCTTTTCATGTAGCAAATCGAGGCTGCCCTTAAGATCCAGTTATGGTTCTTTATAACCAACCATACCTCTACCTTCACACAAATGCATATTTTAAGAAAATAGTGTGAACCTTTGGTATCTGCATTGGTCCATAGAGTTATAAGAAGAGGTCTTAGGATTTGATGTAGCCATTGGCGGTCTTCAGTTCAACATTCTTAATGAAGGGTAGCATGCATTTGTCACCTCCCATGAAGCGATATGTTGCCAAATTTGCCTCCCAAGGAAGTAATCTAAAGATAAAAAGGAAACAAACACGTCTCACATTTGTCTTGGTCCCAAATTGTTTCTCTGAATATTTTTTCTCATCAATAATGGCCATAGCATTCACGCTATAGTATACTCACGCGCGTGTCAGGAAGGGGATGTACATAAGGCGAGGAATGCAGATCATTTTCTGTTCTCCTAAAATGGCTTTCATTGATTGCTGTACGGTGTAGAGGGGCTCCAGAGGTGGAATTAGACTCCGTAACTCCTTCCTGGTAGGTTTCAAACAAAAAGTGGAGACTAAAGAACTAGCATTTTTTTCAGTTTTAATGACTACAACAGTTTAAATGATTGGTGGCTTCTCACCTGATTTCACAGCCTGCAAACATCCCTGTGTCTACAATATAAGGGCAGACTAAAGTGGTTTTGATGCCATCCATTTCTTCTGCAATCAAGTCATGCGTCAGGGACTCGTGGAACCCGACGGCTCCAAATTTACTGGCACAGTAATCCTGAAAGATTAAATGCAAGCACTTCTGTTCTCTAGTGGATTGTTCTTGGCTTTGACAATTTTGTTTGTTGTTGACATCATTAATCACATCTCTTACCTCCACACATGCGGTGCTGAATAGTCCAAGAGCACTGGCGATGGTCACAATGTGACCGTGGTTCTTTGCTTTCATCTGAGGCAGGAACGCCTTTGTCATCTGTTGGTTATTGAAAATGTATTTTTATTGTAACCGAAATACAGGTTTGATAAACCAATCAGCATCAACCTAAGGCAAGACCCTCAAACATATAGCATATGAGTAACCCCAAAATACAAAAGATTCCAGATACATGGTTCCCACAGGTCCTTGATCATTAAAGGTTTCAGGGAATAAAATGAAGGCCCTTAAATGGGTAGGGAAACTATTTTATTAAAGGGGCTTTAATTTATATATTTTGTACAATAATATAAATGAATATGTTTTTGCTTTATTTTTTTTGTCTGCTTCTATAACGCCTTCTAGATTTCAATATAAATAATCTCAGTGTTTTAACAGTAACCTTGACCCATGTCTCATACTATGCTATTTGTGGCTTGAATTTAAGGCCCAGGCCATTCCTTGAATTTGTTTTAGAACCCTGCAAATATCACAGAAGAGTCTCATCAAGAGGTTTCTTAACTTTTATGGTACTATATGAAATAGAGTTCCAGCGTATAAATACTGCTAAGTGCATGCAGATGAAACCGGCAGTAGTTTACTAAACCTCCAGCATCCCATTGTTGACCATTTCCAACATACAGGCTGTGGTGCAGCTGCCAACTATTCATACAGTGCGACATTCTCCTTTCCCAGATCACGTGCTGCATTAGAAAAGTGCTTTCACAGAAATTGAGCACCCGCACACTGCGTGTCTGCCTCTGATATCTTGATACTTGGCGCTAATGAGCTTACCCGTTTATTGTACGAGTGCACGGGACCGGGGCCATAAGAGGATCAGGGGCGGAGTCACATGCTGTCTTAACGGGTGGGCTCGCGTGGGCTCCTTTGATTCTGTGTTTAGGGTCGCCGCCACCGACAAGCACCTCTTAAGCTGCACACATTCAGCTGTCACAGGGACACAGTGCAGCTCTGCGGAGGCACAGGCTGCTCTGAGCCCTTTACCCCTCAGTGCACAAACACAGACCCGGGCCAGCGGGGAGGAGTGCGGTAAATAGATGTTACGTAATTCACGTCCGGATGTGTGATGTTCACTGTGGCTCGTAACGGTGGGGTTTTACGGTTTCAATTGTGCGTAAAAGCTGCGTGCGTCGAAATCTTACCCAAAACAGAGCGTGGCAGTTCACTAGCAGAGTCCTCTCCAGCAGCTCGTCGGGACAGTCGAGCAGCCTCCGTCCTGCCACCACGCCTGCGTTGTTGACCACTATGGAGACTTCCCCGACCTCCGCTCTCACCCTGTCCGCAGCCTCATAGATGCCCTGACGCTTGGACAGGTCCACCGTGTACGTGTGCACCTGAACTCCCAGCTCGCGCGCCAGCTTGGCGGTCTGCTCGTTGGCAGCCGTGTTGCAGTCCCACAGCACCAGGTGCGACCCCTCTTTAGCAAACTCCAGGGCGAACAGCCGACCCAGCGCGCCCCCGGCCCCTGTTATCAGACACAGCTCTCCATCAATGCACTTCAGCCTCGGCCGCAGGAAAGTCTGGATGACGGCATTCAGGATGGAGTAAGTCAGGTTGAGGAGCATCAGAAGCAGGTCCACTATAATAATCATGATTCTGCAGTCCAGTCCGGTAAATGATCAAAAGCAGCAGAATGCCAAGCTTTCCAGGAGTTGATTCTCTCTTTGACGCGGGATTGGACGGTCATTTTATATAATGTGTGTGTACCGGATTAGGACGCCGACGGATGGTGGCCACCAATAGAAAGGGCTTTTTGTCTGATGACTGAGAAGCTATCTGACGAACCTGTGTCCTGAACAAGTCCGTTACACGTGCACATTCACGACAGGCTCACAAACAGTGGCTGAGTATGAGGCAGGGATTAAGTAACCCTCAGGTCCACCTAACACCATATTTTATATCATTAAACTGAGGGAGATGTAGCTATAGATTGCACACGGAATACATACATTCAGAATGGGATCTTTGTTTCATATAAGTATCTGCACTTTGTGGTTAGCAAGCCCCAATACAACGTAGTGTGGTCTTTGTGGAAAAGACCACGAATAATGTTGTGTTTGTGTAAAAAGGTAACTCATAACTTACTCTCAATTGTGTTTGACTTTTATAAAAAAAAAAAACCTTCACCCCAGCAACAATTGACTAGAGTAAACTGACTTATACAAGCATGGTTTAGTATCTGATCCATGATCACTGCTTACGTCATTCCTTTCATCTCAAGAAAGTTATTCCTGATCCATGATGTGAGGTGGATTATCCAACTCAGTGTAAAATGTTATGGTGTTAAACTACTTAGCATGTGTGCAGAATTACCAAATGTATAGCATGTTTCTCACATTATAAGAACTCTTTTTCTCCTGTATGTTACAAGACAATCAAATAGATTGTCTTGTTTTTTTATTGCACTTGTAAGCTTTGTTTAAGTTTTGCTGCAGAGAAATGTTTACTTGTGGAAGTTAAGAATATTTGTGAAAGCCTGAAGTTGAGACTGGCATTGACTGTAATGTAATCACCAACATGTTGGTCATGATATATGACACATCACATCAATAAATGAGAATTTGTAGTCTGCTGAATATTTAACATATGTTCTTGTCACTTTTCCATGACAAGAACCCAATAAAGACAACTGCTCTCATATAAGATTTTCATAGTCACAAACGATATATATATTGTTTAGGATAAAAGTTGTTTTTCTTCTTTACTTGTAGTGTACTTCTTTATGTTTATAGGTGATTTTGCTTTAGCAAGCCAACAATTCATCACAAGTATTGTACTTGTACATTTAAAGCAGCATCAGTGACATAATTTAAATAAAAGTCATACAAACAAGTCCTGATACACTGTCAGCATCACAGGTCAGAATGGAGAAGAAGAAAAGAGATCAATCAGTGGCACAGAACAAGCTGCAGGTGTGTCTGCGGCCACAAGTGGGCGTGGCTCCATGACTAGACAGGTGGCACTCCGGAAATGATTGATAGCCCGCAGTCAGTTTGCACAATCAAATGTAGGTTCACATATAGTTTGGGGTTATAATAGGCGCTCTTGTGCATTGCCAAGATTTAAAATATGTTGCATCTATATTTATTATCAATGTTTTAATGCATCATCTGGCTCTCGCGATAAGTGCCTCACCCACATGTTCGTGACCTGCACAAGTGGTACACACGTTGGACGCCCTCATCCTCTTTATAAATAACACATAGAGCTTTCCACCACTTCTTTTCCCTCACAGACTTTGCCGCGGATCCTCACAAACAGAGGACAATGTGACCATAAGGACAGTGACTCGGATTGGACCGACGGCCTGTTTTTTTTCCCAGCGTTGTAAAACCTTTATGTCTGGCAGGACTAATAAAGCGCCAGACAGCCTTTTCTTGCGTCTGGTGTAGTTGGTAACAAGTAGCATCCTGCAGCAGAGGTTTTCAATTCTTTATTCACCAATGTGGCCATAATCCTCCAGTTGTCAGTGCTCAAGCCAGCTGGAAAGTGCCTTTCAATGTGCCACGTAAATTGATGAAATGCATGTCTTTGAAACATTATCATTATTAAAAAGTTTGTTATCCCCCCCTCACCCACAAAATGAGAAGTGTCTGTATTCTGCATGAATAGATCTACAATTAGCAGCTCCTCTGACATCATACCTAGTTTTGAACGTAGTACAGTTTAATGTTGGTGATATAATAGTTATCCGGTTCAATACATTTCATATATTGTGATATTGAAGTAAAAAAAAAAAGGCAAATGGGTTCAATACTGTTCTTATTACTGTTGCTCTATGTTGATTCTCAGTTAGGACATTCAAGAGGCCAGACCTGGACACTGTGACAGACACTGACCTCAATATTGACATTGAGAAGACATGGGCAGACCTGGACAACGAGATGATTTCTGAGGGCTTCACATCAGGTATATCCTCTTTATTAATGCTGGTATCACTTCTAGAACTATTGATGTACACCGCTCCATTGATCCTAATTATGTATTTAGTCATCCTGTTATTGTAATAACAAAAGTTGACATGCCAGTTAAGAATGTTGTCAATGCACATCTCTAAACAAAATAAAAGAATGCCAACAATATAAATATACCTTTGTAGTATAAGTGTATCTCATCTGCCCTATTTCTAATAGGAACTACCACAGTAAACCTTACAGACCCTTGCTTACCTACTCAGAATTGGCTCCATGCATGGGAAAGGACACGCATGCTGAAACATACTCTCAAAGACGAAACTAAAAAAGGGGTTTAAAGAAAAGGTCAGTTTTTTTCATTAGAAGACAAACTGAAAGCAGCATTGATTATTTCAGCCACAAAAGAAAGAACTACAAGATGCCTGTGCAGCACTTTGTGTCAATGAGTGATCCATCACTGACCTCACAATCGACTGGAATAGCTGCTGAATTTCAAAGATAATTACCCAAAGATTTCTGTGAATGCACAAAACAGGAGGTAAGAAAGATGGAACATGTGTTTATTAAAACCATGTAAGTAAAATCATGAAAAATATTTTATTGAAATGCTGCTTCCTTTTCCAGGTGGTGTGTTGCACATCACCCGTACACATGACGTTGTGTACAATGTGAACTTTCAATTTTGAGCAGAATCGGCCAGCGATCACGTAGACGGACTTTTCAGCTTCAACAGTTTTCCAACTGTTTTCATCTCAGATGTGGCAGGCCGGGTTTCACGCCACACGAACAATAGGACACAGCAAAAAATATTTCAGCCCCATGATGGCCGGCTCTCTGCCCACTCAAAGACAAACATAGATGGAGCCAGGGAAAAGACCCTTGGAGTGGACCTTGAGTGGATTCAGACTCTAAGGTCTCCAGGGGCACCACATCAACCTGGACAAGGAACAGATTGGTTCACTTCACTGAATCCAATAACAAAAAGGAATGAGAGGGATGCACTATGACAGGTCCCACTAAAAAAAGAAAAAAACCTGCAAACCGGAGAAAAAACTGAGGCGGTTAAACATCTGCCCCTCCTTATGCGCAAAGGTCAATTCATCAGTGGCAGACCCACTTCACTCGTGAGCTGTCAGCATTTCACTATAAAGCTAAGAGTTTTCATTGAGTTGCACAATGAGAAAATCTACAATAAATTCTTTAAAAATATGATGAGCTCTGTAACACACTGGCAGTAGGTCAGCGTGGTAAGCTGGTGTTGGAATCTACAGGAAAGGGGACAACAAAATTAGCATTATTTTAATTTTAAAAAATTGTTCAAGACAACTGTTTGTCACAGACATACATTTTTTTTTTTTTGGAGAAAGCACCCTTTGTTGACATTCATGCAATTGCAGCCACAACGTGCTTGCTATTGTTAGAACATTATTTTGGTGTTTACTGTTAAATAGACTCAATAAGAGATGTTGTTTTGTGGCTGTGAAAGTGAATGTCTTTCATCAAGTTAGTCATTAATCAGCTACGCAAAAATTTTTTTTTTCTGTTGACTCTTTCTTGTATATATATATTTATATCATGGTAATGGCTAGAGATTTTCTGACCAACGGCTCAATCTGTCAGTCTCCAATTGTTCTTGCTGCAACCTTCAATTTAAACATGTGTAATACTGTTCAAGTACAAAAATGGCTTTAAAGCTGAAGTACATGTGATGATTTTAAAAAAAAGTTAAAAAATTATTTTGTAGTTCAGCAAACAGCCACTGTACCACATTTGGCACAGGAGTCAGACTTGACACGATCATGGTATTCTCAGCCCAGAAGTAAATTGATGATAATGAAAAGGTGAGATGATGTCTGCAGTGTCTGTCCTGTGGAATTGTTGGGCGAATCGGCATGTTTGGCCTGTGGAAAATGGTGATAGACTTAGATTTTATTTTGCCATTTTACTGGAAAAATATTTGCTCGAAAATAATTATAAACATATTTTTTAGCTGCAGCCGTAACGCAACACTGGGTGGTGCTGTAGTACAATATTATCATCCAGGAACTACGCGCCAGTCATTGCGCAATCTCACTGCTTGTTCTCATTCGTGTGCGTGCATGCCTGTGTGCCTGTGTGTGTGTGTGTGTGTGTGTGTGTGTGTGTGTGTGTCGGTGTGTGTGTGTGTGTGTGTGTGTGTGTGTGTGTGTGTGTGTGTGTCGGTGTGTGTGTGTCGGTGTGTGTGTGTGTGTGTGTGTGTGTGTGTGTGTGTGTGTGTGTGCGTGCGTGTGTGTGTGCGTGCGTGTGTGTGTGCGTGTGTGTGTGTGTGTGTGTTTACAAACACATTTCAGTTGATAAAGTGAAACAATACTGGATTATTTTTCCTTTATTAAGCATCTGTCAGTAAAAGGATAAAATTGCTTCCATGATATTTACAAGTTCTGTGTGTCAAAGTTTAATAGCGCTACATGCATTGAACAACAAGAAATCACAAAGATGGGATGCTACTAAGTCCACCGGTACAAAGTATGAAACTTTCAAAACAACTGTTTCCCCACACACAGTAAGGGCAGCGCATGAACCTTTGTGAGCTGAAAAGATGTGATTCATTCCCTCAAGAAGCGGGAAGATTATGAAAATGAAATGATCTGTATTTGGCTTAAACCTCTAGTGTGGCTTATTGTGCTTAAAGAAAATGGCATTATACATTGTGCTTATGGAGCAAGTTTGAACCATTGCATGTTGACATTGTATTTGCACGGCTACTAAAAAGCAGAAGATTTGAGACAGAAAAATCAATAAAGTGCAGTTCAAAAAACAAGAAAAAATATATAATAGAGGAAAGAGTTGTATCTATTTAAATAGACTATGGCTTGTTTGAAAGTGAGTCCATGAGGTTTTTCAGTATTTACTGCATGTCTGACTGCTGTGTGATGAATGTTAATGGGTCTTCACTGTGTAAGACTTGCGATTCTCCTGCCTTAAGTAGTAAAAAGTAATATGATTATTTTATCAGTTTGAAATGGTTATATTATGACCACACGCCAGAGACTGTTTGGATAGTTTCCGTAGGCCCCCTTTCACCACAGTCTTTGTGACGAAATTTGTTCCTCCATGACATTGCTGTAACTGAGCCTTTCCTTCCAACCCCTCCTTTCTTAAGCCCAGGATGATATTTATAGAATCAAAGAAATGAACACATCCTCAAAAGGATGTCTCAACTCAACTGCCATCAATGCACTGTCATTATGCACAAACGACTCCAACACAAGGCTGGTGCTGGTAATAGAAAAACACACCCCGGTGCATGAGTGTGCATTTTCTGCTTGTGTAACTTTTTCATTGACGGCGCATGATGGTGATGGTCCTGTCTGTGGAAATGCGTTAAAAGAGAGAGCCCACAGACTATGTTTTGATTTGTGGAATAAAGTGATGATGTGGGGGATTTAAAGGCCCACAATCCAGTTTTCTGTTGACATAATTTCTTATATAATTGAGGGTCCATCAGACTGAAGCCACAGGTGAGGAGGGCAACGGAGATGAATGAATGAATTCATGCAGAATGCAAACACTGTATATTTGCAATCGTTATCTTAGTCTTTGAGGACTCTGTCTCTCTGTAAATTAGCCTACTTGCTGGCATCCAATGCGAGCAGTCATCTCAACCATCACCATGGAAACAGTGGTTGTTCACTATGCTGACGGCGTCTGCATTCGTTTGTTTTTGTGGATTGGGCATTTTTTGTGTAAATGTTTGGTGCATTTACGTGCACGAGACAGGGAGAAAGACGGGTGTGGGCATCTATAAGTGCAGTCTGACAGCATAATGACCCAGTTCTCTGTGCATTTATTTGCTGTACAGTTTGTTTAATTGTCATTTGGGCTCCATTAGACGGAGACAGATTCAGTGTGTGGGTCAGGTGTGTGTTAAAAGCAAAGGCACAAACATATTATGTCGTTATGTCTAATGATTGCAAACAACCATACAGCATAAATACTTCTATGTCTTTCAGAGTAAAGTTCCACTGTTAAAAACAGATGCTTGGTAGCATGCTCACATGTTATGTTGTAAAGTTAATAATGCTATAAAACCATGCTTGCATGAATAAAGTAACAAAGAGCATGAGAGCACCAGTTGATCAACACCCAGGTCGGGTGCGTACAGACAAGCAGGAACAGGATATTTGGTTGAACTAAAGCGGCCTCCAGACATGTGCGGTACCTCCACGCCGTTTGTGTGCTGGAGCGGTACAGAGCTGCGAGGTGGCTTCATGTTTTCTAAGAGACGTCCTGTAAAATCGTATGAGCGTAATGTCGTGGGTCCCAGGAAGCAAACATGTTGCCAAAATCCACTGTGTGTAAATCATCAAATTAGGTTTCGGCATGGATGTAAAAATGCTGTGTTCCCTCTTTATTTTCCATCTATAGTCTCTTTCCACTTCCCGTCAACAGCTTTCCTCTTAAGAGGCCAGTCCTCTCATCTGCATACATGTTTTTACTGAATGAGCAAGTATGGCTCCCTGAAATATGTCAACTTTTTTATAAGGAATGCTTACATTTCTTGTTCAGTAAAATGTACCATCATATCATCTGTACGAGTTATGAGTGAGAACATTTCTTTGGTTCTTCACATTGATTGCACAAAGGAAAGAGGGACATATATGTACAAGGAGTCGGTAGCAAACGATACAAAGCCACCTACTGCAGTATATTGTAACTCCATCAAAATAATGCAGTACACATTTTGAAATGCAAAACTACGAGATTAGAACAATATATTTGTCTAAAAGTCCATTCTTTTAGAAAATATCTTAAAAATATAAATTATTTTCAATCTTTTCTTCGTACAATAAATGTGTGTTTTTTTATAATCTGTTTGTGTAGTCGTACATGTACAATAATTACACTGGAGGTTCAACATCTCAGTAAATCTCAATTGGGTCTTTGCAGATAGTGATGCTTATTTTATGTGAAGTTAAGATTATCAGCTACAAAAGGAATGATGACACCTTTGAGGTTGGTTTGAAATAACACTTTTTTTTGAATTTCTTCTGACTAAAACTAATCACACAAATAGAAACAAGAATAAAGAGGTTATTTCTCTGTGCTCACAACAAAACTAATTATCATGTTAAGGTGCTCTCTTGCCAGCAGTCAGACACAATGGGGACAAAAATGGAAATCTATGGATGTTACTTGTCTCTGTGTCTAAATGTATTCTGTGGAGTAAAAAATAAAGACCAGCAAGATGATGAACTTGGACACAAATACCTAAATCTCAAGTTCACAAGAGATCAAGAATACTATGTAACAATACATTGTGTGTGTGATCTGTCTCTGCTTCCCCCTCATACAAACACAACATAAACTAAGGCCAGTTATGAGGAAGGAAGGTAAAAGAAGCAAACTATACACTTTTCCAACCCACTGTTGGTTTTG
Source organism: Clinocottus analis (assembly GCF_023055335.1). Taxonomy (NCBI): domain Eukaryota; kingdom Metazoa; phylum Chordata; class Actinopteri; order Perciformes; family Cottidae; genus Clinocottus; species Clinocottus analis. The sequence continues at coordinate 13,266,966 of NW_027176042.1, read as the reverse complement.
TAATGCCATATTTATACACAGTTTAACTAATAACTTTAAGAAACATGTGAGTTCCCTCTTCACACAACAACAAAGGTATCTGAACTACAGCTGAATGAGTTTCCCATCGTTCAGTGCCAGGCTTCAATGCTTTCTGTGGTTTGCTACGATTTGGACATTCTTTGCTAAAGTTTATCCAGGGATGTCAGAAAAATAGTTTTTTGCTTATAAAAATGATATCCTATACGCCTACAACTAGCTCGTAAATATATGTCGATCTGGACGAGAAGAAATGTATAAATAGTAAAAACGATCAGATGGGCATTCCTTGTCCTTTTTTTTAAAAACGTCTTAGATCAGAGTCTTCTGCTAAATTGATTAATTCAGGAGTCCTAGAAAAGGTTCAAGAGCAAAACACAAACAATGTCATTGTCCACAGCTATTTCCATGGCAGAAGCATTTTGTAATGTAATTCTTCAAATCTTCCTGCAAATGTTTTCAGGGCCTTTTTGCATTTTTGTGAAATTTAGTTTTGCTGAGTTCACTGTGCTTCTTAAATTATTTTTTTTTTTGCTTCCTCCTCTCCTGTTTCTTTCATGGCCCGTTATTGTATCTTTAAGTGTTGGAGTGACTCTTCTCTCCCTGAAGTGGTTGTAGTTCCTGAGCCACATGGTTCTCCTGCCCTTCTACCGGCAGTGTGCTGTTCCTCAGCTTTGTCTGCAGGCCCTCCGTGTGGTTGGCCCCTTGCTGGAAGCTGGACTGACGGCCAATCTTGGGGCTTGCTCTTTCCAGGAGTCTTTTGGATGAATTGACGCCTGAACCATCATGTTGGTGCTCCTCCTCATCTGTGTCGGCGTCGATGAACGTATTGATGGATGCATCGTGGAATGTGAAGAGGCTCCTGGGAAGAACATTTTCCGGGCTCTTGCTGGGTGTCCTACTTCTGGCAGATGTATAGACGGACACCTCGGGGCTCTGGACTGACGAGCTGTCTGAGAGGGCCCCTGTCCCAGAATCCTCTCCAGCTCTGAAGTTGACCTTGAGAGAGTGCCTTTTGAGCGGGTTGTTTAAGCGCAGAGCACTGGGACTGTCAGCATACGGGCTGAGCTTGCTGCCTCGTCTTGTTTGGGGTGTATTGGTGCCCTGGGATTCTTCATGCTCATTCTCCAAAGTGGGCTCAAGGCTGGGGTGGGTGCTGACCTTCACTGGCATGCTGCTGATGGGGCTGTGGGAAAAGCGAAAGCTTTCAGGGAAGTCAGTGGTGCAGCTGATGAAGCTGTCAATGCTGGACATGCTCCTCATGTCTGCAACTGTTTCTGCTTTACTTGTGACGGCTTCAGCGGTGATGCTTCCCATTTCTATTTCTGTTCTCTGCCTAACTGCTTTGGACGGCGGCTTCTTTTCCTTGCTGTTAAAGTTGCGATGTGACTGGGCCGTGGCCATGTTATTGTACATCTCCTCCAATTTCTGTGCGCTAAGATGCTGAGGGCTGCTGGAGGGCTTGGCCTGCTCTTGGTAGCTTGATTTGAGGGTCTTGGTGGGGCTGCTGGGACTCATCTGTGACCTGAGTTTGGCTGTACCTCTCTGCACACTCGGAGGCACATGATTATCATGCATCTTCTCCGTCTTTTCATCATTATTTTCCACCATAATATCCACAAGTGCTTCATTGCGGCCAAGTGAATCTTTCATGTTCATAGAAACAATGCTGCCATTTCTCTTCGCCCTCTCCAGAGCCTCCCTTCTTTTGATGGCTTTCTCCTGCCTCTTTTGCTCTTTGTAGAACTCTGAGAAGTTATTCACAATAATGGGGATAGGCAGGGCAATCACCAGTACTCCAGCAATGCAGCACAATCCTCCAACTATCTTTCCCAGGAGAGTTTTGGGGTAAATATCTCCATAGCCTACTGTTGTCATAGTAATGGTAGCCCACCAGAAAGAAGCTGGGATGCTTTTAAACTTTGTATCCTCCTCGTCCTTTTCGGCAAAGAACACCAGACTAGAGAATATCATGATGCCCATGGCCAAGAAAAGGATGAGCAGGCCCAGCTCATTGTAACTTCTCTTCAGAGTGAAACCCAGAGACTGAAGACCTGTGGAGTGACGAGCCAGCTTCAGGATACGTAGGATACGCATGATCCGGAAAATCTGAACTACGCGCCGGACGTTCTGAAATTGCAGCACACTCTTGTTGGATTCTGTCAAGAAGATGGTGATGTAGTATGGCAGGATGGCCAACAAGTCGATAATATTCAGCGGACCTTTGAAGAACTTCCACTTGTTGGGGGAGGAGAGGAAGCGCAGCAGGTACTCCATGGTAAACCAGGCAATACACACAGCTTCCACGTGGGCCAGTTGCGGGTTGTCTATGGATTGACCAAACTCATCGATGTCCTGCAGCTCTGGAAGGGTGTTCAGAGACAAGGCAATGGTAGACAACACAATGAAGAGGATGGAGATGATTGCCAGGATCTGGAAAACAAAACACAGAAGAAAACAGTGAAAAATACTGATGAATACACAGTAATGTCTGAGGAATATACCCCAGTGCTGTATTAAACTTATTTTTTTCTATAGAGATAATGTCTGTTGTTCTAGACTAAAATATCACAATGAATATTGAAAGGATTATCAGGAGATTTTGGGCAAATATTTCAAGTCCTAAGAGGATTAATCAAGCAGACTTTGGTGTTTCTCTGATTTTGGATTCAGTACCATCATCAGCTCAACATTTTTATTTGTGCAATAGTTTTATTTTGCTTATGTACAGCCTCACATGGCCCTGTTCAGTAATTTGTAGTGTATATATTTCTGCAAATCCAAAGAACGAAGAAAGATTAGTATGTGCATAGCAACAAAATATGGACGTATTCAATCCAGTGTTTTAATCTTCATGAAACAAGCAGCAAACGCTTCATCATCAGTACATCACTGCATTATTAAAAAACAAAGATTAAACGGCTGCCCTGAACATGCAATAACTCTGAAGCCATATGTTTGTTTTTTTGTGAGAGGCTCCTTCTCATAACCTTGAATCTGTATTTTGTACCACACTTCAAACTTTCATTTTGATAATTATACTTACGACTAAAAAGTCACTCACTTTGCCTCTTTTGCAATTTGCAATGTTAAAAGGTATATTAAAGGCCTGGATGTGGCCAGTGGAGCTGAAGTTAGCAGTTGTCCCTGAACTACATTCTGAAAGTTAAAACACTCCATCAAAGTGAAGTCGTGTTTCAACAATGTCAGAGGAAGAAGGTCAGTCCCGTGAGAAACGCCATTTCAATGTGTCAAAGCGGTGTGATTCCATTTGAGACACTAAATTGCATTTCAGAAATGACTAAAATATCCCAACTTGCAATAGCTTTGACTGATGATATTTTTTCACGACCCATTTAACTGTCTGGCTACTTTCTCCTAAGTATTCATGAAATGTCATGTCAGCATTTCAAAAGAAATGAGGTCAGAGCTAATGCCATCTCTGGGGCAGATGTTTTTGTTCTTTTTTTTAAGTCTTGACATGCATCACAGAGCGAGACAGTGAACGAGGGAGACGAGAGAGGTTGAGATTGAATTGGGACATTTTTAAAATCTTTGCCACATTGTCTCTGTGCTTCAATCCTTCACTGCCAAATGAAGACCAGAATGTATTACTTGTTTTACAAAGCACGCCATGCTGTGAGCCGGCTTGACAGACACCTGGAGACCTCTGAAGCATTGAGCCACTTACTCAAGATATAATCTGCTGAGTACAATAGGGTCTCATCATAGTGCTGGTGCTTAAGAAGGCTGCACGGTTGTGGGTGTGTAGGTGTGCCACACCTATTAGTCCTGTCCCAGAGTCGGTGTAAAATCCATCACAAGGTCACTGTGGAGGCTGAGTCCAGGCCAGTGGTGAGCAGGATTATTCCCTGCCACCAATCAGTGGCCATAAACTGTAATTAATCTCGACAGTAGACTGCTTGCACACCTACCTTGGCCTTTGAGGAGAGAGGGACTAAAAGCATATTTCTGCCGTGGTGGAGATAAGAGAGGGCAGGAGACAGGCTAGATGAAATGCATTTCAACTTCAGCAGCCAAATAGTTCAATAGTGAGGGTGTATTAAAGTAAAGGACAAACAAAAAATGTAAACTATCAGAGCGATCTCTGAAATAGCCTGCCTCCAGGTCTGGATCCCTTAAGACCGTGATGGATGAAAACGACCCATTAGAGATGTCTTGTTACTAACATTACCATCAGTGAAGTGTAGTTTGTAAAGGTCAGATTAGCAGACACAGCAAAGTTTGGAGAGGTTGGAAAAAGAAATTGTACCATTGACTTAGCTGCAAATATTTCTAAAGACAAAGAGGAATGGGCGGCTGAGCCTGAGATCAGCTGGACCATCCAGTGGAAATTATACTCGTCAGATCAACACTAATCTGTGTTGATGTACTGATTAGGCCCGAGCGTCACGGATGAATCACGCTGAATACAAAGGGCAGCATTTAAAACTGAACCAAGGTGTGTAGTGTGTTTTTAGAACAACCAAAGCATGACCAGCTCAACTTCCCATGAAATTCTCTTTCTCCTTCTCACTTGCTTTTTCCCCTCCACACTGGGCGTACTCCAAACTGGGGTCAGCCAGAGGGGAAATCATGGGGATGTGATCTTACCACAGAGATGCAGTACAGACCGAGAGAGAGAGAGAGAGAGAGAGAGAGAGAGAGAGCGAGAGAGAGAGAGAGAGAGAGAGAGAGAGAAGTGTCTGAGGGCACTCAGCACTGTGACAAGTCTGTGACACAGAGGGAATGAGTCTGAGCTTTGCTGCCGAAACATGTGAGTTTCCTTGGTTAGTCAACGTGATGTGAGTGCGTATGTAGGATTTGCGTGCGACAATGACACTGTTTTACAAATGAGGAAATGTAATATAATATCTTATTGTAGCTGCCAGACACAGTTGAGACGAAAGATAGAAGTGTAATATTGCAGTTCAGATAAAGGCAATGAAGCTAAAAATCTAATTGGATTAATATGTTTCACTCTGCAGCAGAGATATCAGGGCGCAGATGCGATGTTAAAGAGGGTCATGGTAAGTGTTGTGTTACCTCATTCTTCTTAATGACAAGTGCTGAGGTTGTGAGGACAACCTGTCTGCATAAACGGAAGATTAATCTGACCAAGACTGCTGCTGCTTCAACACGACCCTAACACACACTCATGCTTAACAAACAAACCCACATGCATAATATACACACACTCATTTCCACTCCCAGCTCAGTAATTAGCCCGAGTCTCTCTGCCCCACAAGCCAAGAGGCAAGGGGCTGAATATTTAATATCTTCCTGGAGTGCAAGCTGCGCTGTCCTGGAAAAGGTGTGTGTGAGTGCTCACAGGGCCAGGAAGAGTTGCAGAGCTGCAGTGGAAGACACTAACGTTGACCTGTCAGTCAGGAAATCACCAAATTCAATAGAATGCATCCTCTGGATAACTCGATTATACCACAATTTTATAGCAGTCCATAATTAATTGGCTAAATACAATGTTTCTGTCTTTGACCTCAACAATTAACCCTGTAAAGCTCTAAACATGTGACTACAACACAAACACAGTAGAGCATCTGTTTCACTCATTGGTTTACTTTTAAATACAAATACTCTTCGGATCACAAAAAAAACTCACTCTAATAAAAAAAAAAAATCCAAATAAATATATTGTCTTTTTCTGAATAAAAATAAAATTGCTGATAATATAGTCAAAGTAGTGTTATCCGTGGAGTGAAAAGGTTCACACAGATTATGCCATGCTGTCACAGACGTGTGTGTGTGTGTGTGTGTGTGTGTGTGTGTGTGTGTGTGTGTTAGGAAAGAATGAAAACAGACACCATGAACAAAGTGGCATTGTAATTGCCAGTGGAAATCTTTCTGCCTGGTATTATTACTCCTCAAGCTTTCTTACGTCACACCGTGTGAAACGTTGATTCACTGGTCTTTTCTAATCGTAACTGGTTTTTCCCTTTTTCACCCCTTTGAACTGACTCAATGGAGGGATTGTGAGACTTAGTGACTCACTCACTTTATTTCCTCTGAACATATTGAGTGCAAGGTGGCATCTCTAATCCTCTTATTGTATTACCACCTTTATGATTTGGCAATACATGTTTTCTTGCTCTTTGTGCTGACAGCTGACCTTCCTCCGAGAGTCTGTTGCGGTTCTGCTGTCGTTCCCTCTAAGAGATACAGTGTCAGGGTTTTAGTGTTACGCTAATACTTCATTGGAAAAGATGGATGGAATTACGCTGCCAGTAAACAAAGTGGAGAAGCCCTTTGCAGCTGGGAACACTTCCTCCACAGGGTTACCATCACCTTCTCGGAAAACTCCTCACAGGGAGTGCAGTGCAATAAAACTACTCTCACCTGCTGCTCTCTTACATAAACTAATGACAATTAACATACAAGTCCCCTCTTTTTGTTCACTCTTGTGTAGTATTAGGCTGCTCAGGGATTAGGCTGACGGTATTCTATCTTTTTGTTTCAGTAAAAAAAATATCACAAAAAGACCAAAAGTGGCAATCTCAATGCCGACGGAAATCAATTACTTCCTTCTAAATACGTAAATGTGTTTCAGCAAACATTACTCAGACACAAGTAAATAGTATTTGTTGGGGACTATTTCCAGCTGGTGAACGTTAACCACAGCAGGATGGTTTGACTCAAAACAACATTTCTGATTTTCATGTTATTGAAGCACCTTGTTAACTTGTGCAACAATGAAAACACATAATTCAACTTCAATCGTTTTTTAGATGGAGATTTATGGCACAAAGAAATAAGCTTTCAGGTTTTAATTTTACCATTTAATTTAATATCAGCAAACTCATTCTTTAAAATCAGCTTTAAAATCAACGTAAACTAGAAACAAGCATGTATGAGGCCCAGGATAAACATGAGGAATGGTTTTGGTAATAGTAAAAGCTATAATTTCAGATTGAAACCTTGATATAATACAATGCATGATGTATTGCTGCCATGGCAATGGGATCTAACATTGGGGTTTTAATGAGTTTCGATGGGAACATTTTTGTCCTCAAGGGTCTGAAGGTCTATAATTTGGCTTCACTGCTTATTATGGCAGCTGAGGTTGACCTTTAAAAACACTTCCTAACACCATTTGCATTAACACTGTCCTGACCTTTTTAAAAATAAAAAAGAAGCCCAACATGCTCCTAGTTCAAATTTAGCTGGTATGAGTTGTTAATTTCTAACCCATCTGCAGAGATGTTAACCTCCTAAAAGCCAACAAGCAACATCTTTTACTGTAAATACTAAAAATGTAGACATTTCTTGTCCCAAATGATGGCATAAGAGACTGAACAAATGTGATTAAATGGAACGGCAGGAGTAACGACCTTCAGGCTCTTCAGGGAGCGAGCACAGGGACATAAAGTCTGAGGTCAGCTGTCTTTCACTGATGTTTATTTTTCTTAAATACTGTAGCATTCCAATTTGAGTTCTATAAATTAAATTATGGTTTTGGGGAGAAAAAAAAAGTTTTGTAAAACATTGTATCATTTAGTAATTTTTACTAACACACACTGTTCACATGCTGTCGAGACTGAACTGAGAGAGCTTGAAAAAGATCAAATTGATGTGAAAAGATGACAACTATACAAGAATAAGGAGGAACAATGAACAAGTAGGAGCAATAATAACGGCTTTTTATAAATCATTACTTTACATCACATTTCGTTTGAGAAGAATTATATAAGTGCCTCAGGTGCCACTTTCCCATCTGTTTCCAAAAAAAGCAACTCCCAAAGTGACGAGGCCCCCTGTGTCCCACACAGATGTGCCCTCTGTCTCTTCTGCCTCTTCTGCCTCTTCTGCCTCTTCTGCCTCATCTGCCTCATATCTCTTTGCCTGCCAAGTTTTTCTGTCCCACCTTTAAGCCCACAGCAGGGGGCATGTCTACCCGAGCCGAGGAGGAGTCGGGGAGATGACTGAGCTTCCAGCTCCGGGATGTGAAGTGTGAAGGTGGTGTTAAAATGATGAGGCAGAGCATTGTGTAAGCTCTGATGTATGTCTTCTTTGTCATTAGCAAATCATGATTTTCGAGAGTAAGGGAATACATATAATTCAACAAAAGATAGTAGATATATACATTAATTAATCTTACACTGGTTGAAAGTATGAAAATGTACTCAAACACAGTATTTAGTTAAACTTTTCAGGTACTTGTAAGTTATATTATTTTATATTTATTCCAATCCATTATTCAAACCGCTTATCCTGTTCAGACTCGCGGGGAGGCTGGAGCCTAAATTGAAAAATGAAGTCATAATAAAAGACTTGCAGAGTGAGAAAGTGATACGAGAGATCGTTTCCCTGTGGCCGAGGTACAAACGCTGATGCTGAGAGTCAGTTCCCCTTGATAAAACATCTGTGCTATGCCCATCGGTCTTTTCACCTGGAACAGAAAACTAGGACTAGATTTCTCCTGTGTCTGTATCTTATTATTTAACAATAATTTAGAGAATTAAATAGCAAAACTATGTTGTACTGAGATTGCTGCAGATTACTTCCTCACTCCATCTGAGTCATTTCGTAAGGCATATAAATCAGTTTGGGCATTAAATGAAAGACTGATCCAAAATTATTAAGTCATGAAAAACCAGACAGGAGCTTCTCTACTGGCAGAGCAAAAATATGCTTATAGATCCACATCACCTTCATGATGTATGACTATTGATTTCAAAGGGGATATGAAGTTAAGTGATGACAGTTAGTGAACAGCTGCTTATGTTAATAATTATTTGGCAAAAAGTCTCAATGTACACTTGAATGAACGCAATGTTGTTGACACAAACCTGTAACATATTGATTGATTATATCATTTACCTGTATTATTAATTCAATAAGATTAGTATAATTCATTTCAACACAGTGTGCTGTTCAAATAGAGGGGCTCTCCTAAACAAGCCCGTATTTATTTGCCAAACACTTCATTATATATTTTATCTAAAAGTTATAATTTTCTTGGTTGACTTGAAGTTTTTTTTTTTTTGGTGACTTTTTATCTAAACATGTATTTGTAGCATTGTGGACTTGGCTTATATGAAATATTGGAATATTAGATATGTACTTTTTTAAAAACATTTTTAGTGACAGGATTTACCATTAAATGTTTTACACACAAGAGCAAATTAGTTTCCATCCCATCAGCAATGTTTCAGAATGGGAATTGTTCTGAACTCTTAATGAAGAGTCTGAGGTCACAGCCTGTGCTGGTCTGTCTGTTTAGACTTGCTGTGGAAACGTTAGGCTGGGGAGACTCTTCTCCAGGCTGCAGAAAAATAACACACAGCTTGCACAGCTGAGCCCTACTAATGGAAGAAGTCTGACATCTGTGATCCTGAGGTCTACACTCCTGATATCCAGTGGGCGTCTTGATGTGGGCCTGAAATGCAGCACACCGGAAAGACTCCTGGCTCACAGCACAATCACATCTCTACGGCGCAAAGACACATCACAGCCAGCTGAAAGTGACAAGTTCTCAAAATGTCTGTCTTTGTTCTTGATCCTTGTTTTGTGCAGCTGGAGTTCCAGATGTCTCTCGTTTTTTTCAATCTGAAACTGGTAGCAGTATTTATTGGCCGGCGGGAAAGAGAACAGATAATATCATGCTGAATCACCACCAGCTCTGTGAAAATGGACCATTTGGCAGCACAATGCACAACAAAATCATTGTTTCATTTTTCAACTCTTATTACGGATGTGCTGGTGTGGTCATTACACAATAGGATAAGTACCAGTAGAAAAAGCTGCCAGGTTACCGTGGTGTAATTAATATGTCTATCAGTCTCGTGAAGTTAGGTTTATTTGCAATTAAACAATCAACATTAGGTGACAGACATAAACAGGAGCAGTGGGCATAAAACACTACTAGCTAATGCAGATCATGACCAGGATGCAAACATAACTCAGGAGATTTCATCAGACCCGGAAGTTCATGACCTCTGTCAGAAAAAAAGTAATTATTGAGGTTGAATGAATGAAGGCCAATTATTGCGTGAATTTCAGTGAAAGCGCAGGAAGTCCAGTAACAGAGTGATGCTGTCGTGCCCTGAAATATGTTATTTTATTTATGTCTTGCTGATTTAATATGACTGTCTCCATTTCTAATAATTTACTTTAAATGTGTTTAAGTTCATTCATATGTTGTTTTTTCAATGTTTCAGACATTAATTACCTGCACACATACTGACTGTGAAGTGAATAAAGTATTGTATTGACCCTTTATAAGAGAGCGCTGTCTCTTTAAGAGAGAAGTTGGGAAGACGTGCAGTATGCAGGCTGAAGACAAACACATTATGCTTGTGTTTAATCGTGGATTTGTTTGTTCGTTTAAAGGGTGCAACAATACCATTCTGATGAAGAGCAATGTGTTTTTTCTGCCGTCAAGCTCTGCTGTTTACTCGCCCGCCACACCACCATGGAGCCTCATCATACGATACAGAAGGATTTCCAACCTGAGGCTTGATATGAGCCATGCAGCCAACACAAAGGTCCATAAGATGTCTTTACTGATCTGGTGTCTGCTGACAGCTAAGTAATGTTCACTAAACTTCCAGTCTCCGGTGACCTGCCGCTGAGGCCCTGCGGCCCTGTTCAGTGTTAAATAAAGAGCACCATAAAGAGCAGGTAGCAACTGGTTCCTGTGACATAATTGGGTGTCCACACTAAGTGGAGAGAGTTACCTGCTGCTTACGGTGAACAACACCTAAAACTGGAGAGGCCTGATGCCATATTTTAGCTTAACACTACAGTTTCAGTGTGAGACATTTGAGGACATTCAAGACGGATAAAGCTGATGCTCAAGTGTAATTAAACATTAAAAGGTACTGCACCATATAGTAGGGGAATCCTTTGACATAAGATAAAATGAGATAATCCTTTATTAGTCCCTCAGTGGGGAAATTACAGGATTACAGCAGCATTGCACCAATGATTTTGTACAGATAAAACAAAGAGGTTTCCAATGTCTATGCTAAGCTAACCAGCTTCCTATTTATTAAACCTTTCCATGTGATGGCTCATGTCCTTTGATAAATTGTCATTTTAAGGGCAACTGTGGCTCAGTGGTGAGCAGGGTCATCCTTCAACCAGAGGATTGGTCCCCGGCTCCTCTCGCCCATGTCGAGACACTTAACTCGAAATTGCTCTTGTAACTGCGCCTACGGAGTATGAGTGTGCGTGAATGGTTGATAATACTGATGTGGCACCTTGCATGGTGGCTCCTCCCACCAGTGTGTGAATGAATGAATGATGTCATGTAGTGTTAAAGCGCTTTAAGTGGTCGAAAGACTAGAACAGCGCTGTACAAGTACAGGTCCATTTTTGAGCTGGACTTGCATCTCTTGATAAATTTATCTGCACTACAGCAGTTTTGGGTTTTTTTCTGACAATGTTATCATTGCAGCAGAATTATTCTGGACTGTCACATTTCACCTGTGAAACTGCTAATGTAAGAAAACTGAAATCATCTTAACCAGTCCCAGTACGCCAGGCCCACCACTCAGTGTAGCCATGACAACGATCTCACCAGGTTGCAATTACAGAAGTAGGTGCACGACCGGCTGTCTGGAGGAATCTCTTCCTGCACCTTTTCTCTCACTGTTACTTTTCCTCTCTATTCAAGCATGTGATGGTCATCTCCCGCTGCGTCTGAATAGGACATTATTTCTGTGTAAGCATCTCATGGTTGAAAACGGTAAGATGTCACCTCAGATTGCACCCACACTGTTGCCCGTTCAGTCTGCTTTATATCTGTGATGAAAAAAAAATGCACACAAACAAAAATGGCCCTTAGTCTTGTTCTAAAAGCACCGACACTCAGTGTAATGGCATGGCGACTTTAGATTTTGTCTTCCCAGATCTTCCTGTAGCTTTTTGCTTTTTTGCTAAATTAAATTGTCCAAATTGTTTCTTCAGAAACGTCTAGCAAATGAAACCAAAGAATACTCCTCTTGCACAGTTAACACAGATGTAGAAGTGAAACATAAAAAAAAATCTATTTTTCATTCCATAGAAGTGAAACACCCACTCCTCTTAAATGATTCAGTAGGAGTGGAAGGGCAGATCAAAAACTTCCTGCCTGACCGGCAATAATGACCACAGCTCTGTGTGTGTTTGTGTATGTGTGTGTGTGTGTGTGTGTGTGTGTGTGTGTGTGTGTGTGTGTGTGTGCGCGCGCGTGTGCGTGGACATGTACAGTATGTCTCAAGTCTGATATCTGCTACAATAGTGTGAGTCCACCTAATATCTCCTGGTCCTGCTCATTTCTGCCCCACTGTACTCTGGAGGCCGAGGCACTCTAAGACCTGCTCATCGTCAGTAGTAAAGCAAGGTTAGAGATACATAATGCAAAAAGAGACCGAGAGTAGAAAGATGTTTGAAGTGCAGCGTATAGTGTATAATGTATGCAGCTGGGATGTGCAAGCACTAAAGGGCCCTCAGGCAACAGGCAGAAAAGGAAACTTCAGAAGTGACCTACTTTCTAAAACACCTTAATGAAATGTTTAAAACAAAGTTAATAATAATCAATGTCTGAAATAGAGTAATACAACTCAATTGGTTGTACGTTGACCAAGTAACGAAGTAAGTAAGGAAGTAAGGAAGTAAGGAATAAGAAAGAAAGAAAGAAAGAAAGAAATACTTTGAGATTCTGACATTTTCATCAAGAACAGTTTAGGGGAATATAAGCTTTAAAAAAATTAACATTCACTCTGATCTTAGACGCCTGACATACAAATGGTGATGGAGCCTTTCAATGCAGTCAAACATTAACAATAGGGCAGAATGGGAACATACTATACTTAACTCTACATACTTAACGGGACATTTGTGGTGCACGTCGGGGCCGTTCAGTCGCGCTGTAATGAGACCAAGATTGTAATGAGACAGAAAAGCGTGCACAACTGTCTCTCACAACATATGGCAAATGTACACAATGGCGGGCAGCTGCGTGCGATCTGCGTGAATGACTGAAACAGGATTTGCACACTGAGGGATCAAAAACAGGGCGGGCTCCATCAATGCAGAATGCAGTGGGATTAGTTGTCATGTTGTCATAATGGATGAGGGAAGAAACCGCAGGCTCACGCGCTGCCTCTTTCCCACTATCTTCTTTCTCCTCTATCACACGTGTTCGCTGTCACACCAGGTGTGCAAATGCACAAACACACATACTGGCAGCACATGTGCACACATATCTCCTCAAAGGGAGACTGCGTGGCATACAGCTCAGCTGATTGTTTCCATGGTGACGTGAGGCTTTAGTATTTGCATAACCGATGCAGCAACGCATTCACAAAATCAGGAGTCAGACGCTGAACCACATGGTGGGAAAAGGTTCATGCATTTATGGTAATATGTTATATTTATACACACAAGTTCATGAAAGCAGGCATAACTCTTATTTCTCATAATTTAATACTTAATAGTTGGTAAGAAAAAAGTTCAAGCTCTTGCCACAAAGGAAACTATTCACACTGGAGCTGAAATGATTTGTTGATTAATCGGTTCGATTGACAGAAACAATGTGCATTCTTTGTTTCAGTCATTTTTCAAGCAGAATTGTGCTAATGTGAGAATTACCTACTTTTCTTTGTTTTATAAATGCAATTATAAAATACATGTTTTGAGGTTTCAGGCTGATGATCAGACAAAATGGCAGCTGAAGGTGTCACATTGACTTTGAGGAAACTGTAAACAGCATTTTATTATTGACTATTTTCTGAAATTTTGTTAACTCAATAATTACTTAAAAAAATAATTAGCAGATTTGATAAAGAAAAGAATTGTTTTCACACACATACACGCACGCACACACACACACACACACACACACACACACACACACACACACACACACACGCACACACACACGCACGCACACGCACACACACCCACACAAACACAAAATGTGTATTCATAAACACGGGTGCCTCAGGGAAATGTAGTTTTTCTTGGTGTCAGCAGGTTCATTCCCACTCATATTTTCAAATAAGCTGCAATTATGATTCCTGCTACCAAACAAGATCAACGCTCATTGTTTATTTATAGAAGCCTAAATAATAGTGAGCAGCGTTAAAGAGCTTCAAAGTGTTGTAATGTTATTTAAGCAAGAAAGGGAGAAAAAACACTTGTGAAGACCCTTAAATACAGTAAGGAAAAACCAACACACAAAAAATAATAATAAAACCTGATTATATCCTAATAGAGCGTCAAACTTCAAGGATGGTACCCTTGCTTTTAGTTCATAATTTACCACCTTTGACTATGACATAATAATAATAATCTCAAAAACTCTGTTTGAGTGAGGTGATTGGCTGCCAACGTGACACAACCAATGTACAGATCATAAATATGGGTTGTGTGGGTAAGCAGCTGCAGTTGTGTTATTATTTGCTCCCTGTGTTCAGACTAAATCTTAACGTCATAATACTGTTGGAATGAGAAAGATAGAGCGCTCCTGTATCGATTGTCGCAGACTGCTGACTTTGATTCTGCAAAGGGCGAATATCCCAGATGTATGAAGTGAGGGAGACGGTGATCTGCAGGTCCAACAAAACCTTTAATTGTAGAAGTATGTGTTTAATGCTGCTGCCATCCTCGGGGCCCCGAAGAGGAGACATTAGGAAGGGGAAAAGATGAAAGTGATCAGATTTCAGAAGATGCAATCCAACTGGGCCAGACAAAATCACGACATAAAAACCCACACACTTTGGTCTCGATAGATAGATACATAGATAGATAGATAGATAGATAGATAGATAGATAGATAGATAGATAGATAGATAGATAGATAGATAGATAGATAGATATGTACTTCAATAATACCCAAGGGGAATTTTTTTTTTCAAAGTAGCGTATATAGTAAAAACTATAAGTAGCGTATATATATATATATATATATATATATATATATATATATATATATATATATATATATATATATACATATATATATATATATATATATACATATATATATATATATATATATATATACATATATATATACATATATATATATATATATATACATATATATATATATATATATATATATATATATATATATATATATATATACGCTACTTATAGTTTTTACTATATACGCTAGTATATAGTAAATATATATATATATATATATATATATATACATATATATATATATATATATATACATATATATATATATATATATACCTATATATATATATATATATATATACATATATATATATATATATATATATATATATACATATATATATATATATATATATATATATATATATATATATATATATATATTCAGGAGGTTAAATTAAATGTGAACGGAAATTAAATAAAATCTAAACAGAGAGTGCAAAATGTGCAAATATGTAAAATATAGTAACATATATATTGTGTAAAAAATATATATTTGTACAGTGAGTCACCATTTGAGTCTGTCTAATTATGTGCTCTCGTTCTAGTTTCCCAGGTATGGGGCTCAAGTGGAGAACGACACTCACTGCTAAACACATGTCAGACTGGTGCCTGAGGCTCCACACACTACCTGTATCCATCCAGGCCTGCTGTAAACTGCCCGACAGACAAACACGCTGGCCCAGCCAATCACTGCCATACATGGAGATTCTGACCACAGATTAAAACACAGTTAGCCGTTCTCCCTCTGCTTCTTTTGACCCTTCTCCTCAACAGTTTCACTCCCATTATCACCCATTTGAGATGACCTTCAGTTTATCTAGTGTGATCTCTCTTCCAGTTCCTCGACACATGTCGCCCCCATTACAGATCAAACTGTACTATAGGTTGAGCACACAGTTGTTTGTTTTGAGTAAACATAATTCCCTTAATAAAATAAATCAAAACAATCAGCTCAAGGGTCTGTTTTAAATTGCAGCTGTTAGCCTTCCTGCTAATTTGCTAATCTGACTCTTCTGCTGCTTGTGCAGCTTGTACTGCTGTCGTGTTGAAAGAGAGGCTGCAGAGTCCTGACGGTTAGACATCCTCTGCTGTTGCTGTGACGTATATATGTGAAAGGTGCAAGTCAAAAGAAGGGATCAATAAAGTGGCACATTCACATTTCTGATCTTCTCTGCACATTGATTAACAGTCAAGTCAAATTGCTTCCCTACCTAAAAGAATATGAGAAGGCGTAGCTCAGACTGCCACATTTCAGTGACACCCCAAACACACGCCTAGAGTATACTTCTTTAAGGCCTTTTAACCTGGCATATTCTCCCCTCCTTTTTGTCATTATTCCCACATCAGTTAATTTATCTCCTTCACTTTCCCGGTCACTTCCACACCACTTGAGTGCAATTCATTTGGTTTCATGGTTACTCTTAAATCATTCAAGCAATCTGTATTTCCTGTTCCTCTCCAGTTCACTCCTAAACCAATTTGAACCTTCCTGTCTAATGTATATACTGAGCATGTTAGATGCTCATCATTCTCTTTTAGTGCTCAGGACCTCAACGGTCTCATCTTACTTCCACCAAATCATCTGCACAATATATATTAGTCACAACACTCCCAGAATAATTCATCTTTAATGTTAAGGTTGGGCTTTCCTATTTGAGCTGTATACCTGGATTGATAGACCTTTAACCATTGGATATTCTTGATCGTATCCATGTCACTGTTTATATGATCCATCATATGTTTATATGACCCATCAATAAATGATTGTTCCATTTGCAGTATTTCATACTCAGTATTATATTTATGCACAAGGCAAAAAGGTGTTTCATTTACAAATCTATTAAAAATGCAATATAGCAAATGACCAAATCTCTTTCTGTGTGAAAGACCCTTGATGTTCACAGGGAGTATGTTTCACAACAAGAATTACAAGCATTTCTGTAATCACTTTTTGGCATTAGACTGTGAGAGTGAGAGATCACACTAGGATTAGAAAGCAAATCCGTAGAGATTTGGCTGCTGTTGGCATTAACCACAGAGCCAAGTTCTCCATGGGATAGCTCCTGGGATTTCTATCTAATACTGCTCTGAGCTCTCTGCTCTGCTGCAAGCCTACTGTGCGGACCACAAGAGAAAGTGCATTACATAAAGGCGTAATAAGACAAAAATGACTTAGACATGCTGTCGTCGTCACCACTCAGTCTTAAGCGGAAAGGAAAGAGGAGGATATATATCTGCCAATGTTAATTACAAGTCCTATTTACATAACATATAACACATGGAAGTGTCTATTATTGTGAGTTATTTTTATAGCAGTATGTAAGTATGGCATCCCTGGCACAGTTTGTATTTCTCTGCAGGCTGAAGCATATTGATTGGAGCTGCAGTAATAGTGGAATTCTTTAAGGATTATGTCTTTTTTTCAGCCTTAACAATAATAAATGAACAAAGCAAAAGTCTAAGAATTGGCTTAAAATGGGTGTTTCTTTGTTCAAACATAACCTGCAAATCATTCGCATGTGCGGCTTACTTTAGCTGACAGCTTCCAAGTCCGACTACATTGTTTTGTGGGGTTACAGGTTTCATAAAAAAAAAAACCTGGTCCTAACACCCTGTAGTTGTACTACTGTTTAGAAGCCTTCGTCCTTTCCATGTCTTATTATGAAACATAGAGGATGCTGACTTTTCGCCTGGGGACTATGAGCTCAGTCTCAGTCTTTCAGCACAATATAATGTAACCATCAATTACCTATCTAAGGACCCTTTTACACAATTCATTTTGTAAAATGAGTTGAAAACATTCAAAGGTCAACTGGAGATAACGTTGTCAACCAATTCATGGAGCTGACGTTAGCTGAATTAGTTTGCTAGATAAATCTTATAAAATCCAACAACCACAGTTGTCATCGCCGGCAATATCAACAGCTGCTGGCTAGCTTGAAATGTATGACAGTAATTTTTGTGTGCACGGTTTACCGAACAGTCAATTAAACAATTAATCTAGCGGCCAGTGAACGCAACTCTTCATTGTCTCACCCCTCAGCCTCGGCCCTTGGCACACTCACACAGTGAGACTTTCCAAACTGTCCCAGTCGAGTCTATATTTCTGTCCTCAGAGCTGCATCTGGAACCACAAAATGTGTTAATGTAACGACATGGGAGTCAGGTTTCCCACAGATCTCTAATCCTTTCAATTTACATCACGCTGCTCAGCTTACACAGGACCCGTCGACTCTCGGCTTCTGTTCTCGTGGGAGATGGAGTTGCTTGTGGTGGTTTGTTTGAGATATAGATTTCACAGACAGGATGACACAGCCAAGCGATGCTTTTCTAACGATTATGAGATGAAACCTGCAGCTTTAGATGCATAACATTTGACTTTGCCCCACGCCAGTGATGTGCATAACCATGTAAACTAATTTAAACTGGACAGAGAAAGCAAGGAAGCGAATAATTATATGGGAGCAAACTATAGTGGAGATAGTGGAGAGAGTACATGACCTTCAACACAAAGGAGGAGAAAACATGAAGTAGTGGTATGCATGAACATAAGCAGGGTAGCAGAGTAACACACCATGGACAGCATGTCATTTTTTTACCTCTGGTCTCGACGCTAACTCACCTTGCACAAAGTTATAACCTTCAACCTGTGACCCACATCATCTTCTCTTCTCTCCTGCTTGGCCCACTTAAGAGCAACATGCCTATATACCTCTGTGGCCTATAACTCACACCCGACAATGGCTGGTGACTATTGTCTGGTAGGCGGAGAAAGGAATGAAAGACATGAGAGCAGCGAGTAGGCTGAGGCTCTGGCAGCAGACTGGGGAGAACAGGGACTCCTGGGACTGTTTCCTAAAGATTAGTGGGATAGTGATTGAAACTCACAGGATCCACCCACTCTACACTGCTAGACAATCAAATACACTCAGCTACTCTGACCTTAGCCTACCCCACTGTAACACAGTGGGGTAGGCTAAGGTCAGCATTTTTATTCAGATGAACCCTTCAGACCTTTCCGGGATGCTTTTTAAGCAATCGAAACACTTGTATGAGTCCGCCACAGGGTCTAAGGTGAGGTAGCTGAGGAGGTCTTCTTTCAGCTGCTCCTGAGGGACATCCTCTGTGATGTCATCCTGCCAGACACAGTCATGGGCAACTAATGTGATCACCTACATCTTGTATGGCTCATCTACAGTTCTCTCCAGAATATAATTACTACAAATAAGCATTAGTTCCTCTCCAGTCAGCACACCGCAGGAGTTTCGCATAATTACCATCAACAAATACTGCAAGGATGTGTGGCCTTTAATCCTTTCTCACGTCACCATGTGTTCACACTGGATTCTAGATATTTTAAAGACTTGTATACATCACTCTGCGGGTCACTGACGTGTAAAAAATGTACTCATACACTTTGCAACCTAACAGATGAAATTCACAGTTAACTACACAGTATAGCAAACATTTTGACAGGCAGAAAGTATGGCCTTATATTCAGTTTTAAATAGAAGCAAAATCCGATGCAATTCTTTGCTGTGTTGACCCAGAAAAGCTTTTCTTTTCCACAATGTGTCTTTTTCTCTCTCGCTCACTTAGACAAGCAAGATAAATACAGACACCCACATACAGTATGTGGTACTGTAAATACAGTGCACACACATTAATACAGCACAGTGTATCATACAGAGCGGTCTGCTAGTCTGACTGTGTATTTCTATTTTAATTGTGGGCTCTTTAGCCAAGTGGGGAATCTACTATCTTTGCAATATTTATTTTCACAAGGAGTCAATTATTAATTCTACTTTTGTCTAATAACAGCAGTAAAGTTTGTAAATGTTGAAAGCACAGCAGCATTGCCTCTGAAGGTCTATAACCTTCAGTTAAACTTACAGTCTACTCTTTGGTCAATTAGTCAGTTTTCTGTGAAAAACTGTTTCTGAGATTCTTCATAGTCTATTTATTTTGTGCACTTAAGTGCAAATGAAACACCCATACGGTAACAACTACAGCATCCATAATGTAACAAGTACAAACAAGCCCTGTACTCTTGGATAATTGCACACAGAACAAAAATACATCAACCAACACCTCTGAAGCTCACTAATGAATAAAGGGTTTTAGTTTGGCCAGGGTCAGAGTTTCCAGTCCAAGAGCGGCAACTTGAGAAAGTTGCTGCACCCAAAGGGTTAAGAAATATTACCCCGCAACGCTGCAAAGTGAATCAAAACTAAAAACCAACTGGCAGGTGCTGCAATTGTGTCTGAACAAGCAGTTTCTAAACCGGTCAGCATCCAGTGTTTAGCTACTGGCAGCTATGACCATGGTTTAGCTGTGTTTGACACGACACAGAGACGCGAGTGTTGGTCGAAAAACACAATGGCGGTTCCTCAAAAAGGTATATGGGTAGATGTGACAATTTTGTTTTTGCATTATGTTTTGATTTTTTTTACAGTTTTATGTGAAGCACTTTGAATTCCTTTGTTGTTGAAATGTGCTAAACAAATAAACCTGCCTTGCCTCGCCTTACAATGCCACCAGTCAAATCAGAACTGGAGACTTATTCTTCATTGAAAGAGCAAAGGACAAGTTTGAATTTTAGATTTATTTTATATGTATAATCCTTTATTAATCTCTACATTTTACCCATCTTTAGTTCATTATTAGTAATAAAGGAGCAGTGGGCTGCTGTGAAGCACCCAGGGAGCAACTGGGGGTTCAGAGTCTTGCTCAAGGACACTTCAACATGAAAACTACGGGAAGAGCAGGGATTGAACCGTCTAACTTGTGGATTCAGGACCGCATGAGCTACAGCCAGACAGATTGTTGATCCAATCTCCTGCCAAGTATTTAAGTGTCTGCCATTTTCCAAACAGTGCCTGCCTCTCAGATTGTTCCGTGTAAAAAAACATTTGGTGGGTCAGATTAAAAGTAATAGAGTAATTTGTACACTTGTTTGTATTAAACAAACAAGCTGTACCATGTACGCTAATTAGTGAGCTTTATCGAACCCTATGAAAACTTTTCTGTGCTTACCATAACAAATTAATATTAAAATATATGGCAGCCATTCCAGCAATATTTGAAACAAAGACATAAAGTGAAACCACAACTATCAGTGAAGGGCCAGTAAATCTAACACTAAACCTCTCCGTATCACTCATGTACTCAAACTCCCTTTTCTGTCTCTCTCCGTGGAAAAAGAAACTTGGATTCACAAGTAGGTCACTTTTATAAATCAGGCTGCTGTTGGGAAATTAGACAACTGACAAACCGCTTGATGTAGTGCAATGAAAAGGGTCCAGCCTGCCACAAAAAATCAACAAAATTACAACATCAATGTGTCTATTTAAAGGTGTGTGTGCGTTTCATAGGGAAAATGAATAGGAAAATAACAGGTTTCTATAAAAGCACGAGAAAGTTTTGGAAAATGACCAGTTTCTGTTCATGAATGTGTATCTGTGTGTGTGTGTGTGTGTGTGTGTGTGTGTGTGTGTGTGTGTGTGTGTGTGTGTGTGTACATGTGTGACAGCGTATTTATTTATAGAGGCCCCTTGGGAGAGGAGTGCCATTATTGTGCTAAAGCAGAAACTCTGATGGGGCTGGGCTAGATGTAACGCCGAAGGTGGCTTCAACACTCCTCACAAGCAGGGCCTCATTAGGATGGGCAACACCCAGTATACTATGAACACGCTCTTCTGCATCGTCCTTCTGAAACCCTCTGTGCACACACCGTTAAAATAAAACACCACAACGTCACTGTGCATACCTTAGTAGTTGTTGAAAAGACAACAACGTCAAAGTTTTCTCTGTAAATTAATGCTGTTTATTGTTTTGCATACAAAATTCATAAAGTAGTAAAGAGAAACATATTCTATGTTCAGTTTTTATGCTTTCTGTCATTATTGATAGAAATTATTGCCTTGGTTTTAGTTATTCTGTAGCACATCAATTAAAGAGAGTAGGTGGACACATTGATCCAGAAATTGAATTGAACTCCTCATGACTGCTTCTCATCGTTCTGGTCATGCCTAATCTAAAAGGTGAAAGTTGAGAGGGTCACATCAAAGTGAAGAACAGATCTAATCTCCCTGTGCTGGCTTAAACTGTGGCAATCATCAAAGGTGAGGACAGCAGGGAAACCTCTCTACTCCCACTCAAACCAACACAACTTCAAGAGCTGCATTATCTCTATAAACCTTGCAGGGGCTCTCCCAGGAAACCAATGATCTAAAACTGTGTGTGTGGCTTGATGAACTCAACCTTCTCATGTTGCAGTGGATCGTTTGTGAAATACATTTTGAAATGTGCATCAGACAGTCACACAACTGTATCGATGATTTGTCTTCTCGTGAAGGCACACATCTGGGTGCAGATGTCAGCTGTAAAATGAAAACAGCTGCTCAGTAAATGTGTCACCAGCTTCGTCCCAAATGATGCAAGACGTATGATGTAACCTGACGCTTTCTTTAATTTAGCCTGTCGACCACAGCAGACAGGCTAATGATGCTCCACAGTGAGAGACTGGTGGTGATCTAGTGTTAATTGAACTCTGTTGTTGACTATTCGTCCATGTAGCTTTCCGGTGTTGGGTTCTGTATCAAGTTATCCGTGTGAACAGCCGCTGCGGATCTCCTCCTGCCTTTGTAGAGAAGAGGGACTTCAAACACCACTAGATTTTAAATACAAGAACATGTTTGTTGGTGTTTGAATGTCTACATGCTGTCTTGTAGTGGTGATTTATTTGTAGAATTGTTTTTTTTTTAGTTTGTGTGTTTGAAAAAACGAGCGTGCAGCTCGGGTACTACCAGCATTTAAGCCCCAGAACACTTTCTTCTGCACTTTCTTTTAAGCGTGCACGTCTCTCCACACACAACAATAAGTTAATAGACCTAAAGGGACGAATCAGGCTGGTTTGAATAGGTGTGCTGAACCATATCTACCCTTGAGTGCCATGTGACCAGTTCCATTTAAAATAGGAAGCCAAAAGTGGATGTCAATGATTCAAAGATGCTCATCATCATGCCATTACATTTCAACTGCTTTTTGGAGACATTTTATCCAAAAGAGAAGCACTTTTCCTGGCAGGGGAATGCTTTAGAATAACTTGCATTACTTTAATCTTTTGTACCAGGCTCAGCTACATCTAAACAAGACTGACCTTTCTTCTTCAAGCATCTCATATGACCAAAGGATGATTAAGGAGCAAAGACAAGGGGTTGATGAAAGTAAAGGAAAATCACTGGAGCTCTGGTACTGTATCCAAACAAAAGGACAAAGCTCTAAACTTCCTCAGTTACATCCTGCTTCTGTACTCTATCGTTGACAGCTAAGTGACCCTGGGTGAGGTGTACATGACAGAGGAAGCTGATTAAAAATACATGAGCCAACTTTTTGTTCTGCTGTTTCCAATTAGTGACATGTAGGGTAAAGCACATGGGTTACTTGAGTTTGGGTAAAAGGCCAAATAAGCAACATCAGAAAGCAATATCATGTAAAGTAAAAAGCTCAAAGATGAATTACATAGATTGAGGCTCGACAGAAAATAAATCTGCCGTCAGAAAATGCCTTGTTCTGACGACAGAATTTCACTGCATTATTCAGTCATTATTCATGCCTGTCATTCCTGTACTCGTGGCTGAAACTGACCTTTTCAGTTGCAGCCTGCAGAGTGAGTGATGAAAACCTTGGTGTGGTCTGCAACTGTAGCTAAGGAAGTAGTTTCAGCAGACATTTGCTTTGGGCTCTAATGTCAAACTCTGTTTTCCTCTGCGGGTGACCACGAGGCCCCACACCACTCTTCTTGTCTTTTTGAGTGATATTCTCTCGCTGACAGGTCTATCTGAATAATTAATGAAGTTTTGCAGCGAAGCAGTTATGTCTCCGTCCTCTTGCACTTGACCTCTCACCTTTTTAAATGCCAGCGTCCACGGCTTCACCAATGTGTGAGAACTATGAGGAAAGTCAGATAAGGCACTGTAGTAGAAATAAAGCTCAGTTTGTAGGTGTGTCAAACAGAGATACTTTGCAGCGGGGTCTGTGTGTGCATGTGTAGCATACTGTGTGTTAGAAAAATTCACTCAACCCCTTGGAGTAAAATCATTAAAACAAGAATATTAATTCTTCGAAGGAGCAGAGACAGATGCAACGTGTTGCTTTACCAATTGTGTATCCAAGTCTGCTCGCCGAATGAGCCAAGCACTACCTTCTTAAACAGCTTATGGTTATCAATACACCGAGGCCACCATGACGTCTTCATGGCTTCATCCCACCATTATGTCTTCAGATTGGCCTCGGCATGATGTGATAACAATGAAACGGCACGTTCTTTCAGACGGAGACACACAGATTCTCCTGTCTCGTCAGGAGACATGCTGAGTTTGTGTGTAAGATTAAATAGAGACAGTTTAATGAGAAGTCCGAATATAACAGTGAAACGGTCATTGATTGATGAAGAAATTCATTGATATTTCATTTGTGATTTGTTATTTCTACTGACTCAAATCACATTGGCAGTATTTGGCAAAAGCAGAGTTAAATCATGATATTCCAAATACTCAAATCAAAATCAATTTGATAATTTAGAAATACCAAATAGTGAGACTGAACCAGTAAAGTTCAATCAATTAATCTATTTTTCCAGCCAAATATCACAAATCACAAATTAGCTTCAGAGGGCTTTGCAAGCTGTACAGCACACGACATCCTATGTCCTTAGTCCGTTGCATCAGAAATAGAAAATAAAATCAAAACAAGAGACTGAAAGATGTTAAAATGGAAATAATTTTCTCTGGATGAATGTAATTTGGTCCATTGTTAATATAGCAACATTGATTGCTTTATGATTATATGTATTTTTTATTTCAAGTGTAATATTCATATGTGAACAATCTTATTTATGTGAGAACTTCATAACTCCACATTTGGTGATTTCCATTTATAACCTTAGATGGAGAAATCCATGCTCTTACACAACCCCACATTGTGTATAACCCTCTTCCCATGCTTGGTGGTCGAACTCCAAAATATAATCTTTTCAGGCATGGCTTCACCAGCCACACAGGGGAAATTAAACAATGTATAGCCAGTCAGTCTGTGCATTAGGTCATTTATGTAGGGACATAATTAGTCAAATGCTAATGAGGTCCAGAGAGAGAAGACAGTATGTGGCAGACAAGAGAGCAGTCTGTCCACACAGCACGTCCACAAATGATGGAGGCCATTAACAGACCAAAAGAACATAATGTCATCATTTGAAACAATGTTCATTTGATCATTTCTGAGGGAATGAAAGAGAAGTTCTGGTGTAAAACCTCTCCTTCATCTATTGCACATTTATTCTAGTTCTCAACATATTGTAGAGTAGTGACATTGTTTTCTGTATCGGAGCTTGATGAAAAAGCATAAAGCATCTAAAGGTCTGGTTGTCGAACGTATATAAAACCAACGCAATGTGGAAGCTCTGATAACAACACACGTCTTTGAAGTCTCTGAAACATCGTTTCAGCTGAGGAAATACGATAAATAGGGAACACACTCACACAAACAATTTAATCCTGATCTCTGTGGTTGGGCAGACGTTCTCTATCGATTAGCAGCCACCGGGGTGGGACATGTTAAGTCCTTTCCTTATAGGTGTATTTCTACTCATGTGTTCCCACACTGATCAAATGGCATCAAAAGCATGTTTCAAATCAATAATGTTAATGTCTCTCTCAGTGTAGAACAGTGCTTCTTATTTGTGACTGTACCATGAAGCTCTTCATTTGTGGCCCCAAAATAAAGACATCTAGATATCATGACTTAAAGCTCAGCAGAAACGAAATTGGGAAAGGCTGCGAGCACCTGTCAACACGGCGACCTTCACATCTGTCGCTATAACTGGTGTCAACAGACTCCAAAGAGTCTGAACATTAAACAACAACATTAACAGTACGGGTAGTCCGTGTGTAGCTTGAGTATAAGTATTTTATTTATATTATTATTGTATTTTTTCTGATGGAATATGAGGATATAGATATTATTTCTATGCATTTAGATCAATAGTTTCATTGTGAGACTCATAGACTCATTGTGATAACTAATGTAGGAAGTATTGTCATAGTTTTTCACTTTTATTCACTGAGCCACCCCTAAAAATGTTTGGAGCCTAATAAACTCTATAAACAAATATATGTATAGAGTTTTTTCTAGACTCTGTACAATACAGACAGCTTTAATGCTGACTGGATTACTTGCACTTGTACAATGAGGAGCGAGTTCACGAGGAGTGAATGTAATGTAAAGTTCAATAGAAGAAAACAGCAGCATGGAGATAAGGTGATAAGAGAGCAAGGAAGAGACAGAGAGACTCTGATTCTCTCCGACTGTCAAACTTTCCTTGAGACTGTTTAAGCTCACTTGAACGTTACAGTGCACCGCAGTCTGGCAGCTGGGAAACGTTCTGCCACTGATTTTATTTATGGCTATTCAAACTCAGCTAAGCACAATGGAAGAGTTGCCGTCACCCAGCAACAACACTTAAAAACTCGTTGTGAAATACACTCGGTTGAATAGCCTGCATGCCTGGCTACTAGCATAGACAGGGTTGAGCATAAACACACACACACACACAAACACAAATCCAACGAGAGAACAGTGGAGAGGGAAGAAGAGAGTGAAACACAAGGACAAACTCAAGGACACAGGCGAAAGTCTCAGCGCCTTCAGAGCTACTGCTGAAAATAACAACAGAGACCATCAAATCCTAGTGACTGTACTGCTGCATGTCCTCTGGTCCCAGCGCTCCCTGAGAGACAGCGCTAGAGGTTAGCACGAGTGACTGCACGCCGGCCTCATGAAGAGCTATCAGCAGGCAGTGGTCTCTGGGAAGTCACATGTCTGAATCTCTCTCTAATGGCTAGTCAGGGTGTTTTTAAGGTGTTTGCCATTGACTTCCCCCCATAGCCATTAACAGGGTGAACATACATCTCTTCACAAACAGCAAAGCAAAGTGCTTACAGTTAGTCAATCATGCATATCTCATGTGTGGCAAGATGTGCAGCTAACTGCCTCTAGTCATGGATGTCTTTGGCTCTCTGACAAGTTTCCATGCAATTAGTTCAAATAGCCTCTGCAGAGGCACAAGAACTAAGTGTCAGTTTTTATAGCTCGGTATCCTGTTCCGGACCACAGCTTCAGCGGGAGTAGACAACGCTGCAGGCTTTTAGGAGACACAAACTTTTAGGAGACACAAACCCAGAGTGCAGAACTGTCAAAAGTATTTTGAGTCTGTAAAAGGAAACAGAAATGTAATTTGAACGTGCTCCTTTTTTTGTTTGTAAGTTACAATTAGGGTCAGTTAACTTATCAACTACTATATATATTGAGAAACTTTGGAGTTTATTTTACGACATGCATTTTGAACCGCAGTAATTTGTGTTTTCAATATCTCACGTGTTTTCAATGAAATATTAATCCAATTTAGTTTGTTTTTGTTTTAAATTGTCTAGTTGCATCTCTTTGTTTGTGTTAACACATTGTTAATTAAATGTAAATACTTGTACAATCCCTAATTTAAAAGAAATAACACAGCGTAACTGTTTATTTTCTCATCTTTCTAAGCTCTGAGATGTTGCTTGTACCGACAATATTAAAACAAAACCAAAGGTGTCATGATATGAGTTTTCAGTTTTCCTGTTTTATTTTGTAGTCTTGTGTCCTCTGTGTTTCTGCACTTCCTGCATTGGTGATTGTCTGGGATTGTCTGTCTACCTGATTCCTGATTGTGTATTCCCTCCACACAAAAAAAAGCTAATTTCATCTACATTCCCGGTGCCTTAATCGTGTCTAAGATGTGAGGTAAAGTTCCAGGTATATTTCCTGGGATAATACTAATAATTCTAATTTTGTGACACACCTCTTTAAACAAATATTAAGACCTTTAACAGTCGAAGGTAATGTGTGTGAAAACTGCTTTCACACTAAAGCACCCGAAACCTGGTTTTACATCTTCTCTATAACACAGAATATTTGTAACTAAATAAGTAACAGTCAGAAGTTAAAGTTCAAAATATTTCATCAGATTTGGATGATATCAGTAAATTGTCTGACCACTTCAACACTTTCATCACATTCATCAATTTAGATAAAGCTTGACTGAACCCGCCCTTTTTTAAACCAGTGAGACGAGCACAGACAAAACCGAACTGGCAGAAATCTCTTGTGGATGTACCCCGACTGTTCTGGCTTTTGCTGAAAATGTTTGTGTTCATGTATACGACTCCATTACCATAGTAAGCTGATTGGAAAAACGTTAGAGCTGCTGGCCTTTAAATACAGCCACTCTCAGATGCCAAACTCCTGGGAGTGTGATTTGTAGGGCGGCTGTGATCCCTCCAAGACTGAGCTGCCCCTCAGGGAGAATTAAACAACATCGCCATGCTGTATTACATAGACTGGTTTCACTCACAACCCACTTACCCTTCCCTCCCACTCTACCACGCTAAAAATGACAACATGGGCATTCAGCACATACTGTTCTGTACCAACACATGAAATGATTACCTTCACGTTTTCCCTGAGTTTCCATAGCTTCCATATTGTTATGATGAATAATTTAGTGGGCCGTCCCATGGTGGAAATGCATACTCAAGGTGGTCTAAAACTATTCAGTAAGACCTTAACACTCCCAAGCAGAAAGACAGATGACCAAATGCTGCACACATGGTGTCCTTCACTGCTACTTTGACATGAAAAACTGTGCTGGTGCTATGTGTATTTTTGGGGAGGTTATAACTGCCTTCAGATGAGAGGCGTTCCAGTGAAGCAGTATCTAATGGCGTCCAAGCTAATGTATTAAATTAGGTGACATCTGGAGCTATAGATATTCTGGATCACACCTTCTCTCTCCGGCAGTAAGTCAAGCGTTATTAATGTGCAATTAAAATTTCATCTCGGCACTGAAAAATAAATGAGGCGGAATATGTGTTTGGGAACAAGCCATTTTACCGAAGCAACTCTTCAATCAAGCCTCAGAAAGAAGACGGCATTTAATGGCTGTCCTTTAACTTCAATGTGGTATTTTTTTTAAACAGTTTTCCGTCTCATATGGTAAAGCTAAACCACAATTTATGGTCCAATTTGTCAAAAAATGGCCGCTTCGCTTTTCTTTCTTTTGTTGAAAAGTTTCTGGACCCCTTAACGTGGAGCATTATGTGTGTTTACCTGGTAGGTGTTGAAGCGAGACTATTTTAAGACGTAAGCCAAAAAAAAGTAAAAAAAAACAAATAAATAAAAAAGGTAAACTATTTGGAAAAACAGGACAATCTTCATCATTATGTCTCTTACATTAATTATAATCTCCCCGAATTACTGTAGACCATATAAAAGCTATGAATAAGCAATATGTGAGTATAAAATACTTTAATTCTATCAAATTAACTAAGGATATGACAGTCAATTGCATTATACTAATACTTTTACTATTTTCAAAGTTGAGTAAGTTACGTTTAATAACTGTTAAGTGTTTGTATAACAATAACAGTTATACTTATTAGAAATAGTTAGAACAGTTATAGATATTACTGTGGATAAATCTGTTATTGACTTACGCTGGCAATAATAGACGACCGGGTGTATTCTATTGAGGAATTGCACAAAATGTCTTGAGGGGGGTTCATTTTATATCAGCAACAATAACCCAAGTTATTAGATGAAATAAAGCTTTTTTTTTTTTAAATTAACAAAGACTCTCTATGTAAAAAAAAGCCCATCAATATCCAAAGCCTCCAAGAGAGGAGAACAAGGTGAGGCCAAGAAGATTTTCACAATCTTAAATATGAGCCCAAAGCAACATAAAATGACAATTAATAGCTTCTACAGTCTGTGTCTTGAATATAGGAGTTGTTTCATAGATGAATGTGTGAAAAATGTATGCACACTACAGTTTGACAGAAAAGACCCCGGGGAAGACCCAGGACACGCTGAAGGGATTATATTGCCCAGTTTGCCTGTGAACGCCTCAGGGTCCCCAGGATGAGTTGGTAAACGTTGCAGGTGAGAGGGAAGCCCGGGTCAGCCGGCTGGACCTGCTGCCACTGCCACCGACCCCGGATGAGAGGATAAAAATATAGATGGATGGAATTTCTTTTTTCCTTTCCCTTTTATAGACTTTCTTTTCTCGTTACTCTAACACATATTGCCAGTCAACATGAATCAACCCCTTTAGCCGAGAAAATTGCATTCCCATACAACTAACTGCAATCCTAATTATGTTGTGGCGAAAACCTATTTTCTCTGTCACAGTTTAAACAGTTTAAAAAGGTAAATAAAAAAACACTACAAAACTAATTTGCTTTCTGAAAAAAAAAATCTTGTCCTTCTGTCCATCCAGGGAGAGGGATCCTCCTCTGTTGCTCTCCTGAAGGTTTCGTTCCTTTTTCCCCCCGTTAAAGATTTTTTGGGAGATGTTTTTCCAGGAATCGATGTGAGGTCCTGGGACAGAGGAGGTCATATGTGTCCACATTGTAAAGCCCTCTGAGGCAGAGTTTGTAATTTGTGATTTTGGGCTGTACAAAATAAATTGAATTGAATTGAAACTGAAACACTAAAGACACATAGTCATAATTAACTCTGAAAATAAAAGCTTTTTCCAGACTCTCTCTGGTAAATGTGACTGAAAAAGGCAGATGTGCAGATTCCCCCAAAGAGTTGTTGTAATGGTGAAATGCAATCGAGGAGTTAACATTTGTGGATGATTATCGACCCAGTCACGTCAGCTCACTTAAAGGGCTGTTAACATGACACAACATCATTGATCAAGCAAAGCGAAGTACTTTTGTTCCTGGAGTGTGAGCCATGAGCCTGTTAATGAGCTGGATGATTTAATACTGGACTGTGTATATAAGGCAGTGATGGCTAATGAAGCTAAAAGGGGGTGACTGTGGAAAGGAGGTCGAACAATATATATATATATTATTCATGTTATGGATTAAACTACCACTGAGTGTCATTATTGTCATCTGCTCTGTGTTGCCATTGAAAACAAACATTTAATGATTATTATGAAGAGAAATTAATGTCATACATAGAGAGCACAAATGAGCTTCATGCAAGCGAGCAAATCAAACAGTCGCACACACAATTTACTTTGACGAGCGCTTTTATCTGACTCCGCAAGCAAAATCCCCGCTCGCGCGAGCAAAAGTTGCCCTTGCGCGAGCAAAAGTTGCGCTTACGAATTTTTAACCTGCTTGCTCTGAAAGCTTTAAACTGCACTCACGTGTCTGTTGCCTGCTCTCTCTCCAGTAGATTTTCTGACAGTAAGTGGGCGGACCGGCCACCATCGTATCTCTACATCTGATGGGTTACAATCCTCGTCTTTGGGTTGGCTGGATATCAGAATGCAATTCGCACCAGCAAACAATGGCGGATGAGAAAACAAAACTGAAAGTTGCTATTCTCAAAATACTACTGTTGTTGAGTCACAAAATGTAATTTTAGGATGTTGGCAGGTTAGAAGTTAGTTGTTTGAGCAGCAAATCTGTGGTCAGTTTGTCAAGAATCAACCGACTTAAAAAGCGAACACTTTTAGGTCCTGCTCTGGGACGGGTGAGCCGCGTCAGCACCGGGCGGTCAGCGCTCTGATGACCGCCGAGAGCAGCCTCATCCCGGCAGGATTTTTTGAAATTTGGCTTCAATTTCTCAGTATAGATTAAACATGAGACATAATTCCGTACTGAGCAAACTTTATTAGTTTATTAATCATTCACAGTAACATTACATCAGTTTGACTGAAAGGTTAAAATTTATAACTTAAGACTTTAATTTAACTTTTACTTTAAACTATAAACTTCAAACTGTCTTATTACTTTTGACCAAATTGTTGCAATTATATGTGTATCTATATAAATAGATAAGTATATATAAAATACATATTTATAAACACAATATATATATACAATTATATGTTTTTGGTCTGCCATGTCTCATACTGAATCCCAAGTTTAATGCAAAAAAGCTTTTTACCGCCTACTTGCAACTTCAGTCTAATGAGATGGTGATGGTGACTTGGTCTGCCCACTTACTGTAGGAAAGAAAATCTACTCGAGAGAGAGAGTGAGAAAGAGCAGGCAACAGACACACGAGCCAGTTTGAAGCTTCTGGAGCAAGCAGGTCAAAAATTCGCAAGAGCAACTTTTGCTCGCGCAACTTTTGCTTGCAGATTGATGTAAAAGCGCTTATCTAAGTAAATTACACGTGAAACTGTTACATTTGTGCTCTCTATTTATGACATTAATTTGCCTTCATAGAATATGCAGGAGAACAGTGTGCAGGCAATACATGGCTCAGGAACAGCTGACTGAAACCAATAAAGGGAATCAATGAAGGCTGTCATGTTTTCACCAACATAAAAAAAGGCTTTTTAATTGACTTGCCAGTAAAAACAGCACCTTTTCTTCTCAGAGTAATACAAGATTATTTAATTAAGTGGAATAACAGATTCCAACGTTATACTATTCTCCAATACACACCGATGAGGCAAATGTTTACTGACAGCTTTGACGTGCATAACAACATCTCCCTCTCACTTGAACTCCAGCTGCTCAAAGTGACAGATTAAAAGCACTGCATTGTATTTAAAGAGAGTCAGACATCAGATCAAACCAGTCTCAAAAAGCCTCATGTTTACTGCGTCTTTACTTATTTACTTACTTGTTTTTATCCAAGTTTTACACTTTCACTTGTATAGTTAAATGTTCTTTGTTGTTGTTGTTGTTGTTGTGTTATGATGCACCTTCCACTAGGACAAATTCCTGATTTGTATCAACTTACGTGGCAATAAAACGTTTCTGATTCTGATTCCGACATTTCTTATGTTCCTCCTTTTCTTTTTTGTCTTAAACTATTTTTCTAAATTCAAACCATTTTACCAAACTGCAGCGACCTTCCCTCCACACAAAAAATAAGTAATATAAACGTTATATCAATGCTATCCTCTCTCGTGTTGGCTGTGTAAGACATTACCTTAGCAGCAAATGATGAGCTTGGTTTCTCCAAGAGGTCCCAGAGCTTCTTCCTCTTCTCGGAACAACACGTGGTTGTAAACTCCTCTCCGACCCTCTCGCTCATATTCTCGGCCTCTCTCTTGAGCTCCTCGTTCATTTGCTCCTTTTTCTGGTGGTACCTGGCCTGGCAGCAGGACTCCAGGTAGATCTCGTCGATGCCCCAGAAGTCCAGCTCTTGACTGAACGAGAGGGCGCACATTTCTTCCATCATGTGCAACTTCCCGGTGCGGTAGAAGTTCAGAATGGAGGTAAAAGCTCCGGGGTGTCTGTCAAAAAAGTACTCGCTTTCATTCAAGCTGTAGTCATCGCATATCTCCATGATCGAGTCGTGGGTGTTGCAGTCCCTCAGCTTGCCCAGTCTTGTGCGGGGCAGCCTGTCCAGCGTCCTCCACAGGACTTCGTGGAGAAGACCCCCGACGTTGAGTCTCACTCGAAAGGCGTGGGTCTTGCTGCGGATGATGTCCATGGTATCCGGTGGCAGCGAGGTGGTCGACCGAGACTCTGTTTTGATCATCTTCGGTCAAGTAACCCGGTCACTTGAAAAGACTAGAAGATACAATTCGGCAGATTATGAAGACGTGGTCCGGCAGATGACCGCATCAGGGTGCCCCCTTGTTTCTTGTTGTGGCTGTAATTAAATAAATAAAAATACATAATTTAAAACACTGTTGAACAGCCAGTGTCGGTATCCCACAGTAGCAATGTCAGGTGGTTTATCCACTCATCAGAGAACCAAATAGATATTTTAATCAGCTTTGAGAGGCACAGCCGCTTGTCTTGCTGACAAGGGTGTCGGTGCGGGGGTGGAGAGCCATCCCAATGATAAACTGGACTTCACTTGTGAGCGCTGTCCGGTGCTGAAGCGCCTGTCTGTCACTCTGCAGACCTGCTATCCGCGCACTATGGTGCTGAAACATCTCAGCTCGGGAAGGAACAGAGATCAATCCTGATTCAAAGGAGCGTAGTCGAGAACTACTCGTGTAAATATGTGGATATTAATACTATTCCACATAATAAGATGGACTGATACCAACACTGCTTATCAACTTTGATTTGCAGCCCATAAAACATTAGATCAACCCCTCAGACCGGTCTGTAGTTTCAATTAACAATCAATTAAAGCAGTTCTTAAAGTTAGCTAAGGAAACATGGCGTAATAACTACATTAATTAGCGCGTATCTGAGTGATGCACAACAACTGCATTTTCGGGAAATATATGAATATTTCCTATGAGCTGAACGTCAAAGTACATATGGTGGTTAGCAGGACATACACAGGACATACACTATCAAATTGAAACCGAGTGGGCTATAGCCTAAACAAATTAAATAGGAGATGAACACAATGAATAAATACGTATACATACGTGCCTGCCGTTCATTCCGATCATCTTATGGACGGACATCAGCAGCATTTCAAGTGTAAACGCGTAAAAACTTGCTATGCCCGGTGCTCAGCTGGGAGCCGGTGGAGGCATCATGAGCTACGTGGCGACATGTTGGAAAACATAACAGTGTATCCTCGTGCCCAGTCCGCCCTGATCAGCCCTCTTCAGCAAGTAAACTATTGAGAGTAGCCCGGAATACTCTCGGTCTCGGTCCTCCACCTGCTCACAGTGAGTGAGAGCTGGCCGGCGCCTGCGACTGCGAACGGGATCCTGCAGGGGGCTGATTTCACTCACGCTCCTCCAGCGGCTGCAGCCTGTGAGTTTAACCCTCTCAGCGCCAGTGAGCCGCAGCTCACTGCGTCTACATGGCGTTTCTGCTCTGTGGAGCCGTGTTATGGATCAGCACGTATTAAATATAATTTAAAGAAGGTATTATGTATCCATAACGATTTCTGCAACACTGTAATAAAAAGTATTGCAACATTTGTATTATTTAACAATATCATATGATTTATATAACATATCAGTTTTGTTGTTGTTGGGTTTTTTTATCACAGGGACCATGAACAAGAAACATTGCCCTTCATAAAACAAGGCAACGTTGCTATTTTTCCTAGTTACTGTGCAAGTATAGTTGGATTAATAAAGCAGTACAAAGAAAAGTAGCCAATAAAAGAGTACAAAATGCAGTACTAAGGTAGTCAAAAGTATACAAACACCCAAGTCAGGCCACTAAACATATCATACATCTCTATGGGGCATACATTCAGACTGATAGAGACAGACCAGTAGTGTGATGCCTCCTAGGAATATCATAGTGATCGTATTCTTCCCTGGATGGTAGCCTGTAAATACTTAGTAAACTGGAAAGCGATAAGGAATACAATATCTGATCTACTGTAAGTCTGTGCAATAATACGATCAGACTTGGCAGAGACAACCCGACTGGCACACAGTCAGGCTCAGTGGGAAACTTCATCATTAAGCCACACAAAAGGGCTCAAAACAATTAATAGCGCTGATTTTGTCCCTGATTGTGCCCCAACATGTTT
Source organism: Clinocottus analis (assembly GCF_023055335.1). Taxonomy (NCBI): domain Eukaryota; kingdom Metazoa; phylum Chordata; class Actinopteri; order Perciformes; family Cottidae; genus Clinocottus; species Clinocottus analis. Next base: position 13,231,524 of record NW_027176042.1, on the reverse strand, counting down.
ACAGGCTTTTCATTCTGAAAATATGAGTAGAAATAAGAACATATTCATTGCTGTGAAAACTTGCACTGTATCTTGCAGTCTGTTGTCCAACGAAGTAACTTCTTCGAGTAAGTGATCAGTTGATTTCCAAACAACATCTAAATCTAAACTTTCCACTCAGCTTCACTGTGCAAACAGCGGGCATGTGTCAGGGTGACAGATGTGTGGGCGGCTCTGTTTACAGAACAGGCAGTCCCCTAATTACGCTCATGCTCTGTATTTAATATACGAAACCATCCTCCAAAGCTGAACCTCTTACAGCTCTGAGACAAATGCCATTATCTTATTATTGGTTCGACTCACAAAATAATAATGTGGGGTGCAGCACAAACCTTAATATGACTGTATGAATTCACCCCAAAAAAATAATTTGACCAAAAAGACTTATGAAATTTGACAACACAATATTGTATTAATTACATTTATTGATAAATAACAAAATGATGATATACTATAATATAAATAAAGATTACAAAAGTAAAAAAGGGCATATTGATACCATAAAGAAAGTGCATGTGTTGTAACGTGCATAACTACCGTGTATTTACTAAACACCTAGTTTTTATTGCTAGGTTTGTATTTGACAAGCAAGTCCCTGTCCGGTTGGAGCATCCCAAATCCATATCGACTGGCATTTACTGCTGGCATCTGAGCATTTTGGTCACACAGCTCCAAATCATAGTCAGTCAACATCATGTAAACAAACCTGAAGAATAAATACAAATAAAACATGAGATTAGAAAAGTCAACTCCTCCAGTGTCGAACATTTTGAGGCCTTAGCTGATTGTAAAGTTACATGATGAACTCATTCTCGGACACTCACTGTCTGATTGTGTTGATGGCAAACTGCTTTCCCACACAGCCATTGCTCCCTGCGCCCCATGGCATGGTGTAATATTTCAGCCGCCTCCCTCCTTTGTAAAAATCTCTCTTCACTGATCCATCTTGATTCAGGAACCGGTTGTACTTGTATTTCTGGAAAGGAAACACATTTAGGGATGCAAGCAATTGGAAAATACATATTTATTCATGAAAGTTAGCTTGATCAAACAGTGTAATGTCTGTTTGTTTAAGTTCTGGTGGACCAGAGTTTCTTAATGCAGCATGCAATGTCCTTCCAACGCCTATTAGCTGTGTTTCTGTTCCCATGCTCAGCTAATCCCTCAACGGTCCACTGGGTTTGACCTCTCACTGGGTAACACAGGGTCAGCTTTGTAGGCGTGAATTGCACCTTACATGAACAACTACGCTAATTACATTTAAGTCTGCTGCCAAAAAGTCTCAAAGACAATTACTACTATACTCCTGTTGGCAGCAGTGGGAGTTTTTTATTTTAACAAGACAGCACAACAAACCTGTGGCTCGTGGTGAATCTCAGGGTCCATTTGAGGGCTGTTGAAGGGGAACAAACACACTCTGTCTCCTTTCCGTAGCAGGTACTCTTGGCCATCAGCCATATGAAGAGTCTTTTCCTGCACCACCTCTCTGGTGATGAAAGGGGCAGCAGTGAGTCTGAGTGTCTCTTCCAAGCTGCTATCTGGGGAGGGGCAGAAATAAATGTTATTAACAGCAAAAGAGCAGCAGCTTTTGTCCTTATTTGCAATATTTCTATATTTGTGTGCACTATATATGTACATAATGTGTATTATTTAATCTAGACTTTAGTTTTCACGTCATCTTAGTGACAATAAGACCAATCTGCAGTACCACCAATACATGTTTCTCTTTTCTTTTTTTTTTTACAAAAGCTGGGATCAAACTCTCACCAAACACAGGCGTGTCCATAGGTCTGTTCTGTGATGAGGTCTCTGAGGTTTCCATCATTGAGATCCCGCTGAACTCCCTTTTCACCGCTGCCAGAGCTTCAGGATTGGTCAATAAGTAGCCCAAGAGCCAAAATGCTGCAGGACCAACATTTCCCTGAAAACAGACAGAGACTCTCTTGAAGACAATGGTACAGGTGCCTCTCTCACTCTGGTGTTGCATAGTGACGGCCCAGGTGGTTGTTTGCTAATAGTAAATAAGAACATCAGTAGGCAGCCATAGTACTCTCATATATATATATATATATATATATATATATATATATATATATATATATATATATATATATATATATATATATATATATATATATATATATATAGTACAAGTTGACTTAAATTAAATAAAAAGGTCTAATGATTCTGAAGATCTGGCGAGATGAAAAGAAGAAAAAAACAGCTCCCTTTTATGTGTCTGGGATGAGAGTAGCCATGCTCCGGACAGTCTCACGCGGTAATGGTTTACTTAATAAGGAAAGCCATTGGAAACCTGAGGTCCTCTGACATCCGTCTGTGTCCAAAGGAAGAACAAGCTACGAAGCTATTTAGTTTTACAGCCAACTGAGGCGCTGTTTGCCAGGAGTAGACACATGCAACAGTATATGGAAATTCAACACAGTGAAACTGCCTCTTAAGTCACTGCAAATGCACCACAGAGTGTATTAAGGATTACTTTAAAATACATAAACACTGCTGATAATATGCTCCACAAGAACAAACCATTATCCACACTTGAAATGTATCACAGACCTGAGTGTGGGAGAGTTTCGAAATATTTCACTGTTTAAACATCATAGTACTAAAACTCACTGTGATTACAATACAGTTAGTCATTGCTGCAAAAACTGTCCAATAAATCATCTGCAGGTCATGAAAATACATGTTAAAAGCTTCCACTAAAGTTTGAGGGAAATAAAGACAGTGACGAAAAGTTATGACTCAAAACTCGTAATCAAATGGAAATTCACCACGATGACAGGAAGAAAAACAAAAAGGATGAGTAAGCACCCTGCAGTCAAATGTTGAAGTAAACATCTGATTAATGCTTTTGATGCAATAAACCCTCCAGCTGGCTGAAAGAAGGACTGTGTGAAGTCAAGAGCAGCTCAAATCCCTTTCAGCAGAAACACTGTGAACTGTGTGGACTGTAGTGACGGTGAATCCTATCATTTAGGTTGCCATTTCTCTTTTTTTGGACACGATACATCGTCATGACAAGATTCAGCCTCTTGAAGTCCATCACAATTAAAAAGTAGTCGAGACACACTATACTCCATCACAATTCCCAATCAAAGACAGAAAAACTGTAAGTGCAGCACACTCATGTGTTAAGTAAAAGTACTGCACAGTGAAGGAAGATTTTTAACTTAAAGGAAGAGTGTGTAACATATAGGGGTGCTAAGGGGCAGATATCAAATATGATGTTCATAACTATGATTTAATATTTAATCAGTGTATAATCACCCAAAACTAAGAATAATTGTGTTTTCTTTAGCTTTGAAACAGCCATTTACATTTCTATGAATGTGGCTCATCTTCCACGGAGTCCGCCATCTGGTACCGTCATGTTTCTACAGCAGCGCACAACAGACACTAACAAAACACTGGCTCCATTGCAAACCTTTTAGTATTTTGTGTTATCTGAAGGTAGTGATGCGTTCTGAAACCCAGTATTAAACAAGGATGAATAATTAACCCTGGCGCTACTGGTGCTTTTTTATCAGTACTTTAAAATGTTTTGATGTCATTTATTAACACACTGCAGCACACACTTGCTTTGGACTCTCTAGTTGAGCTACTACACACATTCTTTAACAATGTTTTATTATTTCAAACCATTTTATTTTAGTTCAAATCTCCATCTGCAAAGTACCCAGCAACTGCAGCTAGCATGTAAAAGTAGTGTAAAAAAAGTAAAAAGTAAAAAATTTGTAGAAAATGTAAATGGTCATGTGAAGTACGTCAAACTGTGCAACTGGAGTAAATCAACTTCACGACACTAGGGACAGCACAGAGCCACAGTAGCAGAAAGTTCATCCAAACAGAAAACTTTCCTAATCCATAGAGGTCAACTGAAGTTCCTGCTTTGCACACAAAGCATGTTTCTTCTGACGTCTCACTCACTTGTGTGGCCCAAAGTTGCATCAGTACTGCTTTCTTCTGCGTCTCCTCATTGGCCCCTTCCTCCCGCAGGAGCCGCCTGTAGTCGTGAAGCCAGGGACTCGACCCCGAGTCCTCAGTCACACCGGCTGAAGCCAAAAGCTCCCACAGCCTCTGCCGAACACCCTGGGCTGTCCTCTTCTCCTCTGTCACACAGACAAACGTCACAAAGTAAAGGCTCGAGTGAGTCACAGGCACAACAGAACCCGTTGAACGGAATGTGAACCAAAGCCCAGAAACATATACAGATATCCTTGAGCATAATAGGTGTGAGAGGAACATTATTTCAGGTATGACAAGAAGGACTGAGGAGGCGTGCGTAATGTTGTAATTGTCCGACTACAATTCTAAACAATGATATATAGCACACAGAGAAAGATGAGGCTTGAGGGAAACACAGCATATGCAGTAAGTTAAGTCCAATATTGGTCACAGTCTGTACAGGACTTCGATGATGATTTATGAGTCGTGAAAGAAAGTTTAAAAAAAAGGCTCCTTGACGTAAGCACGTGAGTAAATGAAACCCGCTATGGCAACTGCAAAACAAATAAATCTGCGCATGGTGTGCAGCAGGCACAGACAGACACGTTTGTCATTCATTTCGTCACTTTGCGTTCAGATAAGTGCAGGCTGCGTGACCCTGATGTCTGATGAGCTCATGGAGAATATCAGTGGGCACAACGCATTGTGAGAGTTGCTTTCAGCGTCAATACCTGGCTTTAGTGTGCCCCTTGCCATTTTGGTTAGGAGAGCGTCAAACTTCTTGTACTCTTCGTAGACACCTGAGGGGTCTGTGTTGTTGTTGTTTTGATCTCCCCCAAACAGCGTCAGGTACCCCGCCCTGCAGAGGAAGGAGATTTGTTTTACCTTGATGGAAAGATAACCAGCCGCCACAGTTTTTCCATTCTGAAAGCACACAAGCGATCCCCTTTCAAGTGGTATTTTTCCACTGGCCCACACAAGGTGCAGCATCTCGGTGGATGTCCCCATGTCACAGGGAAACATTACCCCATCTATTGTTTCACAATCCAGATATCTGCTTTCTCCTTTGTTTGCTAGTAAAACTTCATATCATGAAAGGCGGCTATACATTTTGACGAACATCTGCTTTGCAAAAGAAATTTGATCGGAAAGGTGACCTTGAACATTTATGTGAAAGAGTCAGCCTACATTTTTCTTGCTGGGTTTACAAACAGAGGACTGACTGGTGTGTAAACTGTTTAGCTGAAAGCTTTAGACATGATTGCTTCTTTTAACATAGTTCAGTGTGTGCGTGTGCGGGCGTACCTACGTGCCTGTGTGTGTGTGTGTGTGTGTGTTTGTGGTTCGGGGGGATGGCAACTCTTACTTGAAGAGTAGGCTGTATGAAAAGTTGAATAGTCCCTCCTTTTTCCAGTCTTTCTGGTTCTGAGGCATTTCAGCTTTGAGTGAGGCCTGCAGGTGTCTGCTCATAGTGTTGTTCAGGGCGGCAAAATTCACTCCCAGGAAGTGCCTGTGAACACACAAAACACTAAAATTTAGGTATTTCTCCTCCTTTCTTTGATGTATGCCAGTGTTTCGTAAGAACAGGTGTCAGAGCAAAAGCAAAACAAGAAGCCATATAGATTTCCCAAAATAGAAAAGTTGTTTTAAAAGAAATATCCCCACCCATACTATTTACAAGAATATAGTGGGAGGATCTCCACAAACCATTTTCGCTTCTACATTTATATGAAATGAAATTGAAAATATACATAACAAGCTTCCAGTTAGGAGTATAAACAAATGAGGGCATACTTCTTCATTATTGCTTTGGCCTTAGCTGGCTGGTGACATGGGAGCTGCAGGTTGAAGATCCTCTCCATGAGCACCTGTGCATAGCGAGTAAAGTCCAGGGAGTCGGAGTCGTTGATGACCGTGTCGTACGAGTGCGGATCCAGCAGTACCGTCACGTAACGTCCCGCAACACGCACCTGTACAGCAGTGCCAAAGTGAGAAATGAGTATAATATACATAAACAGATATAACTCTTTTTGCAAGCATTTCTGAGTGCTTAACTGTTTTAGAAAACACAGTTAACACCACAGCTATATATTATACCATAATACTTTGTTTTAATTAATATGATGTCTCTTTAATCTTAACTGTGTTGTCAGTTCATAAGCAAACCATATTCATCCCAGTTTATGTGATATCTGTTGAAATGCAAGATTTTTTTTTATGAATACATAACTTGGAATCCCATTTCTTGGAAAATTATTTGCTAATATCAAACTTAGTATTTGGATTCAGGATAAATCAATCCTAGTATATTGAGATTTTTTTTCTTTATGTTATTGTATCTGTAACATTTTTCTAATTCACTACTCATGATTTCACTTTTCTCCTCTAAACTTAGCATTAAAACTGACATTTGATACTAATAATGCAAATAATAAATCATCAGAAAATCCTACTCATAAAATTAATTCTTGACTTTAGAAACGGTGGTTGACAAAACAAGCTGACCTCCAAGTCCATTTAGTAGCTGATCTATCTCTCACATTATCTTCTTCAGTGGCGGTAGTGTCAGGAAATTGTCATTTTAAAAGTTTTTAACAGTTTTCAAGCAGACTTTGAAGCTAAACTATTGAATGAATATGAAGTCCAAAAGTGCTCATACACAATTAACATTTAAGTGTCTACAGGTGAGACCAATGTGCATCTTTATGTTTATGTTTCTTTATGTTTTCTTCTACTCACTGTGAAAATGTCACCGTGTTTCCGCTTCATTCGGTTTAAGAACTTGAAAGCATCTTTTCCAAACTCAAGTGCATGGCCTAACCATGGGATAACTCCTTTATCTAGAGGAGGATCACTCTTCGATCTAAGAAGGAAAAGAAAGAGAAAGAAAAAATACAAACAAGAAAAGAAAAGTCAAAATGATTGTGTATTTTCAAGTAGTTGCTACTTTTAAGATGCTCACCCATAGTTTTATTGGGCACTTTATCTTTACTGACAGTTTTAAAGATGGGGACACAACTAACAGTCCTGGACAATAAACAGCACAACTAACAGTCCTGGACAATAACAGAGCCACAGTAGCATAAAGTTCATCCAAGCAGAAAACTTTCCTCATCCATAGAGGTCAACTGAAGTTCCTGCTTTTTAATCTCATTGGACACAGGCATAACGTTTGATTTAAAATAGTGCAGGTTGTGTGTTTTATCGTGAAAATATGGGTATAGATTAAAGGTCAACTCAACAATAATTAAAAAATCTGATTTGCAACGGTCTGAAAGGAAAACAAAAAACAGTAAAGCTTCACAAAAAGACACGTGTACCGCATGCCTCTGACTGGAGAATGAACAACCTGCTCAACTAATACAATACATGGGTTCATCACAACGTTATTAGCGATACACTTGACTGCACAGTTATTACAAGAGCATAATTGACAAGAGCCCAACTGATTCAGTGTCAAACGGAGTATTTACGCATGCGTTCCCTGCTGTGACAAATATGGCAGTATTTACAACATGTACACAGGGCAACACAAGTGAATCAAGCAGTAGCTCACCTCGATCTGTGTGTGAGAATAAAGTAAAGCAGGACAGCTTGCCCCAGCAGAAAAAGGGTCCAGATCATCTCGTGTGTTTACGTTCCTCGCTGCGCAGTCAATGAAGTCCCATCAGCTCTCACGTGGCTTTTTATGAGCTCACATCGACGTCACTGTGTTGCTCTCTCCCATCGGTCATGAACTTGCACACCGCTCGTCTCACTACTAAAGAGTCTGCGGGTGTGGGCGTACTCGCTGACATCATGCCCGTTGACTTTGATTGACAGAGACATAAATAATATTAATTAAATTCCTCTTACGCTCGTTTCACGAGCTGCTCGGCTAATCGTAGGTCATTTGTTCCTGTGCAAGAATAGATGACCTAGAACAGATCAATATTAGCGTCAACCTTTTAGTTTTTTGATGATGGGGAGGTATCCGCACTTATCTGTCTGACTTTGAAAAATGTCCGTACTCAAACTAACAATATGAATCCTGTTTACAGCATATTAGTTTAAAACATGGCATTATTGTCATGTTAGTTCATTACTATACAAATATATACAAATCACTTAGAAGAACCTTTTGTGGTCTTGTTTACTAATTTCATGAGTTTTTTTTATTAGTATTAAGAATGAAATGAATGAAACGTACTTTATTAATCTCCAAGGAGAATTTTTTTGTCGTACTAGCAGCATCCCAATGCCATAAGCTAAGCTAAACACACAGATGATAAAATAAAATAAATAATAACAGGAACTGCTTAGAAACGTACTATGTATACTTTCCCTTGGCACTAGTTGTCGGGTTAGGCAACAGTTTACTGAAAGCTTAAAGGAAGTTATAATCCTGCATGGAATGGCTCACGCACACCGCATGTGTCACTCATCAATACTCTACTTCCCTTATGACTTTTTAGGTGATTTTATCTTCCTACTGTGTTCAGGTCAGCACGTTCACCATGGAAGCATGACTGAAACACTGATTAGAGGTTTGCAGTCTCATTGTGAGGCTTTCACCTACTGTCTCCTCCAGCAGGTCAAATATAAAATAACAGTAACAGATAATGATAATTATCATACTAATTCAAAAATTAAGGATAATAATATCGATACATCTTACTTCTTTGTTGTATCACCGTCAGACAACTTGTATAATGTGATGAATACTTACATCAACTCACATTTTGTTTGAATCTTTTATTTAAACAGAACAATATGGCAATGTGCAGTTTCTGTAAAGTGGGTGCAGCTCGTCTGAAGACACAATTTTCAGCAGGTTTCTGAACAGCAACATGACAAATGAACCGCCTCATTCAAACCGAGAAAGAGAACTACTGAACTGCTGCTGAACATGAACGTGTATTTTCTCTGTCCAGTTAGCCATTTAAATTATCACAAAATGTGAAATAAAAAAAAAGTTTCACAAAAACTGCTTGAGAAGCTTGACCAGAGAACCTGAATGATTAAAAAAAAAAAAAAAAGAGAATATAAATAATATTGATCCTACACAGCATCAAATATAAACTCAGAACTTAAACGCAGGATGTGAACTAAGGGAGCTCCTTGGCGACCTTCTCATCCCCTTGAGCATTAGACATCCCTTTTGATTCATGGACATCTTCCGGAGTTTGGCCAAACACGCCCTCAGTCCGCTTGAGGAGGTAGACGCCAGCATGTAAACCCCCGACATTGACCCAAACGGTATGCAGCCTCTTCCACAGTCCTCCCATCCTGGAGATAGCCTGCATACAACATAAATCTTATGAGGGCAAACTGACAAATGACACATTTGTTCTGTGTAAAACAAGAGCTCTTGAGACAAATACAGCTGGCTAAAGTCTTATTCCATGACTCAGAGATTTAGCAGAGTCGAACTGTAGATGGTTTATTTAGAGATTATTTATAGAAGGTAAATTGATTCAGCACATGAGCTTTTAAGTAGAGGACCACATTAGGATGTTTAAACTTGGGGAACTGCATAAACATTAAAAAAACACCAGCATTTACAAATGCTTAACTGATGGATTGAGAAAACCAACACTGGTCCTTTCCACTTCACAACCGAACGCCATGTTAATATTATCCATTTTTTGTGATATATTTTATTTTTAATGTGCAGCAAGTTTAACTGCGGGTAACAATAACCACAAAGGTTGTTGCTTGTTTTACATCACTATGACGTTGATGCGTTATTCTTGCGAAGAGCAGAACATGTTTTCACTCCCTAATTTGGCACATAGTGGCTGATGAGAAATTAAGAAACATTACACAACAATTTGGTTCAGCTACACGCATAATAAATAAGGAATATCCTTTGAGCTTCTGTTTAAACTGTTTTGATCTTTCATCAAAAAGAAAAATGGATTCCTGTACAGATTGGCAGAAAGAGACTTATAAGATGTTCATTGGTGGCTGGGAATTAATTATTTTTAGAATGACTTTCATAGCAACAGGTTTAATACTTGAAAACACAGTGTACTATTTGGTTGTGATCTTGACACACCTCCATCTAAAGCTCAATGAGGTGTGGAGAAAACAGAACTATTGATGATACAAGGGTGGAGATGAAAACTAAATTGTTTTTGGGTGGAACATAGTATTTAAATTATGTATTGTCACACTGTATATGGAACACACTAATAAACACAAATGGCGGAGCATCAGAGGGCACAATGTACTGTCCTGCTGAGCAGGGCCATGTACTAGTCACCACAGTGTAAATTAGTACAAATTGTAAAAGATTGTAAAACGGGTGCACGTTGCCGACTCCTGAGCAGTAATCATGTTTGTATGTTGCCTCAGTTTCGGTTGATGCACTCACTGTCCCATTTCTGTGTGGTCCAAAGTTTAAGGATATATTGGTGTTATTCTGCTATTTGTTCATTGGTGCTGGTTCATGAATAACAAGGCTACAGAGAAAAGCAGTTGTTGTGTTTGTATACGGTAGTTTGCTGTATGCACGGGTTGGCAACTGCCGTGCATCCGCAGCCACTAATACTGATACAACCTGATGGCTCACATATCTGCACTCATTCTGTTTTGCTTTGTAATTTGCTTTTACTTTTCCAAAATGAGCTGTTCTAGTTGAAACTACACCAAAGCTGTAAAACTAGGAAAACACTCGGTATTTCAAACGGGTCAGGCACCGAAAGGAAGCACCAAAATCTGAGTTGTGTTTTGGTGTGGTGCCATATTGGCACCAGTTTTCTCTAACAGGAAATTGGTGGCAAGACATGACAAGTTCAAATGTAATGTTCATGCCATGGAATCTTATTTACTTGGAACTTTGTTAGAAATGTCTTAACTGAAAATCATATCATCTGCATGAGTATACAGTTACCTTGGTAAAACACTTCTTGTCCTGTGTCAACAAGGCAGCCTTTCCTGTTCCTGGTGTGCACACACGGGCCATTTCCCTCAGACAGGACGGGTACAGGTCCCAGTTCTTCTTCCTTGAGCCCATTCTTTAGGAAAACAATGGAAATATTTTAACTTATAGTTGGGCTGAAAGCTAAATCCATTGTTAAGTACTCTGTTTCAAAATTACATTTTTAACCATCTAAAGCACCGTGGTTATGTTGGTCAGCTTAGACCTAGTATTGAAACACAAATTATTCAGCATAATTTTCACATACTATTTATTAATAATAATAAAACATTTTATTTATATAGCGCTTTTCAAAGTACGTGAAGTTGCTTTACATGGTTAAAATTAACATAAAACAAGGACATCATATAAAATCACAGCAGTAATTACACATTAAAAGCAGATCTAAAAAGGTGCGTTTTGATTAGTGATTTACAACTTGTCAGGTTGGTGCAGTCTCTAATGGGTTTGGGGAGTGAGTTCCAGAGGGAGGGAGCGGCGATGGAGAAAGCTCTGTCACCCCAGGTTCGGTGCGTGGTCAAGAGTGGGGTGGACAGGAGGTTGGCATCAGAGGAACGGAGGGAGCGGGAGTGAGTGTGGTGCCGGAGCAGGTCGGTGAGATAGCGGGGGGCCTGGTTGTGAAGGATTTTAAAGTTAATGCGTTGAGGGACGGGGAGCCAGTGGAGGTTCTGGAGGACGGGGGTACTGTGGTCACAGGAGCGGGTATGAGTGAGCAGACGTGCGGTGGAGTTTTGGATGGACTGGAGTTTATAGAGGATTTTGGATGGTGAGCCGAAAAGGATGCTATTGCAGTAATCGAGTCTGGAAGTGATGAACGAGTGGATCAGAATCTCGGCAGTGGAGGAGGAGAGTGACGGACGGAGGCGTGCAATGTTTTTAAGATGGAAAAATGCAGTCCTGGTGATGTTATTGACGTGATTAATCAGCCATGTACTGTATGAACACCACTGTGATTATGGTACCTCTTCCCAAAGGGCATGTCCGTGATGACAATATCGACAGAGCCCGTCCTCATGGGTAAATTGCAAAGATCCCACTGCACTGTGTCAATGGGCAATCCAGATACACTGTTTGAAATGAGATAAAAGGGATTTTAAGTCATTATGACAATCAACTACACAAAATTGGATATGAAAACTACCTCATGAGATGTCCAGCTGTGCAGCCTCTCACCTGCCTTTGTCTGCCCTCCGTTTCTGGAAGTGACATATATTATTTACTGTGCGGTTAACTGCCATGTCATTGTTGTCACCAGCAACGTAGAAGGAACTGTCAAATTCAATGGCTCCCTTGGAAAGAGAAGAAAAATACACATTTTTTAAATAAAACAAAACATAAGAAAAGTGTATATCCATCAGGACACTTGTTGATCATTTGACACTGTAAGTCTTCAGTCTGTAGTTCGCTCATGAAATTTATATAATGTAGGTCATCAGAAGATCAGTGGCAGTGGTGCAGTTAACAATGTGTTTTTCAGTGTGAGGGGCTGGGCATACAACACTTTTTCAAGCAATACTGTAGTCCAGGTACAGCAGTTATGTCTCACCTCTAATGGTATAGCTCCAGTCCCACACATTGGATCAATTATTATATCTGATGTCTGAGGTTTACAGAGCCTGTCAACAGACAATCGGTTATGGATACAGTTTATCACCAGTGCGACATCATAGGTTGTATTATATGGACTCATTTTTATATATATATATATATATATATATATATATATATATATATATATATATATATATATATATATATATACATATATATATATATATATATACATATATATATATATATATATATATATATATATATATATATATACATATATATATATATACATATATATATATATATATATATACACACATACATACACACACACACACACACATATATACACACACACACACACACACACACACTTAACAAGATTATTTGTATTCAATGAATACAAATAGTGTTCATTTTTTTAAAGCGATAAATGCATTGAACACTATTTGCTTTAAAAAAAAAACAATTGGAACATGCTAAATGAGTTTCATCAAATATTCAAAGTTCTTTGGCATAACATCGTCATTATTTGTATTTCTTTGCTCTCATTGTACTTATCTGGAATGTGCACACAATGTTTTCATTTGACTAAGTTTCTGTCTAATTACCATTTATTTTGATCATATACTGAATGAACCTCTGAAAAAACAATAACTGTAGCATTACCTATCAGCAGAAATTTGCATATTACATTTTAAACAGATAATACACAACTTGCGTGTGTCTAAATGGACAATTAGAGTAATGACTCATGTATCTGGGCTAACTACCTCGGCTCTACAAACATAAATTGTCCTCCTTTTTTATTTCGGCCAACTATTCGCTCTCATCAACCTCCTCTACTCGCAACCTTTATTTCCAGAACAGAGTTGTTTTTGGCCGCTATGATGGTGTTGGATCGGCCTGTATTCAGTCACTTAGTCATGTCCTGTCCACTATCTATCGAAACTATTCCATGACATAGTATTAGAATAAATCTATTAATCCTTTTATTTTTGACGTCATTTGGCCAACTTTGCTTTCTACAAGTACTCAGTGAAAGACATAGTTCAATGATCAATCATTAACATTCCAGCCCTTTGTCTGTCTGCACTCTTTTCTTCATGTGTGTTCATTTGTGTGACTGCGAGGAGGCAAACCCAGTAAGATCTGCTGCAACTGGAGGTGAGACTCTGTGCGTGCAGCTTGCAGTATTTTTGTCACTAACTCTTCCTCCTCCTGTAACTTAGGTAGCTGTCCAAGGCAGTGTTTCCCCGAGGTGTACAGCTTCAGGGGAGGGGGTGGAGGGGTATGTAAATAACATCATTTGATGACTCGCTCTGTGCTTATATAGTGAAAGAATAAAGGAAATTACAATAACTTTCAAGTAAACCAGGTTGCTCCATCAAACCAATTTCTTCTTAAATTGCAATCACTTAGAAAAATGAAAATAATGTTCTAACGTGCAAAAAATAACTAATATTTAGTTACTACTAAATAGCTCATTGTGGAAAACAATGAGCTAATATTTTTTTGACAAAACAGAATGAGTGCAGGTATGCTTTCCTCCACAAATATGAACTGGGTTGTAGATTTGATACGGCCGCTCTCAGTTTATTCTTCATAAACCAGTTTAACCTGTCAACGGCGTAACTAAACATTTACCTAAAAGTACAGGCATTTCTCCATGTATTTATTCATGACTTAGTTTTATGTCCGTGTACTTTGTACTTTTGTAATGTGTGAAGCCAGCAGCTCATTGTTGGTACAAGACACGAGCACTTTGGTTCGTTTTACTTTCAGTTCAGAGAGCGTCGTTCAGAGAGTTGCTCCGGTGCTCCTTGCAGGAGAGCTACTGATGCCATCTTCAACCTGGGAGCGTTTAAAACGCAGATTTAACTTAGTTGTCTACTTTTCACGCGACATATTTTTTGACGCTCTCTGTCCGCTGCTGTGCGTGTGCTCAGTGCTCACCTGTATGCGCGCAAGCGTCTGTGCACATGAGGGCGGAACTCGCGCAACCACGTAGCTGTCGTGTCGATCCGATCAATAAAATACGGCCGTTTAGTTTCTTCAATAACAGATAAAAGGTGTAAATCTGTTCTACAGGAAAGAGAACCGTAAATGACATTTTGTGATCTGGTGCTATAGAGCAAATTACAGATGTGCGGGGTTTTTTCAGGGGGGCGCCCCGATCCCCTATTATAATGGTAGGGGAAACACTGCAATGTGATTGCACCTGTGATCGCAAGTGTCTTTATGCCAGTTTTTTTTAATTTATTTTTTTATGACTAAAACACAACATTCAGTTAGTGAACCAAAATCATCAGCCAATTAGAAATTTGGAATTATAAATGACTTAAATAATATATATTAACAATAGCTCAACTATATCCTTAACTCCCTGGGACATTTGAAAATAGAGTGAAAGCAGTGTTGAATTACCTGAGCATGCCGTAACACAAGGTAGACCGCAGAGTGGTGGGTCCAAAGTGACTGATGTTCCTCCTGTGAAGACTCTCTTCTGTGAGTGCAATGCCAATAACCACCTCTATATTGTGTATGTTTAGTAACACCTACAATTCAGGAACATAGAGTGCAGGATTACAAAGCAATAATCAATGTAACCACGCATACATTTTTATATTCTATGGAGTTAAAACAATCGTAAAACTATTCTGATGTAGATTAAGTGTTTCTTAGCAACCTAATAGTCTTATCTATTTAGTAAACAAACATGCCAGCTCAAAGCAAACACATATAGAATTGATTAATCATTTCAACATCTATTCAAACACTGAGTTATATATCAGCTTACCCACAATAGGCATTAAAACTGAATTTAGTCAGTGAAGAAACTGCCGTTCTACTAGTCAAGTTACACACAACTGGCAACTGCTGAATTAAAAGACTCTTTAAAAAAATGTAGGCGGCCACAAATTGTTATCACTGTGAAGACACTGTTATTTTTTCTTTTGTTACTCCTTAAACTAAACATTAGATCATGTCTTGCAAATCAATCTCAATAGGCAAAGTTTGTCTTGGCCAGTGTGACGGTATTAACTTTGCGTCTGACCAATCTGAACAAGGATGACTACCTCTATGTCAAACTTCGTCATGTCTGCTTTCCACTGGAAAAATTCTTGCACAGCTCCACCAAAGTCTCTGGCTGCCTCATTGGAGGAAAAGCTGTGTTTATCACCAGCCCTGTTGCACGTCACACGGAACTTGATGATTTTGGCCTCGGGTTCTGCCTCTTCGGAGTCCTGTATGCTGGTCTCTTCGTCAGCCGTGCTCTCTGCCTTCGTCTGGTTTTCAGCAGCAAATGCCACCTCTGGTACCACTTTCTGCTCGCTTTCAGCCTTTGTCTCATTTTCAGCAGCAGACGCCGCCTCCTGTGGTGGCTCTTGCTGCTCACTTTCAGCCACAGTTGCATCCGTGGCCTCACTATTAGATTTTACTTTGGTGCTCTTTCCTCCTTTCCGGTAGCCTTTCCTCTTTTTTAGGGTGCGATTTAGTTTCCAAACCTCTAAGGCCTTAGTCCAGGGGATTTTAGAGGCAAGCTGCATCATCTCCATCAATGTCTCTTCCTGCACAAACACAAGTGTTTATTACCCTCAAACGATAAATATAAGCAACATGTAAATAATGCTGGTTGTTGAGTTACCTTTGATTCTTTGAATTCGTAATAATCATACTCCTCAACCACAACAAACAGGTTGTCCACAGATTTCAGAAGATGGACCTATGGATTAAAAAAATGGACAGAAAGCCAGACAGATACATTTTAGACTGAGGTTTTCTGGACACTTTCTTCTCAGTTTTACTGAAGGCATGCATGGATTTCAGGTTTCCTACCTGGAAAAGCTTGTCAGTGGTTATTGGAAAATAGATGCGGCCACGATCTTTGCTGATTCGTGCATCCACCCCAATTTTCTCCTTGACCTCTTCTGCGGCAGTGAGCTCGAATCCTGTCGGCACGGTTGCTCCAATGGTGACAGTGAAGACGTCCCCAGTGATAGCATCATCCTTAGTGAAGGCAGAGGTAGGTGGTCCGACTGTATCAGGGCCTGGCTCTGCAGCCCCATTTTCCTGGGAGGACATGCTGTATTTGTGGGCTGCACCTCCCCAGACTCGGAGGTATAACTGGAGGATATGTATCACAGCTTGTTCCAAGTTCAGAGACTCACATGTAACACTTGGAAGGGGAGAGAGGTATACCGTTAATAGTGTAGATTTTTGCGACATTCAGGTACGAGTCATTTGCAAGAGAGTAACGTGTTATAAAAGTATATTGTGAACTATTGCAAGTCACATGTTAGCATAAAATACGGTTTGATTAAACATAGTGAATAAACCTGTTACAATGCACGTTATTGCTGGGGATAAAATGCTACTTGTTAACTTAGCTAGCTGGCTAAAGTTAGCCTCTGGGTGCTAAAAAGTTGTTACGTCTCGCTAAACAACAAGCTGACGTAAACTAGCGGCTTTTCTTTTACGTCGCTGCCACGTTGTACGTGTTTATGAGTGAAGCCCCTTAGTTGAACTGTAGCAGCAGATTAATATTGCATAAGAGTTATAATTAACTTGCTAACTGGAGTCAAACCAACCTGTGAAACACGAGGCACCTATATCGTGTTTTCACTCAGGAGCAGCAACATGGAGACTTCCGGCGGAAACCCAACAAAATAAAAGCATCACCTCCACAAACGTAGTCCGAGAGAGGCTGGATGTTAAAATACTTCTCGGACCATACAATGTGAAAATAGAGTAGTACTATTGTTTACATATTACAATATTATACATTATTATTATATGTTACAATATTATAATTTATGTACACGTATTAACACACATCAACATTTTTTTCCTTCTTTTTTTCTCTAAACATCTGAAAACTATTACAGTATTGTATATCGTGTTGAGTGAAATACATTTTTGTATTTGTCATAGTGTTCAGCATCTACATTTTAAAATATATTTAAAAAAATTACATGACAAATAAAACAAAAAAAATTAAAGATCAAATTACAGCTATATATAAGTTAGAGGTGTAATTTTTTTTCTGCCACCATTTTTTGTATGACCTTCATTAAGTGGGCCTAGTGCTTAAATTATAGGTAAATGGTGCTTAAATTATAATGTAAATGATTAAAACTGTCATCTTAACAACTTTGATTTTTTTTTTAAAGCCATGGGTCCAAACAGGAAATGTAGTTTGCACGAGCTTGTTTCATCGTGTTTCCATTCATTTTCACTGGCTACTACTTCCGGGTGCAGCTTTCCAACAGGTAACCGACAGAGGGCGCCATGATGTAATCTTTAGAACGTAGTTTGAGAGCGCTGAACAAAACCTTAGACCTCACAGGGAAACAACAAACGATATACAATCATTATAAGACAGGTAGTAAGAGAGAGGCCACTTAACACCTAGTTTAAGTGAACAAGATAAATACAAAGACAAAACACAACTTTAAGATATTTAGTAGGAGAAAATAGAACAATAAAACACAGTTTGTTTTAAATTGTGGGTTGCTACTCACCACTAATTGTAATCAATTGTATAGACGTTGGGTTAAAAGAGATACAACTGTGTAGTCACTAAGTAATTATTACTAACAACAATGAGTATTTAGTTGAATCAAACACATATTACAATACCCAAAGTAACAATGTAAGATAAGATAATCCTTTATTTGTCACTCAGTGTGGAAATTGCAGGATTGCAGCAGCATTGCAAACAGAGACACATTGTAGTAACACATCAAGTAATATAAATAAACAGTAGAACAGTAATACAAACAAAAAAGATAATACAACAGCAATATTAAATATACAGATGAAGTAAAATCAGTATATGAACATATTTAAATGCATTTATATTGCACCAGATGATGAACACAATTAAAGTGGCCAAAAGTGATTCTCGATCTGCATGCTAGATCGGTGGCTTGTTAGTGGCTTATGATAACATAGCCCACAACACTGCCATTGATTTATTCTTTTGTTTTAAATTAAACATGCAAGTCTTTCCTATAGCCAGTCCAAGCATCTTAGTTATTTTAAAGTCACCCATAATCTTCTTTCCAGACTCATCATTTATGATTGATGGGGTTCATTATAACTTTCTTCTTTTCTGTGTCACATTTCCTTGTGTGATTAAGGGCAGTGGAAGTAAGAGCTTGAACTTAGTGAGACCATTATCTGTTCATTTACAAAGAGCAGCTCTTTGTATATTTACTGTTGTCTAATTCACTGGAGTCAAGTTACATTTAAAAACTTTTATTTAGGATTAAAGTATAATTCTTAAATGTCTTGTCTGTCAGAAAAAACACAAATAGCTGGTTCCATGTCTCCACACAACATACACCATGTTTATTGAACATGTTTTGTTGTTTTTCTAACTGTTTATTGAAGGTCAAGTCTGTTCTTTCTATCTGATTAGTAAGTGTGAAGTCTGCAAGACGAGTGGGCATGCATTCATATCAGGGAACGAAAAGTCCTGCACAACAGATGGCCGCTGTTGCACAAAGTACAGTAAGGGAACTTTTGACAAATAAATGATAACTTGTTAACACATTATCAACACACATTTTCATATTATCTGCAAAGAGAATAATCAAAAAGTGTCTCACAGTGAGTAAAAACAGCTCCAGGAAAGAAAGAACAGGAAAGAAAATGGCATATCACAAAGACATCCCTCAGCACGAGGGCTTGATGATTGATTAATGACAGTATGAAACAATAGAGGTTGTCGTTTGCATTAAAGAAGTCAGAGCCTCTTTCTCCTTTAACTAACTGGAAAGAAAACATTATAGTGAAAACAACATCAACAATCAACTTGAACTTCATATTTGCCCCAAGATACATATGTGCCGGATGGGAACCATGAAAACATTTGAATACATTTTATGATGCTGCAAATACATTTATAAGAACAGCATTTTTTTTTCACACGTTGGGTAGAGCCGTTCCCACTTTTGTTATCTCCGTAGAAATAAATAGTAAAAGAATCTCACAATGGATCTTTGTGCTATAAAAATAGTGAAGTCACAGTTCCCCAGGCTTCCCCCCTGAGCTGCCCAATGAGAGAGGTAGGGGTGAGAAACAGGGATGAAGGGATGCGGAAAGGTTACATCCGCTGACTTCTCTGTGGTAAACACAAACAAAAGCAGAATCCACCTTGCTGTCACTCTGGCCCTCCAGCAAGTCTCTGTCACAGCTGATGTGTCTGCTCTCTCAGGGCTCCACTCCTCAGATGTGGAGGTGATACATAAGGCTTGACTAACAATTTGGACTCACAACTGGAACTGCAAAGTAACAAAAGACAGTGTGATGCAGTGAGAAACTCAACACATGAAGTCATCCTTTCCCTGTCTCGCTGAACACATACACACATACACAGACACACAGACACACAGACACACACACACACACACACACACACACACACACACACACACACACACACACACACAGATACACACACACACACACACACACACACACACACACACACACACACACACACACACACACACACACACACACACACACACACACTACCAGAGGCCATTTAATTTCCTCAGGGTATTTTTCTCTTGCAAAGAAGGTTGTGCCCGTTGTGTTCAACAGCAAGAAAATATATTATTGTCACATCACGAGGCATGTTTGAATCCAAACAGGATCTCTTAAGTCGTCACTATTGGGAAAACAGGAAGGCAGGAGGATGCCAACATTTGTGTCTATGGATATTCTTTGGGTGAGACAAACACTGCAGACATCTTCTTCATCTCTGTAATTGGTAAATTTGACCCTCTCGGGCGACGATTTGTTCCACCTCATTTGTACGATCTAATATCGTCATTTCTTCATATTACATTCCTTTTAAGGTTGGTGTTGGTGACCACCAACATGAGCTCGAGCTTACTTTCATGTGCTTTTCACAAATACATTCTTTTTGGAACATTATAGGTTATTTTTTCCGCTATGTCCTTGTTCTAAGATAAATGACCACAACACACTTTTCGGTCATGCTGGCCTTCACTGTCATCTGTGGGTTTTATAATTGACTTTAATATTTTTAGCCTTGAAAGGTCAGGCTCCTGCCTCCATCTGTGATCCTGCATGTGCCTGATTGCTGCTTGAGCTCCTCCAGCAAGGCCTGAAGAACATTTCTAAAGGATTTAATGTTGTTTTTATTGCTTGGCAATTAGTAAGTTTGATTTAAAACGAGCTATATAAATTAAGTTTCATTGTTAAGTAGATGTTTAACTTCTCTTTTCCATAATGATTAAGTTTTATAGTAAATGCTTATTGGTTTATCATAAGCCATCAGGTCTGCAGTTACAAGATCGTTAGTAAAACACTGATATAGGGCCATGAGGGTAAGTGGTGTAGGATTTTTGGGATAGATTCTTTTACTACAAAATCATTTCTATCTGTTTTCAGATGGGGCAGAATGTTTACCCACTATCTGTCAAAAATGATCTCCAACCTGTCAGCTTGAAATGTGCATTGACGCTATGTGGTGCAGATGGAAATGACATGCAGAAGACTTCACAGTTTGGCAGTTTGTAGGTTTGAGTCACCTCATTGTGAGTCAACAGCCTGTTCCCTCCTGAACTGAGAAAAGCTCAGGTGACAGACAACAAACCGAGTTCCATGGACTGTTAAAAACGCAGTGAAGAACCAGATGACAGTAACACTCAGTCTCTGTCACTACAAGGATCTTTCTTCATGATATGAATTCAAATATTCCCATACAAGAAATGCATGACTTCCACCACAGAGGCGCAGACAAATTCAATTCAACTCAATTCAATTTATTTTGTACAATCCAAAATCACAACTTACAAACTCTGCCCCAGAGAGCTTTAGAATCACACTTACGACATCCTCTGACCTTTGACCCTGACATTAGTTCAGGAAAACCTCCCCTAAAAAAACCTTTCAACTGGGAGAAAAAGGAAAGAAACCTTTGGGAGGGCAACAGAAGAGGATCCCTTTCCCCAGATGGACAGAAGTACGATAGATGTCATGTGTACAGAATCAACAACACCACAGTTACAACACAGAGCAGAGTTTCTGTGAAGTGAGAGGTGTAACCATGAAGGCACCGATGCTGCTGTGGTAACCACAAATGTAGTCACACCAATCCTGTTACAAAGCTAGTTTGTGTCGTTTGCACCGCACCCTCCTTTATTGCAAAGAGGTGTATCGCCATGCCTTCGTTGTACCCATTGTTTATGCGGAACAATTAGAGATGAATGTGAAAGCAAGAATGCCAGTGACATAAACACCTTAAACGTGCACGCAGGTAGGACATACAAAGTATTTGTACAAACTGTTCCAAAAAACTAAATTCAAAATATGTGTGGGCCGAACTAAGAACACTATCATACATCATTACATTATTAACAATAGAAAGGATCACAAAACTCTGTCACATGCATTGCATGTGTGTGTGTAGGTGAGGGTGAGGGGGCGAGGGAGGGAGGGGGGGAGAGACAGAGAGAGAGAGAGAGAGCGAGAGAGAGAGAGAGAGAGAGAGAAAGAGAGAGAGAGAGAGAGAGAGAAAGAGAGAGAGAGAGAGAGAGAGAGAGAGGGCGGGGGGAAAGACTTGTAGTTGACAAAATGAGGCGGCTCACGTGACGATCTTTTAAATTCCTGTTCCCCTGCAACGCAATTTGTCAGTGTACGAAGCTGAGCTCCCGTCTCGCTGCTTTTACGCATGTCTCATCATATTTTGGGCACAGAAGCGACAGCAAGGATCTGACTGCTTGGAAACCTTCAAGCTCCGCTCGCTTCATCATGTTGTTATTACAGTTTTGAGCTCGCTTGTGTTTTCACTTTGTCCTGCTCAAGCGTCTGAGTTGACTGGTACCATCAGGAGGAGGAGAGGAGGAGGAGGAGGAAAGAGAGAAAGACCCAGGAGAAAAAGAGAAGAATGCAACATTGGACTGCTGCTCGTGTGTTGTTGCTGCACTGATAAGGTGGTTCAAACTGCGCGGACTGCGGGAATACAACACATTTACGCTTTTGTTCTCCTCAATGCGCGGCTGCTAGAAAAGAAAAGGAGGAACACGCTGCTCCGTCGCAAGTCCGGGATCATCCCCTATAAATACTCAGGATAGTCCTCGACCTGCAGACTATCCCCCTAACAGCCCGAGGAACGATGTCATCTACGAAATTCAAGAAAGACAAGGAGATCATTGCGGACTATGAGACCCAAGTGAAAGGTGCGGTGTGAGTCTGTCTGTGTCCGCTCTGTGTGCATTGTCTGCCCGCCGAGCAAGAGCCCGTTTACCCTCCTCCATGTTCGTGCTTTTCTTTTGATTTTTGCACCATACGTTAGTGCCATCCACCTCTATGGCTTTTACACATATCGTGTTCAAACAGAGAGCACTGACAGGCTTCCCTCCTTCATGGCAGGTAAACCGTGACAGTCAATCCAATGACAGAGCATCAGAGTGCGAGCAGCGATCCGCCGGTTCAATTTCTTTCCCACTCGTGTGCACAGCTTTCTTAGATTAATTCATCAACAGCCAGAGGGATGTCCGTGTGCTGAATTATCATTTGTGGTTAGGATCGTGGATGTGCAGCAGCTCCATTGCCGGGTAAAATGATCCCCGTGCTGAAATCAGGATGGAGGACTGGCTGTATTATTGCTCCTCATTCTTTCACATTTTGGGGCCTGCGTTTGGTTTATTGTGGCTGGTGTGGTTAAACATGCTGATCACACGTTCTGGAATAGATTTAATACATATTCATCATGTCTTATGATATCAATATGGCTTCAGCTTTAACCTTCAGAGCTGATCACTCAATGCTCACGTTATGCTTTGATTCATAGTCAGTTTGACTGTTTCCCACCTGGCTTTTTATTATCAAGGATTAAACACTCTGTTCCTTATTAAAACATTTTTTCAGTCCTTTTACACACGCCAAGGTAACTTCACCCCTGGTATGATTTTAGTTAATCCTAATTGGCTTAAATCAGAGTTTCAATTATAGACTGATGGTTTAGCTATATATCTGAGTCTTATTAATGAACTATGAAACGATACAGTGCTTGCTGTCGAGCATTGTGTTAGACATGCAGTCAATGTAAGTCAAACTATGATGAACTGTGTTGATTATTAATATATTAATAATACAAATAATACAGGAAACTCAAATAAACAACCAAAAAATACATAAAGCGACAGTTTATTCTGCCTTGTGGTATAAAAATAATGGAGGCATACTGTACATACAAGCACAGTAGACTGGTTATGAGCAGACAGTTCCCTAAGTGGAGCTGGGGTTCAGTTTCAAGGCCCTGGACCCATTACTGGCACTCTCACTCTTTAGTGGTTTCCCTAATGTTGCGCCTACGGGGCTTCAGCTGATCATCCCCAGAGTATTGTACAAGTCCATGGACCTTTGGATGCTAAAAGTGTGAGCCGTTGCATTTAGGCTTCACATTCTTCTTTGTGTTGATCGTTGTGATTCAGCTGCTGGTCCTACCTACAAGACTTTCTGTGCCTCTAAAATCTTAATTTTGTCATTCAGGAAATTGCATGTCTTTTTTCTGCCAATATCTTATTTCTATACTCTCGATTTTACTCCAGGCCATGTTTTTGATAATTCAGACATCAATTATTCATCTTAGATCTCACTGAGCCATGGGAGAATGACTCTAGTTTCACAGAGTCAGGCCCTGTGTGCTGCTTCTTTGCATTAGACAGGGCCCTTGAACTGTGGGGGTATGAAGTAAATGTTAATTTATGGAGAAGAGGAGAATTTATGGAGCTGCTTGTTTCTCATTCATAGCTGGTTTGTTGCTTTGCCTAAATACACAGAGGGCTATGCTCCCGACATCCACAACCTCACAACAATGGCAATGTTATGAATCGAAGAAGGCAGTGAGCGAACATAATGAAATTCAAATTGGAAATTGCACCTGTCTTCCTCTGACTTATTGCTTTATTGTTAATGTGTACATGGCAGAAGGGGCCAAATCATCAGTGTGTCATTGATTGGGACAGAGCAACATCGCGGGGTTTCTTTATTATTTATCAGGTCTAATGAAAAAACAAAAATCACTTGGTTTCAGCAGTGCCATTACTTTGGCTATGTGGGAAAAATATTGTTTCCTTAATTATACTGGCTGCAAGTGGTATAAGATATAAGTTAATTCCGCTGTTGAACTGTAACAAACCACATTTGTCAAAGATCTTAACCACAGTTAATGAATTCTTGACAACCCTTGAGGCTAGCTCCCAAAGCCCAGGTCTCTGAAAAAGCCTTGGGAGATGGTGTTCACTTGATTCAAGCTGTTCAGCTGACAGATCTGGCATTAGCATGTCAATAGACAGGGTTCATACGCTGAACAGAAAGCGGCTTTTGGAGCGTACCACCGTGTGTTTGCTGCACAGCACAACCCCCGACTCCTGTTTGCAGTCTAATAGGCAGTTTGTGAAGTGTTGCTCCCCGGGCTCAGCCATCAGCAGCTGTTTGACATTTACGCTCCAGGTTCTGAAACTAAAATATGGCTGCAGTATAAACTTCCACATCCGTAGGACGGGAATGGACTGAACCATCAGTCTTCATCATCTAAAACTGGATGCTTTAAAAGTCCAGGGAGCAGAGGTTACCTTGCTTGTTTAACATAGAAAGAGAGGATGATAGCGGATCGAGGATGATAGCGGCAGTAACTACACCTTATATGAACACAGGAAGAAGCTTTGAAACCAAACCTCAACGCTTAAAGTAAAGTAAAAGTCAAGACATCCATTGTCCTCTGAACAGTTCAGTTTTATTAAACTGGTCTTGTGTTTACATCTTTGGGCTGTACTGTACTTCAGCTCGGGAGACAGCAGGTCGCCTGTTCAGTTGGCCGAGCTCCTTACTTGGAGTGCAGCACCGTTTTCACCCCACTCTCATTTTCTTACATATGGGAACCTTGGTGTTTGTATTTTTCGTGCAGTATACTAGCAAGATAAAAGTCAGCGTGATCAATGATTAAACGAGTTAGTTTAGTTTGATGGTAGTCTTTTCTTGGATGTAACTACTGTTTAAGTCAGACACGACCATGGCAGTCATTAACCGCACTGACACCAATACACCCACGCACTCACACAAGCATACAGAAAGACAGGCATATTGTGTTTGAGAGGAGGCACAGTGTTAATGTGATGAAATTTAATACTTAATTTGCTTTCACTTATTTTTCCTCGAGGCTAAAAACAACTGCTCTGATCAGGGAAATTAATACAGGCAACTGCTCTTAGAAATTGTTCAGTGTTTCAGATGTACTCATTAATGTCCAGTTATACCAACGATCCACATACAAACAAACTTAAGGTAATACTGAAAAAGAAGCAGAGTTTTTTCACCTCGAGGTTCAAGTTTCTTTTTTTTTTCCAAGTCTCTGCTGGTTCCTTTTTGCCAGAAACAAGTTTAACTGAAGCAGACCGAATAAAATCATGAAATTATTAAATCATTATTTCAGATCACACAAACTTTTTTGTTTAAATTAAAATTATTAATTATATCATTGTATGTTCTTTGCAACTGCACATGTCAATCATTAGCTTGCAATATGTACAGTACCTAGCATGTTCAGAATCCCCACCCCTTATTTGTCTAATACAATGATCCTAATAATGACCTGAACAGGTGAGTTTGGTCAAACGCTGATGAAAATTCTGTGAGACACTATGTGTGTCTTGTGTGCTTTTCTGAAGGAGATACATGTTTTAGCAAAGTAAAAATGTGTTGGTTAACTGATGCTGGTATTGTTAATTAAGATCAGAGCTTGTTATCATCATAGTGGGATTTGGTCAGTCAGCTATCCTTTTCATGTACCCAGGAAAGCCTCATTGAGATCGAAAGTCTCCTTTTCAAGAGTGTCCTGGCCAAGACAGCAGTAACACATAGTTTCACAAAAGTTTCAGACATACAGATAAAACATATAAAACAGTGACAGAACATTTTTTAGATCACAGCATGAGACTCAAGTCATCATATCATAGCTCACACAGGTGCACATTCTTCATTTAAAAACATCTACAACCAGATGAACCTTCCTCCAACTCTTTCAGTCTGTTTCTTAAAACACCTAAAGAGACCAGCCCCAGAGCAGTCTGCAGCAGATTATAAGCCGCAGGAGCAGCAAACCTAAAACCCATTTTACCCATTTCTAGACTGACGTTGGGGACAACTAGCAGGAGTACGCCTTGCACATTTGTCACTGAGCAAAGACGATAGCTTCCAGCATTTTTCTGATGAATTCATTTACACAGATAAGATGGAAGTGCATAAAGAATTGTTTTATAAATAAGGACATGTCTACGAAGTTGGGAGAGAAATGGTCGCATTGACTCACTCACTGGCAGCTTGTTTGGCAAACTTGTTGCTGACTAAGAGAACATTTGCAAAGAAGAAAAACAATGTACTAGCTTTTTTAGAAAGAATAGTCTTCAGTGGGACAGCTTGCTTATTATTTGGTCCAATGCATTGTGGGTTTCTTTAAGGGCTGGTTTGTTTGTGTGCTGTGACAGCGACTAGTCAAACAAACAACAGCTTTAACTGCTCTGTTGCTGAGTTAAGATTGGGGGATTTCATTGTGTGAGTATATAGAGAAGTGAAGTTGATAGAAAAGTTTGACATTTCAGGAAATATGCTGATTCACTTTCTTATCAAGAGTTAAGAGTAGCAGATTGATACTGCTTTTGTGTGTGTAAGCTAACTAGAAAGCTACCTCCAACAGCCAGCTAGCTTCGCTTCACATAAAGACAGACAGAAACAGTCTCTGGCCTACCAGCATCTCTAAAGGTCCCCACTCCCATTTAATCAATAGAATGAATGTAATATGAACATCATCATTATGACCTGGCCCAAAAGGTTTCTGAAGAACTGTTGTGAAGCTTGTCATGTTGATAAAGCAACACGTCTACCGCATACAATATCATAGACTCAGATTAAATGTTTCAGAGCTACCATTAGAACAACAACAATATGTATGTCATACTTAGACATATCATAAATGCAGTCTGCCATCAGAGTTCTCCCAACTTTGGAGATCTGCTCTGGTCTCTGGAAACTCATGAATGCAGCTGCCACTTGATTAATTGAGAGCTTGTTCTGCCGGTTTCACAAAGATTCAAGAGATAATAAGACCTTCATGAAACTGGTGATCTGCCAGGCGTAGATTATCATCTAAAACAGTCCCTGTATTTTTGTTCTAATTTGTGTGCCGGCCTTGATGAAGTAGACAAAGGGTCGTTTAAACAATAAAACACATTCATTTTCTTGGTTGTTTGGTGCCAGTCAGTGCATGATTTCACGTCTCCTTTCATTCTGTTGTGTATGCTGAATGAATCTTAATCAACACTGTCTGGAGGAGTGTAGCTATCAACACCATGATTGTATTAGAAGTCCAGTAATGCTCTTCTGTTTGCTGGAGGACTGAGCTACACTTAAAGTTAATTCAAATCAAGAGTGAATGGATCATAGCAAGCATGCATTGCTTTTGTAAGTTTTTAAAATGAACAGTTATTGAATTAATAGATTTTTTTTATATACAAACTGTATTTTGTTTTTCCACTTAAGCTTTGAAGATACAGACATATACTTTACCACTGCATATTGACACTTAAGGCAGGACAAACTTTACAAGCTCAGGTCAAAGTGCTCTTAAAAGGTTTTAATGGAATATGACTATGTTTGTACGTTTTCTTTTCTAAATACCACAATTTAATACCGTTATTATTTTATCATAAAACAAACTGTTATTGATGGTCTCAAAACTCTTTACAATGTGACAGAGGTCATTGTCTGGCAGTTCAGCTGCTCCTTATCGCCTGGCAAATCGAAAGTGACAGGAAATTCTTTACTAACCAACAAGTTTAGTGAGATTAAGCAATAGTAGCAAAACATGAATTAATAACTTCCTGCTCTTAGACTGTAACCTTAGAAACTGAGAAAACAGGACAGTCTAAAAATAACTTTCCAACGAGAGTTTTAAAAAGTGACTATTTCATAGAGGAATGAGTTAAGTTCTTCTAGTGTAGGCTGGGGACCTTCTAAATTAACTTTATTAGGTACCAGTGAAGTGCAAGTCCCACTAAAGACTTTAGATAATTAAAGACTGTACCTATTTGCAGCCCATGAATCCCTTTCTCCCACCACTGGTGGTAGAAATAGAAGCAAATATGGCACAGTTTTGCTATCATTAGGAACCCAAAACTGTGGCATTTAGTTTTATCTGCTTTAAGCATTTATTTACTGTCGGGCTGCAACTAATGATTAGAAATGTATTACGTTTATTTATGTAAAATCACCATTTTCTTAAAGTCCAAGGTTGTGTCTTTAAATTGATAGTTTTGTCTGACCATAGGTCCAAAACTCAAAAGATATTCAGTTTATTCTCACATGTGACAAAGAAAAGCTGCCAGTCTTTTTCATGGTATGCAGTTGATGTGGTTTACAGTTTACTGTATATGATGTCAGAAGGAATACAAGAAGCTCTTTAGGCTGCTCAGAAGCCCACACTCTCTTTTTTATGAATGCATTTAAAACATTTGAGTGCATTTGTAAATACAAAATGCTCAAGGAGTATTTCATTTTAATTTAAGGCACAGTCTGAGTGCTTTGATCAGTCGACACCTTGTCAGCTTTACAAATGTGTCCCACGTCTCAGTGCATACATCCCTACGTGCATCTAGCCGTCCACATCCATTAGACTCCACCTCTCCTCCAATAAGCTGCTCCCTGGAGACAGTGTGTTGCCATGGAGACACCTCTGAGCCTGGTCCTGCTGTCCTGGACCCTGGATACAGCAGTGATGGACAGCTAGACGCTGAAAGGGAGTGTTTCTGTTTGGAGTTTTTTAATATGCTTGGGCTACTCTGAAGCGTCAGACTCACAACGTGATGACGATACAGTCGCTACAAAGGAGGTCTGGGATGATTTACCTCTCCTTGCATTGTGGAGCAGAGCAAAAATGTATTTTTTGTCATCAGGAGTTGACTGTTTTTTCATTAAAAGCTATGTGGTTTAAGGTTTATGACAGTTTAAGAGACTTAAGCTGTTAATCATGTGGCGTATTATCACCAACCAGTTGCCTAAATGGCATTCATTTTCAATGAGAGGCTAGAAGTTGGTAGAAATATGAAACAAGCAAATTTGATGGATACTTACTTTGACAGAACATCCAGTGGAAAATCCGATGAAGCATCGGATAATTAGGAAGGAGGATTAGGAGTGAGGGACGACCCAGAGACTGACAGCTGACATCTTGCTGCGGGACGCTCCGTCGGTTCACCTCTGCTCAGCCATTGATTGGTCTCCTGTTTCTTATCTTTGAGTACATGTGCTGCTGCAGCCTGGACTAATGAGGGAACAGGCAATAGATGAGCAGAAAAGAACCTGCACTGACATCAGGACCATGCCCTTATGAATCAAAAATTGCATTAATCATTAGGGATTTTAAAAAAAGAACAGAGAAGTGGGGGATTAGTTCAACGACTGGAACTTGTATTATAAGACTCAGTGCAAAGGACAGAGAGAGAGAGAGAGTGAATTAAGGTCTGGATAAGGGTTGCATTTGTCTCTGTGTCTGTTTTTCTTGTGACTTTGGCTCTGCAGTGTTGAGCCCAGCTACTGCAGAGCTGAGTTGGGGATTAAGTTAGTGAAATTTGGCTCAGAGTGGCTTTTGTCTGGTGTGTGTGTGTCTGTCTACACACAGTATGTGTGCCTTACTGCATGGTGATGTGGACATCTGAAGATGTAATTTTCAAAGTGTTTAATACCTTCTGAGGCTTGTTATGATTTATAATTTATCCCCATTACACAGAGACATGTCGATCTTCCCTCCACAGTCATTGCACTAGAATCCAAAAATATGAAGAGGATGTATCCCATCAATATGGAAGATAATATTTTAGCCTTATTGATCTGCAATGTCATAATCCATCCCTCCTGTTCCTTCTCTGACAGCCTGCTGCTCTGTTCAGCACGGCTGCTTTCAGAATACTCTGCAGAAAATCCCCCTCAGTCACTCAAATTGTATCACTACTTCATTGCGTCAAGACGTCACATGGCCCTCTCAAACAGCAGACTTGCATTAAAATGCTGCACCAGTGTCCTGGATTAAGTTCAGGAAGAGGTGTAGGTTAATTTTTTACTAGATAATAAGTAATGTCTTGTTCTCAGGCCATAAAAAGCTCCATATTACATCAGAGCCAGTGATACCCTCTCAGTGCTGAGGAAATGTCTTGTGTGTCCTTTTTAGTGTGAATCAGTTTTACATCCGTGGGGGAAGTTGTTGACAGGTTTTTGCACTGAGCTGCATTTTGTCTGAGGGAGACAAAAACATAAAACATTAAAACTATTGTGAGTTCTGTTGAACAGAGCAACTTCATCTAAACTGTTTTGAGCATCAAACACTCACACCATCTCGATTATTAACTGTTTGTAGTTTTGAGAACAGGGGCTGCGTTCAGCTTGAGCATCAATGGATTTTCACAGTCAGTAGAAACTTTCTTCAATATCAATTTCTTTGATGTCTATCTGTATTTTCTAAACACAGGCCCTTCGCAAGAGGTTAGTGTTGAGTTCAACACAAATGTTTGGGAGGAGCGCAACAGCAGACAGTTCAGTTAGTAGTGGGCTTTAACTCAGCTGCCAACACTTGGTTTTGTCTGTCAGGGTCAAATGTCAAGAATCGTCAACATCCAACTATTGTTTTCCGAGGGTTTCCTGTGTGTCCACTGTGCTTTCAATTCCTGTCCTTAAACGTTGAAGGGGAGATTATGTTGTGGAGCAGGTGTCTAGTATAAGGGGACAGGATCTTTATGATGAGATATATATATATATATATATATATATATATATATATATATATATATATATATATATATATATATATATAGATACTGTCTGCTCTCATAATATGTAATTTACAGGACATGTCATCATGAATAATTTACAGGTTTGCAGCTATAGACCAGGTTGCAGAACAATAAAACATGATTGCTGACCTCAGACAGATAATCAGACTTACTGGAGATTTTAAGCTAATACACAATGCATGCATACACTGTGTATGTATACCTACACACACACACACACACACACACACACACACACACACACACACACACACACACACACACACACACACACACACACAGACCATTCCAGTTCAAAAGAAAAAACATTTTAATTTTAGTAGATTGGAGAAGTGCAATAATTCTTTCTCCACTCTTATTACACTTATTATGAAAGGCCTAACTATAACTATATTGTATTGTACTGTCACTTACCCCCAGCTCTCTATCAGCCTTTTTGTTTGAAAATAACCTCACTCAAGAGAAAATAGGCGAAAAAAAATAAGTAAAGTAAGCAGATGGCTTCATCTCTAAATAAAAAGATTAGAGGCACACATGCCTGCCACAGATTCTATCTGCATGTTAAATTAGGCAACAACATTAAAGGTTAGACTTGCTCACTTTAAAATAGAGGAATTGTGTTTTTGATCGGTTGCCCACCGGGCTTGCCCTTCCCCTTATTTAGTAACGGTGTAATTTAAATAAATGGTCAGCAACTTAAAATGAGGCTATGTTTTAATACATTGACAACTTTACTCTTGAGCAATGAGCATGCTAATAGTTCAATAGTTAAACTAGTCCCTAAAAGTCCCTATTTCAGTACATAAACTCAGTAATGTTTGCATATTTTCATAAGAATAAGAAACATATCTGCAACTGTCTAAATCGTTTTTCTATTTGTTTTTAAACCCCAAAAAATAGAGAAGCTAATGTCTAATTTATAATTCTGTGGAAAAGCTTGTGCAGAGCTGAAGAAATGGTTTTCCAAGTACACAAAGAGCTGCATAGACGCAACAAGCACCTCCTGAATAATTAGTTACTATGCACCTGCACTGCAGATGTTTGATTGGACTTCAGAGCTGAGAAATGGATTTTCTGGACAAGTACCACCACATCCTGTTACAACAACAACACCTTTATGAAATATAAACACAGGAGCTTCTCCTTAAAATCCCACTCTTACATATTGTTTTCCAGCCATGGACATGTGTGGGCAAAATCTTAAATCAAACCATTGAATCACGTTTATCACATAAATCAGAGACCACCTGACAAAGGATTTGAAAAAAACAAATAGATAACATGCAAAGCAGAATCCACTGCAGTAATATGCCTGGCATGTGCGAGAGGTGCCTACACATAACACATAGACGAACAGCCGCAGGAGTATAAATCAAGCTGAAAGTGGGGCATCCATGTTTAGCATCTTTACATAGAAATGTGTGGATTTAAAGCCTTTTTATACATGTCAGAGAGGAATGGAAGTGTGGCTGTAGTTCAAGTATACTGAGGGTATTACATACCTGTAGATCATACAGAAAATGAGATGTCTCTAGTATCTTACATCTTTTTAACAGCTTTAAAAGCAACTTATGTGTCAGAAACAGTCATCATTCTGGAAAGCAATGCAGGCATGTGTTGTATGTCAAATTACTCAATGTGTGTTTTATCTACATTGTAAATGCTGGTCTTTTTTTTCTTCACTTCATGGTAGCAAACCCGAGCAGAAACAAATATGGACATCAGAAGGATTTCTTTTATTCAAGGAGTGTAATAATAGTGCGCAGGACTTATGGTGGTGTTTGAAATAGAGGAACAATCATTTTCACTTTAGCTTCTGGTCTACATTTACATTCTCCTCACAGATTGAAAAGAACCACAGAGGAGTCCCTCACGTTGTATAAACCGCAGCCAGCGAAGCCACTCAAAGAGCTGGGAATACTTAGGGAATAGTTCTCCAATTGCTCATGGTTTCTGAGAGGAAAGGCACACTACTGGTGTGCGTGACCTATTTTTCCAAACTCATCTGTCAAATGTAGAGCTGCAGCTGCTGGCTCAGAGTTCCCTTTTTGTGAAAGAATGTTTTCAAAAGTCCTCCCTGTCACTCATGCACATCGGTGTCACATTTTCCTGGGGCTTTTTTTCAGCTTGCCTGCTTTGGCACTGTTTTTCTCTTTGAAAGACAAATAACATAGAACAAAAAAGACTGCATACAGGGAACATAAGCGCACGTCTGGGACAGCCAGTTATTCCCATCAGGACTGAAGCAGTTAAGTGGTATCTCTCCCTGAGCTCTGGTTCAGGGCTCCCACTAAAATCGGAGTTCTAAGCCGTCAGCGCTGGGAGGCCGAGGGAGGGCCATGGATGAAGAAGAGGGCTGGGACAATGGTTAACCACAGAGTGGAGCATGCCGCTTGAGGCGAAAGCCAGGCGGCTCGACATCACAGGGAGAGAAAAGGCTCGCCCCCACAACATCACTGTTTCAGTTCAAATGGCAAGCTTCCCTTATGCAGTGAGAGCCTGCATATATCCACAAGGAGGGCTTGGCTGACCAACTCACCCCCTCAACAGCATGGAAACAGTCTGTGTCTCTGCAGTGGTTTCACCATTCAGTCAGCAGTTCATCTGCCATGGCTCAGATATCCATAAAAATCCATCCTCCATCCTTATTTTTTAGGTTTATTACTTGCAATGTCTCATGTTGACTCTTACATTGACTTACATTTAGGAAGTTACTTTTTCCATTGCTGCTTTCAAGTGCTTTACCACGCAGGCCGTAAACACATAGATAAAATAAGTCTTTTTGAGTTGAGGAAAAAACATACATTCTGTGCAAAGCATCATGTGATATATTGTGTATTACTCTTTATTAAAAAAAACAACACTTTTATTCTTCCATCACAGTTTGTTTGATGAATTGCTAAAGACAACACTCAAGAAAACACTGAAAGCATTCAAGACAATGATGATGAAACCATTGCTGGATGTGCTGTAATCTTGCATTCTTGTCATTTAATTCTAGTAAGAGACTTTATTCAGGAGCTGCACTGAGTCAAATAGTGTTTGTATGTGACAATAAAACGTCTTTAAGATGAGATGATCAAACAGCATTTTGGTTTCTAATAAAAGATGCTCATTAGTTCAGGAGCTTTCCCTCCTTTTGAGAAGTGACACCACTCATCCTGTTTGCAACTTGTTCTTCCATCAGGTTGTGTTTCTGTTCTGCTAAATAGGCCTTTCTCTGTTCCCTGAGCAGGGGCATTATTGTTGCTGATGACAGCACGACAAAGAGGAATCAGGTTCCTCTCATGGGTTCCCACTGGCATGAAGGATCTCTAGTCTGCCTGGTAGCATCAGGTTCCTCTCAAGGAGAAACGTTACTCTTGTACTTGCTCCAAGTGGGAGAGTGCATTAGCTTCTCATTGAATCAGTTTGATCTCACAGTAGGTCCACAGTGTAGACGCCTCTAATACAACATGAGTCGAGTTACAGCTTGGCACAGAGCCTCACTGCTCATTCCCACTCTCAGTATGGGCGCTTGATGTTACTGCTTGTCTCTTGACGTGCAATGAAATATCTTTAAACAAAAGCATTTGATGTATTTAATTGTGTTAACCAAAAATGTGATATCCTATAAGATCCTAAAAGACGATTAATTTAGTGGCTTATTTGAAGGTTTTTCATTTTCCAGAAGTATTTTAAAGGTGCTACAAATAGTATGTTATTGCAATTGATTATTACTGTCAGTCAATCACGAGCAGCATTATCTCAAGACTGGCTGAAGTCACTCCACAGCATTGTGTTGCCCGAACAGATGTTGAGGAAATCCTGCTTCACAGTGTTCACAAGTTTTTCTGGAGTATTATTTTCTAATATTTCTGTTAGTGGCTGATGGATCAATCTAAACATATTCGTCTTATTACTTGTCATATTTGTCAATCAACATTATTGTCAATCAACTGCAGCAACCCGACCATAGGTCATTTTGCTTTTCCACTTCACCTCATTTCTCTACATGAGTATGTGGAAGACAAATGCCTGAGAACATTTGTCTTTTAAGGCAAATAATGATAATACCCTTTATAATATGCTTGGCAGGTTGTTTATAACCAAGGCATGTTGTAACAGCAGCATCAACAGTTGACTCACACCCTTTGTGTTTTCTGTTTTGATGTAACAGAGATCCGTAACCAGCTGGTGGAGCAGTTCAAATGCTTGGAGCAACAGTCAGAGTCTCGTATCCAGCTGCTGCAGGACCTGCAGGAGTTCTTCCGCCGCAAAGCAGAGATTGAACTGGAATATTCACGCAGCTTAGAGAAATTGGCCGAGAGGTTCTCCTCCAAGATCCGCAGCTCCAGGGAACACCAACAGTTCAAGTGAGTCTCCCTGGTGACCTCATTTGCTGATGAAACTGTACATCTACAGAAATTGTGTGAAAGATCATTGGTTTGGTTCCATGTCTTTATTTATGCTTTCCAAATTTGATTTGCAATTTCTCCGTATGCACCTTCACTAAAAGACTGCGTTGTTTAGTTGCTATCTGTTTGAAGTTAAATTATTGCACATTTTTACTTCAAGCCCTCAGAGGCCAATTTGTGTTTTTGGTCTATACAAAAAAAAATCTTTAAGAAAAAACAAAGTGTAAAAATATAGATGAAGTTGTTTTTTTTTACCAGCCGAGTTTGCACTATTTTCTCAGCCCTGGGCCACCGGAGGCAAAAATAAAGCCCAACATGACTCAACAATGCTCGTTAAGCTCGTTATTGCCATTGGCACATTAACAACTAAAGGCAACTCAGCAGTCTATCAACAATTTTATCTGAATTTAAACTACTGGACAGTAAGAAGGCATTGTTTATATCTATATATATATATATATATATATATATATATATATATATATATATATATATATCACATACAATAATATTGGATTTTGTGAACATGAGGGGTAAATGTGTACCTCATCCTCTGTGGAAATTAGGTCTTCGTTGGCGGGTTGTAGCTTGAAAGCAGCATCCTTTTCATATTAATTTTCCTTAATATAGTTTACTTTAACTAAACGTTTTTTGTTGAGTTTAAACGTATTCTTTCCCCTTTTCCTTTCATTGTGTAGCAGACCACAGGGATGTGTATGCCAAGTGACTTTATCCTCCTCTAAACACTCACTATTTATATCTCGACTGTGAGGCATAGCGCAGCTGCTAATCACAGTGCCTTGTTAGAACTACACAACAAAATTCTCCAATATGATTATGTATTGTAAGAGAATATATATTATTACGGTCAAGATATCTATGACATCTTCAAAGGTCGACTGGTGCGGTCACGCTGATGAGGATGCAGTTCATTAAAGAAGTTAAAGACAGAGGCTGCACGTAACAAATCCAATGCACTCAGTATTGTAATTAACTTTAACTTTATAGAAGAAAGTTTTGACTGAAGCCAACAAGGATTAATACATTGTCAGGGACTAAAATGTGTTTTAGAGTGCTCAAAATATCAACACTTTACTGTAATAAATTATGCAAGATTATTTTGTTGGACTATATATATATATATATATATATATATATATATATATATATATATATATATATATATATATATATATATATATAGTGGCGGGCCGTCAGGGCCTGCTAAGCCTTCTCTGCTGGCCTAAGCAGAATCACAACGTTATCGCTAATTTATAATTGATTTTATTAAATAATTAAAAGAAAAATATTCTATAATTAAATTGTCAATTAACTAAACTCGCTGGTAGAAAATCCACAGCCCGCCACTGAGTTTATGTATACAGTAAATCATTTCCAATTACTTTTACTGGATTTGATTATTTACCATGTACTATTTAAATGAAAGAAAGTCTATGTCTGTTGAGAGAAATGTAAAGCCAATGGTGAAGTTCAAAGGCAAAAAGCATAGATGGATCTTTGGAGTCAAGGTAACAATAATCCACCCGTAGCTTCGACCCATTTAGATTTACAGCTCGGGAAACACTGAAGAAAAAAAGGGATTGTCTGCTCAGAAACCACCACTAACACATTGGTACATGACTCACGCAGGGCATGAAAATAAACTCTATCACTCCTAAAATCATGCACCTCTGGCAAACAGGCGAGTTTGATTCAGACTGCAAACCAACCCAGCAGGTTTATTCCAAATAAAAACAGATAAACACAAGAAGCCAATTCACCACATTGAATAGTGTCCATTTGAAGAGAAGTGAGTTACGTTACGAAGATTATTGAACTAGGAGAGCAGTGTGTGTGCATGTGTGTGTGTGTGTGTGTGTGTGTTGTGTGTAAAGTGTGTGAAGTGTGTGAGGATTTGACTGCATAATTTGAGTCGACATGTGTTAAAGCAGGTTTGCTTTACTGCGGCCAAGACTTGTATGATAGAAGACAGAGCTGTGCTGCTGACGAGACGCAGTGGCTTAACCTTTGGACCGTACAGTTGATCTTATCCACACAGCAAGGAACAAGTGCGAGTAAGAAAACAGCTAATCCACAGACACATGTTCCAATAATATTACATTTTACACTGCCGAGATCATATTAGACTGCAGACAGCAGTGCAGGGACTTGACATTGCCATACACACACGCACACTCAGAGACACACACCTACACATCCACAGTATAGTGACCTCAGCACTTCTAGTGATTGTCTTTTTATGCAAACCCCGGTATATTGACACTTAATTCAGCATAATGAAATTATATGAAATAATAATAAAACGGATAATGTTTAAAAATATGAAACAGTACGTCAACAATGTGAGCTAAAGAGCTGAACTGAAGCAGTAACAGACCACACAGGAAGTGTGGGTGGGCGGCTACTACACTTGTTGTTAGACATATATAGTATAGTAATACTCGGTCATACTGAAACACACACACACACACACACACACACACACACTCACTCTCTCTCTCTCTCTCTCTCTCTCTCTCTCTCTCTCTCTCTCTCTCTCTCTCTCTCTCTCTCTCTCTCTCTTATGTATTGTAATTAACACTTTCGTAAGTTTTCCTGCTTAAAGCGTATGCAAGCTATATTAAATGTAAACTGAGTTTTTTAAGCATAAACATGATTGCACCTGCCAATAACTCCAGGTCAACAGACGGGCAACCGCAAATCTTGGTCATCAGCTGTGAAACGCCTTGTGCTGTGCCAGGCCTCACACTTGAGTGCAGTTAAGTTCATGGCGAGACACCAGAACACCCAATGGGCCGAGGCAAGAAAAACACTTGTTTGTCTAATAAAAACGCTTAGTTGGCATAAAGCCCAACAGTCCTGTGCGCACCAGCAAAAACATTCAGAAAAATATGTTAGATAGTTGTCTTTGGTTTTGTCTGAGTTATCGCTTACTCTGTATTTCATCCCATGTAGCAAATCTGAACTATATCCTTTGTGTGTAACAGTGAAGGTTGTGATCTGTACACTGTGTTGCTCTGCAGAGAAGCACTTCAGAGTTGTGTGCCTATCTATACCTTTATCGTTTTAAGGGACATCCAAAGCAGAGCAACACAATAGAGTCATCTTGACCATTACAGACTTCTATATGTGTTGGATCTCAGCCTCCAATCTGCTGGCTGAACCCTCACAGTGCAGATTCATTAGCAAGCTGAATGCCACAGTGATTTACAGCTACTGCAGCTACAGCTGCACCGCAGCACCCCGACCAAGGAAAATATTGCTTTCCCACTTTACGTCATTTGTCTCATTGACAAGAAACACTGAAGGGTTTAGGAGATGCCCCATACTACAGTTGCTGTGCCAGATAGTGCACCACTTCCTTTATCTTACTGGTTCACAGTTTCTGGGAGACAACAGCTAACTCGATTATAATTATGGAGCAGACATTTCAAGGTATATAGGGGATGGGATTTATAATGTAACACATCAAATTAGCGTGGATTGGTATCATCTGTCTGTCAAACAGGCATATTCAGAACATAACATAGCACCATTAAAAAGGCAACTCATGCAATATTGATATGGAGAATAACCTGTCTGGGGGAGATAAGAAAGGGCTTGTGATAATGTCCAAATTGGTGTGTGTGTGTGTGTGTGTGTGTGTGTGCGTGTGTGTGTGTGAGTGTGTGTGTGTGTGTGTGTGTGTGTGTGTGTGTGTGTGTGTGTGTGTGTGTGTGTGTGGTTTGGGATAAACTGGAGGAGAACATTTTTGGTGTCTTTACAATGCCAGATCTTTGTACAGTTTATGTGAATTATTTTAGTTTTGAAGGCGCTTTTGCTCATTTTCATGTGCTGGCTCAGTTCATTTTATGGTCAGCATGGCGCAGCTTTGAACATGTATCAATGGATATTCCAGTGTGTTTCTTTTAAGAGCAGTGTTAGGCTGCCTCGAGCAACAATACAAAACCTGAAAAGAAATATGATGCAACGCCATTTAGTTATGATATTATTATGACGAGTGAAGTCTGCTGCATAGTATCTGGTGCATTAATGCACTGGCACCAAACTGTACATTTAGTCCGATAACCATGACGGCTCTCAGGAGCTTCAAGGTGCAAAGGGTAAACGGTTGAACTATTTTTCTTTCAGCTGGGTTTGTTTGAAGACAGCAGTCAATTCCCTGATTGTGTCAGGTTGACAAGTCCAGCTGGTGCAATATCAATAGATTAGCTGGTTTGCAGTTTGCTTTTCAGATCTTGTCAAAACCTTCATTGACTATTCAGTGTGCTGCACTTTGCTCTGGCCTATGTGTCTGTGCAGCTGTGCATTATTAAATGTTGGCAGTGTGTCTGCTCACGAAAAAAAGAAGAAGAAAAAAATTGCTAAATGATGTGCAGATCAGCGCTGTAGCATATTGAAGCCCTGCTTGAAAACAGGGGGAAAACGAATTTGAATGGCAAAGCTGGCTGCATGTGCCCACGTTCGCCTTGTCTCTTGAAACTGTGTTTGGCTCCCTCCCCTTTTCTTTGGCTGTTTCATTGATAAGCAACAGACATGCAGTGTGGAGGGGATTAAAGGCCTTCACAGAGCCGAGTCCTGGTTTGATAAATACACACTTCCTTCTGAAAATCCTGGCTCAGACACATCATAGGCCCTGGGTGATTAGATGATGGCATCCAGTGCAGCCATGACTAAAGCATATGCAGCGTTCTATATAATGCTTACTTGTTCAGGGCATGCACATTATGGAGACAGCTTGCCATCAGTTTATCCTTGAATCAAAGGATTATTGCAATATTTTCCAACCATACACTCTTTCTTTGTTTCTAAATTTCAAACTGTCTCTGTGTCAGATCTGCTTCACACTCCTCCATGTATTCACAGATTGCACTGCATGCGTGTGTCTGCCTCACAGAGACAGAAAAGCAGTGCAGAACTTGTAAAAACCATGGAGACAGCCAGGCAGTGCTTTGCAGGATGAGACAGATGTAATAGGATGCCAGAAAGCTGCTCTCGTCTCTCGTCTTCCTTCTCACTTCTCTGGAGACTCGGAGAGCTCATTGTTTGTCTTCTGCATGTTAATGATATCCTGTGTATAAATACCGAGGGCATGGAGCCATCCAACAGCAACCCTAGATTAATTGAGCCGCCGGCTCTTAACCCATACTCAGCCTTTTCGGAGAATTCAGCCAGAAGAAGGAGGTACAGAGTAGACATGAAAGAGTTTTACTACATGCTGGAGTCGATCCTTTGTGATGGATAAGCCTCGATCTCATAGTCGGTGTAGAAAAGCTTGTGTCTTTTTCCCATAAAACAAGTTGAGTAGCTACATTTATTGCTGCGTTAAAATAATTCCAGAGATGCTGCTGGTACACAGACCTAATTATCAACCTCCGGCTCCTAATTCATTTGTAATGAGGACAGCAACTGGAAAAAAGAGATCTTGTGTCCTTTTTCTGTTTCATTTTTCAGGGCTTTAATAGCATATAGACATAGAGACATAGAGACATAGCATATCTAAAAGGTGATAAACTTTTAACTTGTTATGAAACTGTCTCAAATAAATACTGATCAGCGAGAAGATTAGCTATTTCCATATAGTTTTTCTTCATGCTTGTCTTTGATGCCGTTTGGTTCGATTCCCCGCAAAATCAGATGAAATCATGCAGGTGCACCTAAGCGCAAACTCGTGCAGACAGACCCAGAACCGGCTTCTCAGCTGCCTCCGACTTGCAGTCAGAAGCTCTGATGGGAGGTGGAGATCTCTGGAGAGCGACTCCTCCTCCGGTCACGAGATGAGCTTTGAACCTAAGACTGCGGCAGACTGTCGGACCCAGCTGCAGTAAAATGAGAGGTTCTCTAAAGGGCTTCTGCTGCTCAGAAACACGACTGATTTTGTCTACAGGGACCACCAACATCAACACAAAGTCAAGAAAGTAGTTTCTGTAAATAACTTTAAGCAGCAGATTTAGCGCCACTATTCCATTGAGGACTACGAGCACTTTTCACCATCAGAGGAGGACCAAGGATTTACCTGAACAGTGTTATGATTGAAAGCTAAGGAGGATAAAAAGGACTAAAATGTGCCTGATTGTGCTTAGGGATGTGATGAAGCGTCTCTGACCACTTTTAGGGATTAGCGAAGAGTCGAGGTGCTTACTATATTCATAAACCTTTCAATCTCAAACCACAATTATACACCAAAGAGCTGCATCCTGTGCAGGCAGATAGGTTAGTCAAGCAGAACCGGTACAAAATGAGGGACGGTGACTGAGACGGTAGAAATAGTCCATCCCACAGAAGTAAAAGAGAATATGCTCCACATCAGTGGTGTTAGTAAAACAGCAAATTAGTGTAAAAAGTAATAATTGTATTATTAAATCTTAATTGTAAGACTAAAATGTGGTGTGAATTTATGGCTGGATTATCGCGGCTCTTTCAAATTAATTAATTATTAATTGAATCTCTCTATGACAAAGTGCATCTCAAGACACCATTCTCAGTGTAACGTTGAAGAAGTGGGCCCTGAAATAAACACATGCCATCCTGTTTTTTGCCTCTCGCTGATGTCATCAGAATAATGTGCTGGTGTTTGTGTCCTGACGTAAGTGTGTTTAGAGCAGGAGTTAAGTAAAGGAATAATGGGGAAAGCTCTCTGGAGAAGCTAGATATCAACTTCATTAGATGTGATTAGCTTTATAGAAGCTCTCTGAAGGAGGGCTCTTTGATGTTGGTGCTGTTCATCTCTTTTATTTTTGACTAGTGAAACCCTATCCCCCACCCTTCTCTGGCTCTCTCCCTTCTTTCCTCTCATTTACTCCTCTCCCTCTTCGTCTCCTTCTCCTCAGGGTTGATTGATTGATTAATACTTACGTGTAGATAGGATCCAGACAAGGGTTTGAATGGATTGTGTGTGTGTGTGTGTGTGTGTGTGTGTGTGTGTGTGGGTGGTTCTATGTCTATGTGCCTTGCTCTTCCTATTCGAGACCACCCGAGGCGGAGACAGTTTAAACTGATTACGCAGCAATCAGGGCTCTGTGCATCATTATGGTAAACCAGCATTTTGCATCTACAACAGCTGATGCCTAACACGCTGTTCTGAAATGGTAAACATTACACACATCAGCATCCTAGCATTGTCAATGGGAGCATGTAAGCCCACGGATGTTAGCCTTTAGCTCAAAGCACTGCTGTGAGTAAGTATAGCCTCACAGAGCTGTTCGGGTATCTGTTGACTCTTAGAGCAAATAATCATTAAGATACAAAACAACCTGTTCAGATGCTGTAACATTCTAACAGTGCTGTATTTTACTTTTTTTTTCAGGAAAGACCAGCACCTGCTGTCGTCCGTAAACAGCTGGTACCTGGTGCTGAACCAAACAAGGCGAGAGAGCCGAGACCATGCCACCCTCAGCGACATCTACACCAACAATGTCATCGTCCGCTTGGCCCAGATCAGCGAAGACATCATTCGGCTGTTCAAGAAGGTCAGTGAAACTATCATCCTTCCCTCATTGTTTACTGCTACTCTCTTTTCACGAGTCACAAAATGTCAGCGTTAGAAAGACACAACGATTATCAAGCAATGCGCTCGAAGCTTTCATTTGCTGAACTTTGGCCCTCGTTGTTATGCCTCGGTGTCTTATGAAACTGAACTTGCAAGGTTCAAGTTGCAGCAGATAAAGGGAAAGCTACCACTCTACATTTGGGCTACCTTTTTGGCCTCAGCATATTCAGTGATGTTAGCTTTAAAAAAAAAGTGTTTTTTTTTAGCTCTATCTCAACGCACATGGATTCTGTATATTCTGTCTGACCAGCAAAACCGCATGGGTAAAAGTGAAGCAAAGAATCCCTCGCCCAACTGTCTGCAGCCCCTACAACTGTGAGCAACATCTGGCTCACTGTCAGCACATAGCAGATATTACTTATGCGAACATCAGAACCCTGTATTCTTCTTGCAGGCCATCCTGTAGGTGACC
The DNA here is from genome assembly GCF_023055335.1 of Clinocottus analis. NCBI lineage: Eukaryota > Metazoa > Chordata > Actinopteri > Perciformes > Cottidae > Clinocottus > Clinocottus analis. Next base: position 13,187,777 of record NW_027176042.1, on the reverse strand, counting down.
TGCAATCTGCCTAATAGGCTCCAATCAAATGTTACTCTGACTATGTCTATCACCGAACACTTTACGAATACACTGCAATACAGTGCACTAACATCTGTAGTGCACTCCGCCGCTGATACGCACTGTATCAAATGGAACACTTACGTTAACCAATTGGTGGAAGTGACGGACCCTCTTTTTGTCCCTTTCTCTACCCCATGTGGAAATTGCGACACCTCCACAATCGCGGCAGGAGGATATAAATAAATTAATGAAAAGCTGGCAAAAGGGCTCCTCGTCCGCTACGTAGCCAAGATGGCGCCCAGTGCGAGTAGTGTCCATCGATTTACACTGCATGTTTTGACCGTTTGCAGTGCGCTCTCCAGGTACTTTCAGTGAACTGAATTCTGCTGGTTTTGTCAGTGTGGCGCCTTAAGCAGTGAAAGTCAGTGCTCAAAGTGCTCAAGTGTCCGGTAGTAGACACAGTCTCAGTTTGTGTGTGTTTGTACATGTGCATCTTTGTGTTTGCATACTTGTGTGGATGCAAGCAAGGCCAATGTTTGTCAGAAACTGTACCAAAGCTGAAAAGGGAGAAACACTCCAACCTTTTTAAGAAAGGTACCCTCAGGTAGCTTTTTCTATTTTTAAAGTCTGAATGGATAACTCTGCTGCTGCTGGCTGGCAGATATATTAGGAGGCAATACATAATGCATCACAAATGTCATGTAACACGTGCCTCATGCACATGAAAGAGCTTTGGGTGATTGACTGTTATACATGACAAGGTGATTAAGGACAGAAAGTACAGCTGTCAACACAAACTTGATCAAGGTCTTGTTTAGCATATAAATGACAAACAAAACTGTATAGTCTCACAGAGTTGTGAGGGTGGCTGTGAAGTAATGGTCAATATGTTATGATGTTTGCATCTTCTGTTCTTCTGTCTCAAATAATGCGTATTAGATTTGACTGGACAGATGGCCCTTTTCTGTTTAAATTAATTGCAAAGAGAATATATTAATACATAGATGGCTGTGTGAATGGTTGTGGCTCAGTGGATCGAGTGGGCTTTTCATTTAGGTACATTGTTGGTGGTTCAATCCCCGGCTCCTACTATCTACATGTGACTAAGGGCGCTTTGTAGTAGCTTCCCTGGTTCCTAAAGGCCAAAGATGGGATAAACGCAGAGGTCAAATTTCATCTATGCAAGCAATGATTGTAATACATTTTACGTTTTTAAACTACAGCGGGGTACAATATTCCTCCTTATTGCCTGCTAGGAGGGAATAATTTAAGCATGCATACTAACATGTTTCTATTAGGATTGTTACAATACAACCCGCCACATCTCTTACAGTGTGTTGCATCACAGTGGTTCACTTGCTGGTTGAATCATCCCTGCGCCTCTGCAGTAGATGCTGCAGTCTGTCTCACTTCAGAGCCACTGATGCATACAGATGCTATTCTCCAGCTGCTGGAGGCATCTGTGGATATTTCCCATTTATCACATTCAGTTCATTGTTTGTTTGAGCAGGACTTACTGCAAACAAAGTAAAAACAACAAATCCCGACTTTATGCGTGTGTGTGTGTGTGTGTGTGTGTGTGTGTGTGTGTGCGTGTGCGTGTGCGTGTGCGTGTGTGTGTGTGTGTGTGTGTGTGTGTGTGTGTTGGGGTGAGGGGGAGGGTCAGTAAATGTAATAAATTCTTGCCCTGTCCCTAACTGTATTGGTTTTCCTTCAACACAGTTATTAATTGTTATATTGATGTGACAGAAAATGATACTCAAAATGATCCAAATGTGAAATGACAAGTATGCATCTTGTGGAGTCACTAAGATGCGCCAGCATTAGTGAGTCAACCTCTAAGAAAGGTCGAGAGCACAGAACGTTTCGCACTATTTTAAACACATAGCTAGCAACCTAATCATTGTGTTACACAGATTGTGGTCCCTTGTCAGATAAAAGAAATCCTAAACCGAAATAGATAAAAGAAAACCTAAAAAGTAAATATCCACTCAATCAAACTTACCTAAACAAACTGAAGCAGAGACCCCAATGTGTTGTGATGTAAAATGGTGAGTTTCATGATCGTATACCAGGTTATGGTATCAATAAAGACACATAAAATGACAAATATGAATATAATAGAAGACAAAATATAGTCACATAAGTTACCCGACCAGCATCCTATTTGTGATCGTACAGACAACGTTAGTTTTTGAATCGAGCTTCCTCAAACATCACAACTTCCCATAACTCTGGGAAGTTAGTTAGAGGTGTTTCTTCTGTTTTTCAGAATGTGTCAGATCATCACGCTGAAACATTGTGGTACTGTTGCATTGTCTCACCTTTTTTGTCTTCAAATAAAGGCTTCATGCTTCTCTTCCACACAAACACAGACAGCAATATATTCAGTCATTTATTTCTCCAGTCCAGGTGTGCCACACGTTGTTGATCACAAGGCATGCTTGCGGTGATATGACTGTGAAAACGTACAGCTGCATGTGTGTCTACAGCTGAGAAGAAATAATTGTGTCTTCATGAGGTGTTCACTGAATGCCTGACAGTTTATCCCAAACAAAACATATGACAATCGTCAGCAGAAAGAGATCATTGCTCAAGCAAACTCTTCACCATTTAAATGCGATACGAAACTGGAAATAGATCTTGTACTTTCTCTTCATACATTATTGAGTATTATTCAACTTTGTAGAGCGCAGTAGTACATCAGTAGATCATAGAGTTTGTCTCTGTCAGAGGATCATGTCACACATTATTATCACCCCTTGACACATTTTACAGATGTACACACTCACTTCAAAGTGCAACAGGAAATTGAGTGTGCATGTGTCATTGCTCGTCCTGCCTATTGAACAAGAAATAAATGTACAAAAGAAGTACTACTAATACATTCAAAGCACAAGAACACTGTGATTGTGTGTACACTGTACAATAGATTTGTTAAACCTCATTATTCATCTAATTAATACTGATTCATACTTTTCATTAATTTCATTAAATTTATCATAGTTAAATGAACATTTATGAAAATCAAACCAACTATTCTCAGTCAGGACCTCTCGTGTTGTAATACTCATAATATTGGAAGGAGAAAGGCCCAAATCTTTTGATGAACATTGAAGTGTCACTTCAGGGGAACTCAAGTTTTGCACAAATGGAAATTCTGACCTCACAATGGTGCTTGAGGAACAAATCAGGGAGTCATTAGTATTCATTCGCTGATGTCTTTGGATTTGTCCCAAAGTCAGTGGCAATCTATTCAGTAGTTGTCGAGATATTCACTATGACTCAGCAAAGTCATTGTGTCAGCATAACAGACCAACAGGTCCGAGCTGAAGTCTCCAACATTATTTGTTGTCTCACCCCTCTTATTTCTGATTGTTTCAGAGCAAGGACATTGGGATCCAGATGCATGAGGAGCTGGTGAAGGTGACGAATGAACTCTACACTGTAAGTAGTACGTAGTGTAAGCAGAGTGTCTGCTCCTGATCGATGCCTCACCTTATCTCATCTCCAAGCTCATCCAGTTCTTTTTGCTTTCTCTGGCCTTTGGACATTTTATTTCATGTTTTCTCCTTTTTATTTACTTTTATTACTTGAAAAAAAAGTACAAATAAGAAAGCATTCTTCTTTGTACATTTTCAACTATGATTTCCTGGCCAGATTATAAAAGATCCAAACGTTTCCTCATCACGTTGCCACCTCAGCTAATGTCCATGCGACCTTAAACCGAGGCATCAGCCCAAATGCATAATATACTCTCAGTTGCCATTTTAGTAGAAACAGCTCGCTAAAACTACGGTAGGTACTTGCAATGACACAAAATATATTTTACAGTAGGAAATGATGACTTGCTGGAGCACAATGTTTCTCTCTTAGTCGTTAAAGTTCCTGAGCTTCAATGACTTTCACATCTGTTGGTCCCCTCAGCTCTGGTCCTCTTCAGAGGTCAGATCCCTGGTTGTCTCTGTGAAATAGCTGCCTGCCATCATGCATGACTGAATCATTTGTTGGACTGTTTGCATAATTTTTGTAGAGAGGAAGAAAGTGTTTGAGAAGAAATAATAAGCATATTGCATATTGCATATCTTGTTTCCATAACAATGGACTTACTCGTTTACTTTAGGTCACCTATTACGACTCATTTTGATTCGCCAGTTGAGAAAAATGTAGTTCATATTATTCACTTCTCCAAAAATGTTTTTTTTTTCTCCCAACCCAAATTGTCTTGGGCATCCTGCACCTGCTTCCTGTACATTTAAATGTAAGAAAGGTGCTGAATGGATGCATGGATAGCTGTGTCCTGTGGTACTTTATAGCCAAGATGTTTGGTTTTCAAGAATCAGTACAACAGTCCACATTTACCACTTTTTCTTAGATGTATTTAAACGGTCTGTCAGCAAATTAGACCATGTTGTTATACAATACTTTCAGATAACACAAGTTAAGTAAGTTTTTCTAATCAACATTGTGGAGCAATTTGTTTATCTTCACCATTTTGTCAACCTTTCTCAGTTGTATTACATACAATTTATGATAATTGGTAAGAACTGAAGAACTGAATCGTTAATAATGGGATTTCCTGCAGGAAACCCTGCAGATAGATGAACATATGTCAGGGATTATGACATACTGTACTGGTGCTGCACTGGTGAGTTCCTATTGAGGGAGGCGTAGTGCCTAAAAACCTGGACGAGCTTCAGGCAACTTCAGCAATCTTCTGCCCCCTGCGGTGAAACAGAAGAGGTGGCAGAGCTGCCTTTGACTTATTCATCTGTGCAATGTGATGAAAGTCAAACTACCAAAGGGCAGGGCTGGCAACTCTCCCTGATCTTGCCATCTGTACATTTGCATGCTGCAATAGATCCTTGTTACGGAGAGCAAGTATTAATCAAAAGTGCACGCTTGTTCATTATGTTAATTTGCATTATAAAAGGACTTTGTAAGTGGCAAATACTTTCAAAAAGACTGGCATGCAATCATTTGTGTAAAATGTTACCCGTCAGCCACCAGATTGGTTTCCAGTGTATTTCAGGTTCATTAAAACACATTGAAAGATATAATTATTTATAACTTATAACTTCATAGGTTTCTTTCCCCCATTGTACTTTTTCCGGCCAAGGACATTGCTGCATGATAAAACTCTCATTTTCTTCTTGGCCTCAGCTACAGTCTGGCAGAACATTTTAAATCAAAATGAGGATTGTGGGAGTTATGTGAACCTTCACAGCGAAGGTTCGGAAATGGATTATTGTTGCTACAACACAAATATCCTTTCCTATTAAATTAAAGATTTAATGTTAGAAAATAAACATATACTTTTCCCTCCTAATTAATTGTTGTATCACTCTATCCATTGCATTGTGGCAATATTTGATGGTAGGTCATTGTTTTGGTACCCCCAGCATGGGGATGGCTTGGCCAGCGGCGAGCAGCTAATGGTTGTAGCAACACAAACAGTGCAACAGTGCTAACAGAGCTAATTTAAATGAGAGGTAATTGTAGTGGACGTTAAGCTTTCACCACTGCATTGTGGGTGGGAGGTTTGGCAATGCAAAGGCTGGCATAGAAGTTATTTCACTAATGACCCTCAGGCAGCAGTAATGCTCTTTTTTCGTTAAGTCTGTTTTTCCTGACTGCACCCTTATTACTATTTGATTGTACAGAAATAGCTAAATCAATAGCATGGCCACCTAGTGATGGCCCTGTGGTGTTTTCAAACAGGTTTTACTGGCTGCCAGAAAAAACTTTTTTTTCCTGAAATAAAACTGTGAAATTCCCATTTGGTTCCCTGCCTGCTCAGTAAGAGGTAAGACTGTGGGCTGTAGCTGTTGTTCAAATATTGCTTAAAGTATGACGCTGCAGGAGTAGTATTACTGAGGGTGAAGAACCTGTTGTCGTTCTGGTTGCTCGTCGTCTATACCAAACCTGAATGAGAAAAAGCTGAAGCCATGATGTACACGGAGCCGATCACTTCCTGCTCTCAGCTACCTGTCTCTGTGAAATTCTGTTTTCTTAGCTTTAGCCCGTTTTAATTTCCTGCCGCACTGACTTAATATCCCCACTGGGATCGATAAAGCTTATCTTATCTCTCTGCTCGTCCACCTTGTGTCTGATGTCTGCTCTTCAGTCTGATACACGGTTATTCTTTTGTTGACAACATTGACAATATCTCCCTCAGACCTGGGTGCTGCTTCCATTCATTTACGCCTGTCTAGTTCAGTCATTGCTGTTTTTTTTTTAGCAATATATAACAACATTTACTCACTGTTTGGTAGTGCTGAAAAAATAAATATTAAAATATTGTAGCTGCTGTATAATTATTGGGAAGAAAAGATATGATCAACAGCGTATAATTTTAGAAGAGATTTGTCGCATCTCACTTGTCCTTCTTTGCAAACAGTAACCTTCATTATTTTGGTTAGACTTTGGTGACACTTATCATAATTTTTCCATGATATCGTCAAGAGCCTGTTTTCACTCTTCACAGTAGATGTTTTGACCTGTCAGAGAGGATAATATTGTAACAGGAGATAAAGAGGGAATGAAGTACAACAAAGCTCCTGGAACCAGGGACATTGTGGTTAGTTGGGAATTAAATGCCGAGAATATTTAAATGTATGTTGAAAAGCAGTACATTTTTACCTTGCATTTATGAAAACTCCAGCTTCTCTCGAGCTGGTGAGTTTGTTTCAACAGCTCAGAGACTGCAGGAGTGAAAAGGCCCATGGCTGTCGTCAGAGGACTCAACTAAACACACACCTCCTGTAGACACAGCTGAGGCTCAGTCTTCCTGCAAATGAGTTTCTGTCTTTAGCTGGAGCTCCTGTAGTCAGATGGTTCAAAGTTGGCTGCATGGAAAATGAAGCAAGTTTTCAGGGGAATTAAAAAGGAAACGGTTTTACTGCCCAGGGACAAACAATGTGTTAGCCTAGTTTCTCCCTTCATGGAGTAGCAACATCAAAGTCAAGCTTTGTCACTCTAAGAATAGACATGTGGCTTTTATTCTATCTGTTTATTTTACTTTCAGGTGTTTTCCCTGCACCTTTTTGTAACCCTGTTCTTGTTTTTTATGAGAATGCCTGCACTGCCTGGAGAGGAGGGCTATTTACTCACAGAGCACACAGAAGGGAATAAATAGAGCCTCTTCAAGTTGCAGCACTGGTAAATATTACTATCACAGGGTTGGAGGTCAGTGGCTGATTATAGTTGCCAGTGAGCAAATGGAAAACACGTGATTTGATGAGTAGTTCTCGTAGAGATAAAAGAAACCCCACTGCTTTAGCTGAGCACCAAGTGAGCATTACTTACTTGATCACAGGAAACAAATAAATTACTTTTTATGTTGCCGGTCTAACATCCTGAGATGCTCACATCTGGACGTTCTTTTACAAGGTTTAAAAATGGACTTCCAAGTGGGGAGACACTCCCAATGAGCATCTGGGACGAGTTAAAAGACGCAGGATACTTCCGTCTTTTCTAACGAGGGTTTTCTGTCACTACGATCTTGTCATTGCCACGTTGTTGTGGGGTGTGGAGTGTCACATGTTTGAGTGTTTAAGGAGAGATCAAAGTGAAGAGGTAACTGCAGAGAACAACGCTGTCACTGCTGCTCAAAAGAGCTATAATGAACAGGTGTGTGGTGATGAAGAGTTACTGTCCAGGCGATGAGGCTGGGAAAGCCTCAGTAAGGAAGGGGTGAGGGAGTGAGTTGAAGATTTGACAGCCAAGGCTACACCACACACAACCCCAAGCCCCGGGATTCACTTGAAATTATCCACATGTAGTGACATCTGTGTTGCCACTGCATTGACTTTCAAATTGATCCACCAGGCAACCATGAAAAAGCTCAAATCAAACCAGATTTTGGGGGTAAATGACACTGATTTGAAAACTGTGATCTTCCCTTTTTTACCTCAATCAACACAACAGTAATGTTGTTGTAAGTAAGTGTTCAAGTGTTAGTTGTTGGTAGTAAAGAGTATAACACACATGCACAATGCTTTTTTGTTTGTTCCAGAAAGAAACTTAAACCATCTATCTCATGTTTCAGTTAACCCACCTTATAGTTTCTGTGAGTTGTGGTATTCATGACAATATTCAATCAGAATCAGGGCATTACATCACTAAATGTCCGATTACACTTCTACACTGATCAGCAGAGGTTAATACTACATACGCTTTATGGCTGGCTAACTAGAAATACAGAGGATATCGACAATAGATGTCATACAACAACTTCTACACCACTGCAGAGCGCATTAGTCTATTCACAATTTATTATTGTACATGACTGTAAAAAATATTTTCCTTTTCGATTAATATGGTGATTTTTTTAATTAATCGTTTAGTCAAAAAAAAAAGAAATCTGACAAAGAACAGGAGCAAATCTTCACATTTGAGGAGCAGAAACCGTAAAAAATTTGACAGTTTTTAAAGCAATTATCAAAATAATTTTCTGTTAATCGACTAAATGAATCACCGTATCCCTGCAACTGTTGCAATATTTTGAATATCTGTCTTGCACCTGCTGCAGGTGATGAAAACATACCACATGTACCACACTGAGAGTATCAGTGCAGAGAGCAAGTTGAAGGATGCTGAGAAGCAAGAGGAGAAACAGTTCAACAAGTCCGGAGATCTCAACGTCAACCTCCTGCGCCACGAGGACCGCCAACCAAGACGCGGCTTCGTCAGGAAAATTGAGAAGATGAAAGAAAAGGTGAGTAAGGATGGATCGTGTTGTTCATGTTGACTTATACAGGGCCATTCAGATTCAAATCCCAAACCATCAGTTGGGTATTTAGTTCAGCGGGGACATTAAAAGATGCCATAATCAGTATATAATAACAAGTAATTGCTGTGGTCAGTGTGAAAGAGGTCGCTCATAGTGAGGAACTCACACATAATTAACACACAAGCCTCCACTTCCTCTCAGCTCATCTGAGCTTTGTGGCTTCTTAGCCTTCTTCCTATTGTTTTGGTTTTGGTCAACCCTCGCCTATCTCATAACGTAATGTTTGGTCACAGCAGGCAGCTGTATTGATAAACTTATTCTGCACGTACTCTCAGACAAACAGACAAAGTTAGCGACCATCTGCTGAACACGGTGGCACATTAAGTACCTCAGGAGTTAGTAAATACAAAAGAACAGAGCTAATAGGAGAATTAATATTTAAAATAAATCCGCCAGGTAGTCAGAAATCTGATCTGTCTGATCAAGTTCACCATACCGACCATAGATGATACAGGTAAGTGTTGTTGAGTAATATACACAGTTATTGCAGGTTAAGCAGCTTCTCGGCAAAGCTGAATGAGGAGGTTTGAAGTAAATGTCCGACCAGCTCACTTTGTTGGGTTTAGACGGAGAGAGAGTAAGTGAGATGGGTAGACCAGCCGACAGGCAGCAGTATCATGTCAGGGAGTCTCAGGAGAACACTGTAGGTCTGCTGCCAGATCCACACTGAGCAAACAGCAGTAATCCCTGCCAACAACCTGACTCACTTTCCATCTTATGCATATTACTTCTTCTTTGTATAAAGTCTTCTCCGCTAGCAGTCGAGGGCAACCATGCATTTTTTATTTTGGATCTTCTTCTGGAGTTTCTACTCGCGAATTGAACTCCCATTATCTCTCAGGTGCGAGAAATCGAAAGGCTGTGAGGATGACAGCGTCTCTCCCTCCTCGGGCTGGTATTCTCAGAGATGCTGCTTGGCTTGGGAACTGAACACTATGTATAACACAGCTTGTCAATGAGTTTGCTAACAGGTTAGATGAAGAAGAAGACGACACACAAGTTAAATTCTTTTCCTCTTACTCACTGCAGGAATGTTGCATTATAATGGCTTTGTGGAATTGGAAATTGCAACGAAAATGTGTAGTGAAAAACAAACTATTCAAACAATGGGTGAAATGTTTCTGCTTTGTGAATTATGATGCTTTTGTGTCGTTTTAAACACAAGAGTGAGAATACTTCACAAGCACAAGTTCGCAAAATCAATGTGTTTAGATTTTTTCAGTACAAATGTCACTTGAGGGAAATTGCTGTAATGTTGTTCATATTCTTTAAAACTTAGTATAACTGCATGTGTTTATCTAAACCCAGACTGGATATACAGATCCACATATTACCTATCAAGTAAAGTTTGAGCAAGTCTCTGTACATACTTTACATTCATTTTGCTTAGCTTAGTTCATGCTAAGCTAACCCACTGCTGGCCCCGACTTCATATTCACTATACAGACTCAGTCTTCTCATCTAAATTTCTTCTCTGAAAGTGAAAACGCTTAGACACCAAAAGGTTGGACGGTTGCTTTGATGCTACATATCACTAACTTCTGTTACTTAAGTGTTTAGAGATAGAATAACGACTAAAGCCTGGTTGTGGCACTTAACAGGTTAGAAGCAGCTTCTCTTCGGCCTGAATCTCCAAACGCTCCCTGCCATTTATACCTTTCCCAAAGCTGGTCCCAAAGCTGCCACTGCCTGAGCACACACTCGAGCCATACCTACTGCTTCATTTCCCTGCACTGATGTTTTTTCCCTCATCTTCTCTTTTCTCCTCCCCAGAGGCAAGCCAAGTACTCAGAGAATAAGCTGAAATGCACAAAAGCCCGGAATGACTATTTGTTGAACCTGACAGCAACTAATGCAGTTGTGGCAAAATATTACATCCATGACGTCTCCGATATGATTGATGTAAGTATGCACTAGGCACATGTGTTTGTTTATATCTCTCAGCTGGGATTTCTGATGTTGATTTAACTTTGCCGCACTGTCGCTATTCCCACCATCTGTTCCTGAGTCTCATTCACTCTCCTGATAGCTGTTTGTTTTCAAGCTGTTCTGTTGGCTCCAGTGAATGAATTTGCCATCATTAGTAATTTCTGCACAACAAACTTAACACTGTTATGCTGGTAAATGATTTCTGTTGACATGAGTATTAGTTCAGCCTTCAGCAGTACTATGCAGCTACAGAAGGATATTTTTGACTGATTATCTCAAGGAACTCCATCAGTGTTGACTTCTTGTCCTCATTGTTTTGCTTTCGTTGATGCTGCTTTTGAGAGCTTCGCTGGGTCGAACACAGCATGTACTTGTGATTGTCTGCCTCAAACTGTCACCAAGTAAAAGGCATAATGTACGACACATGCCGACTCTCTGTCTACCATCGATTGTCTGCCTTCATGTGGTATTCCCTTTAATTGGTCAGAGTGAGCAAACCTTTCTGACTAATACTATAATATTCCCTTCATTATAACCTACAATAATATCCACATCATATATTTCCACAAAACCTACATAAAAAATGTTCATATTAAGCACTTTTACTCAAAATATGAAATAGTAACATTGCTGGAAAATGTATTACTAGTGTAATCATTAGTGTTTAAAATGACTGACTTTGTCCACTAAAGGTTGGAAGATGATCAAAGTCAGCTGCTGAGCAGAGGCTGTGTTTATGAAGGCATGAATGCAGTTAATGTGGTTGGCACTGGGCTTCAGACCCGGGTGACCTGCCACCAGCCACCCTGCAGACAAACAGACAAACATTGAGATGAACTCTTAGATGTGAACACGTCAGGATTTGTGTGACTCTGAGACTTTATTTGCTTTCTAATCTCATTCTCAATAAACCTTTCTTTGTCAAATTATAATCACTGTTATAATGCATTATAATGTGACTATAAGTGGTAATTGTTTGCTTCAAAGAAAGTTATTTTGTGCTGTTCCTTAAATATTGTTTTCACTTTACTTAAAGCATAAAATTACCCATTAGACCAAAGTAACATATAATCACATTTTAACGCATTATAACAGTGATTATACGTATACATATAATGTAATTACAATTATAATGTATTACAACAATGGGAACACTATGATCCTTGCTATATATATATATATATATATATATATATATATATATATATATATATATATATATATATATATATATATATATATATATATATATATATATATATATATATATATATATGGATGTTACCTGTCAGCCCTTCAATGTGCCAGTACTTTTTTTGTGTTAATGACCTAGTTTTCACATTTTAGCTCGAGGCCACACACACCATACGGCACCACATTACTCACAGTGATAGTACATTTTCCAGGTCAGACTTGATAAGATGAGATTTCTATAATATAACAACCATTACATTATTTTAAACAATTACAGTTGACATAGCATGAAGAATATGTATTTGCTATTTGCAGTGTGATGGTGAGATGTTGGTTGACATAATGAGAACCTGATTCATGCTCACCGCTGCCTGTTTCATGGACCCAGTTTCTTGAAACTATAAATGTCCATGTCATCCCAAATCCTGCTGAGCTGCAGGGTATGGGATTGTGAGCTTGACTGCTTTGGCTGCCACAAGCGGGGCAGTGAGGAAGAAGGGTCCGTTTGTCAAGTCAGAGTAACTGCACACCACGCATCAAACCAGATGCTCACGCAGCAAGAAGTCAGCTTTGTCAGTTAGCATCAGACACTTTAAACTGTTGAAGAGTAATTCTGAACAACACGTTGAGTTTATTCTACGCTCCTTAGAAATAATGAATGCTGTGAGGATTGAAATGAAAGCATTTTAAAGTAAATGTGTGAGGTATTGTTGCTGTGGGAAACAACTTGAGTAGACCTTAAGCAATCAAATAAAATGCTGCGTATCTAAACATGAACATATTTATAATGAAATAAGTGACATATGAAATATATATACATAAATGGCAATATGCTGTATTCACCTTCAATATGTTTGCACAGCTCTAATGGGAAAGATACTATAAGACACATAAAAGTTTGTGCTCAACAGTGTTGCGATTAAAGCGTGTATCTAATCTTCCTTCCCTGATAATCTGCTTCCTTCAGGCTGCTGCAGCATATATGAATGTGTTTTAATCAGTTTGCATGTTTAAAAAGAAGATATTTTCCCCCCTTTAGTCTTTAATCTATTGAGCCACTTTGACTGAGTGGTGGAAATGAGGCTTGTGCACCAAAGTAGAAAGAGTACTTCCTCAGTGCTAAAGAGTGTTAAAGAGTGTTTACATAGTGATTCACTAAGCTGTCAGCTGCCCCAAGCTCCCTCTGAACCTCCTCACTACCATCCTCTGCTTAATTAGGTTACTTCATCCAGCTCTGTATGATAAGACTCTGTAATTATCCCTGGTGTCCTGTGCTAGCTTCTAAAATTCTGTGAACTATCCCTCTATTTCTGAAAGGTAACCCCTAGCAGGATGCAATTTGGGATTTAGTCCATTAAATAGGTCTGAACATGCTAGAAGGTCCTCAAACTAACCAACGTTACTGAAACTTGCACATTCGTCATTATTCCCTGATAAACATATTTGTCAAATCAAAGAGCAAGGTAACACCAGTTCAAATGTTTCTCATGTCTTCCCACGTCTTAACTTCCCACGTTGCCACAGCAGTGATGGAGAAGTGTTCTCCAGGGTGTGGTCAGTACATCATGACATGTGGTAACAGCTGCAACTTAAAACACAGTTTTTCAGCCTTGTGTTGAATTAGTATTAATTATTTCCCTCTATTTTGCAACTCTATTTACTACTACTACATTTACAGAATGTGTTCCTGGTTATTTATCAGACATTTTATCTCTGCAGTGCTGTGACCTGGGCTATCATGCTAGCTTGGCACGAACCCTCAGGACCTACTTATCTGCTGAATATAACTTGGAGACATCGCGCCACGAGGGACTGGATATCATAGAGAATGCAGTGGACAACCTGGATTCCCGCAGTGACAAGCACAAGATAATGGACATGCATAATCAGGTGTTCTGTCCTCCAATGCGCTTTGAGTACCTGCCACACATGGGAGATGAGGTGAGATACTCAAAATGCTGCAGATTTATTTTTCACTTGACCTGGAGGTCACTTAGTGAAAAATGTTTTTATTTTTTTACAAAGTAACTATTCAAGCTTCAGAGGGATCTCTTTTGTCAGTTGTAACACATGTGTCCTCCTTCGACTCCTTAGGTGTGCCAGGTGAGCGCCCAGCAGCCTGTCCAGACTGAGCTCCTGATGCGCTACCACCAACTGCAGTCCCGCTTAGCTACACTAAAGATTGAGAATGAGGAGGTGAGGATTTATGATGGGCCTGTGTCTGTCCAGCAACCCCTCCACCACCACCTTCAGCCCCACCCCCAAAGACAGAAAGCCCCATCTCATTTACCCTGGAGCCAAGTAGGAGGGCCACATCACCATCTGTTCTCATTGCAATTACACTCCAATGACCCTTTCTCTGCAGGAGGGGAGAATATATTAAGATTTTCCTAGCACAAATTATATGTTTTCTATGATGTTCTATTGTCTATTTTGTGATAAAGAGAGGACTTTTCCATTAAGTGCCACAGACACGAAAGTGCAAATTGAGGTTATAATAACCAGGGCTTGTTAGACTCCTGTGCCAATGGCTCTGCCTCTTCCCTGTCTCCCTGTGTCTTGTGCTATAGAGGATAATAGATGAGCCCTGCCATTAATGGGAATTAGTGTTATCAATCTCAGCCCTACACAAAAAGCCTCCTTCAGTAATTTACACATATAATTTGTTCTTTTGGCAGACACTCTTCATTTTCCTGTCTTAGTCTGATGTATGCCTGACTCTGGACTGATATTTCAATGCTGGATGATATCTATGTATCTTCTGTGTAATTCAAGGAACATTTATTGTTCAAGGGTCAATTTGTCTTTGATATAAATATGCTAGTGCTGTAATTCTCTCTTCTCTCTCTCTTGCCCTTGGAAATCCCATCAGTTACTTCGGTTCATCAAGTCCTGTGGAAAAAAAATCGACAAAAAACGTATGAGAAAAGATATGAGGCTTCATTTGTCATCTTGTTTCCGTTCTATTTCCCCTCATCTGTGCAGGTGAGAAAGACCTTGGATGCCACCATGCAAACGCTGCAGGACATGCTGACAGTAGAGGACTTTGACATGTCGGATGCCTTTCACCACAGCCGCTCCACTGAGTCTATTAAGTCCGTGGCCTCCGAGTTCTACATGAGCAAGCTGAATGTAGCCAAGAGGAGGGCGAACCAACAGGAGACGGAAATGTTTTACTTCTCAGTGAGTTCTTGTCACTTTTGATCTGTCTATTGTGGAGGGAAAATGTTCCAACATATGGCTGTACTGACTTGTTGTGCTTTTTAAAATCCAGCCATCAGTCAACATTTCCACATGCTCCGCAAATATTAATTAAATTAAACTAGAACAGATTGAATTCATGCTGATTTGAGCCACACTGAATCATTTGAATGGGCTCAAATAACAATGGATTAGTGCTACTGCTCAGTCATTGTTGTCTTCATCTCTCTGTGTGTAGAAATTCAAGGAGTTCCTGAATGGCAGTAACCTCATCATCAAGCTGCAGGCCAAGCATGACTTACTGAAGCAGACACTGGGCGAAGGTAAGGAGTCGATTCTCTTCGTCTCTCTTATTCTATGACCCAGAGAATCCCGCCACAGCTCGGTAAAATCTCTGAGCTCATGTTATAATGCTGCTGGTCTTATCAGATAAGCAACAAGGAATGAGGTATAGGAGTTTACAAAGACAACCATTTTTTAGGAATGCAGGCAGGAACGAGAGCTGGTATTCACGGAAAAGACCATCACACAAAAAGCTGACCACGTCTACTTTGAAGTATCCGTTCCCCATTCTCCATTGGTTAAAGCATGATCTGGTTAGTTTCTATATGGTGAAGCTGTTGGGAGGATTTCCATTTCCAGGCTGTAAGAGAAAGGCTTCCCTCAGCCCCTCCCTTCCCCAGGGGTCCCCTTGTCACCTCAGCCGTGAACAGTTTACGCCCAATCAATCAGCGGGACCAGACTGAGGCCCATTTCTACAGCTGCTCCTGCATCAGGGCTTCACCTCATAGAAAAGGGCATCAGGCACAGACAGCTGAGGCCTTGCAACACACATGATTATTTCCTCATTTCACACCATGGATTTATTCATTCATGTCTTTACTTCAAGTTTTCAGGACCTAAAAACGTCCTCTGTGGCAAATTATCAGCTGCCTGCTTGTGCACCCATAAACACTCACATTATGGTTCGTATCACTCTCTGGACAGAGCTATTTGTATGTCCACAGTGGAGCAGCTGAGAGAGTGTATGAATGTGGCATATGGCGTCTCCAGGTACCACCTATGTTTAATTATTCAGGTGATCAATCAGGGGGGGTGTTCTGCTCGTTGCTTTACGCCCAAAATTACGTGTTTGTGTATGTGCGTGGTTGTTTGTGAGCATGACAGAGAGAACAAGATGAGACTGGTGAGTGCCATATGGCATTATATCTTGCTGCATGTATTAATAAAAACATTATGTCGAGCACTGGCACCAGACAAGATGGTGCTAGGATATCTGGCAGCCCTTGTTTCCCATATAAGGAGTCACCAATTCAGTTGTTCAGTGAATCTGATTTGTACGCGTCTCCTTTTATGTTTATATAATTAATATATTTCTGAATCTGGCACTTTTTGAATGAATTTAGGTGAAAATCAACGGAGACTTTTTGGCTCATGCTTGAGAAAGTCTGTAATTTTGAGGTTGGTTGGTCAGAGTTAGACAGCGGCTATCACTCAGAGGAATGGTGTCTGGGAAATGTGCTGTTGTTTCTTCACTTGAATGCTCCAGAGACCCTGTCCATCTGCCAGAATGATATGTTGAGAAATGGGTTAGCCTTTGCTCTGTCTGTCCATTGTTAGATGGAGGAAATAAATAATGCTTTTCAGGGGTTTCTGTACATGGACTGTCCTCCAGTTGATAATCCAGTCATTGTCAGACAAAGACACAATATTAGTTCATTCAGAAAATCTGCTTAATCTTTAACTTAGTGACCGAAGGATGTGTGTTATCAGTAGAGACATACACTTTGACATATTCTTCAATTAGTCCGAAACAGTATAGCTGGATTTAATGATAAGTGTGCATGTTTTCTCCATGCATACGAAATGAATGAAATGAAATGAATGAAATGAAATGAATGAAAAGTACTTTATTAATCTCCAAGGAGAAATTTTTTGTCGTACTAGCAGCATCCCAATGCCATAAACTAAGCTAAACACACAGATGATAAAATAAAATAAATAATAACAGGAACAGGGGGTAACAGATGTATACATAAGTAAGAAATAAGTAAATAAGTAAATAAATAATACGCCTAGTATATATGCATGTGTTGTTGAAAAACTATAACAATAGGTTTAGTGAACCAGCACAGACATCCCCAACATAATATACACATTGCAGCCACCAGCCCCCTTTTATTTGCCCTGTGAGGGGGCCTAACCCCACAAGGTCCTCTGGGTCCCCTGTGGTTTCAGCGACGACTGCTCAATAGCTTGTTTCTGAATGGAGTACGCACTGCTCCATTCATCTCTCCTTCAATAGTCATGTTGTATCTCATCAAACCCTTCAGTGATGGTGAACATGGCCCTTTTGTGTATTTTTGTTTCCGCAGGGGAAAGGGCTGAATGTGGAACAACAAGGTATGATGTCCTTTGCCTTTCGACCATGATGCATTTGTTATTAGCAAAAATATTCTCAAAGAATTATACATCTACTTGCACATACAACATATTGCTTTTGCGGATTATTTTTTCAAAGGATTGTGATATATATCCAAATACCTTTCAGATCCAACTCACTTGGATCACTTGATAGTGATCTAATTGGCCTTGTTAATCATGTTAATTCATCTGTGCTGTGTTTTTATTAAATCAAGACGTAGTTTATTGAAGATCCACACCTAGGGTTTTGACACATCCCCTCAGGGGTAATTAAAAGGCTAACTTTTATCATGTGTCAGTGAATAAAGACCTCTCTAATGAAATACCTCACTGAAAAAAAATCTTTGTTTTTTCATTCACACCTGCTTTTGAATCTTTATGTTTGGTTGCACAGTTTTCACAGAATATGGTGTTTTTGTATCGTTTGTCCATCATTTCACAGGCCCCCCACCCTTCCCCCTAAACCACAGAAAATGCGGAAGCCTAGGCCACGCTCCCAGTATAACCATAAGCTGTTTAACGGCAATATGGAAAGCTTCATCAAGGTACCTCTGGTGGTGTATGATTGAGCAGCCCCTGTGGAGCAGGAGGGGAAAGCAGCTCGGGCCTTCACTCTCATTCTCTTCCTTACTTTGGCCTTCTGTTCCTCCCTCTTCCAGCTGCCCCTTGATCATGATATAACGCCTCTGTTTAACCTCTAATCCTTCTTCTCCCTTCTGTGGTTCTGCCGGGGCAGACAGAACGGCAGTCAGCTGTCTCTTTATTCCGCTCCAGAACAATTTACCATCTCTGGCTTTATTTTCAAACCCACTCTTTCTACAATTGAGAGCCAGGAGACAGCAGTGAATCTGCTATGTCCCTAACTGCACCCAAACCTTCACTGCATATCTGTAGCTTTCCTCCTGCCAGTCCTTGTGCTTAGCCTTCTTTAACCTCCAGAGGGGTGATTCGTCATCTGAGCTTCTCTAACGTTGTGCTTCTCTGCCCTCTCTTCCTCTGCTACTCTGTGCTTTGCTGCTTTCTGTCCCAGAGGAAGAAGGAATGCCCGAACCCGCGTTCAGGTATCTGTTGCTGCGGACTATAGTTCAGGGCACAAGGGCACTAAACTTTTAGACCAAGAGTAGAAATTGACTGGCTACTGCTCGGGGCTACACTTGCATGCTGCTAGTTTCCACAACTGACTATGTTTTTAATAACAGTGTCTAGTAATTTGGTTGTTTTTCTCTGTTTTCCTCTGCTCCTAAGATTTGCAACATAAAACGTTTATGAGACATTTGTGATGAAATGGATTTCTTGTCTTGCTAGTCTTTAAGTAATATGCACTGGAACAGGATATTCTTTATTTCTTCATATTGATACGATAATCTGTATTTATTTAATAAGACATCGAAGTTATAGTTAGTTATTAGTAATGGTGCTGTATACATTTTGGTAATGTTTTTATTGTTTGCTATTTTTGTTCTGCCTTGTCTGTATTCATTTATCAATGTATTTTTTAGGATTCAGGTCAACCAATCCCACTTGTTGTTGAAAGCTGTATCCGACACATCAATCTATACGGTACGTCTCACATCATGTTGTCGTGACGAATATGTCTGAGTAAAAGCAGAAAAAGCAAGCCAACTATGAAGTTGGTCAAATACTTCTTCCGCCCATTAGAAGTGACAGTAGCTGTTGGACAAGGCGGTCTATTTCCACAAATAGCTGCAGGTACTGACCTGCTCTGCTCTGCACCTCAAGTCTCTGAGGTGCTCAGCTGCCTGTCAGTGATTTGACTCATAACAATAGATCACACATAGAGAGTTTTGAATGTCCAATTGGTCTTGGTTTAGTCAGTTCTGCTCCCTCCCCACCTAACGGTGTTTATACCTTCTCCCTGTCTACCTTCACATCTGTCTTCAGCTCACTGCTGTAGCCTGCAGGCCTTTCCTCCAGATCTGGACCTAATGAAACTTTAGAAAACTGATTAGAAGCCCTCTAACTGAAACCATATGTTGCCGCCTCACCGAGGGGCCCTCTCATGGAAAAATACGCATCTCCCTTTATGACTAGATTACATTTCCTGCTCTGGGTTATGTGTTTCCAATGGGCTTTCATGCAGCTGGCACTGGGGTTTGGTGATAATTGTAGCTAGTGTAACTCTGAATCTCTAAATCATGGGTTGTATTTCTTTCAGGCTTGCAGCAGCAAGGCATCTTTCGCGTGCCGGGATCACAGTTGGAAGTCAATGACATTAAGAACTCATTTGAGAGAGGTGAGTCCAAGACAGATGACATTTTAGTCCCTCTTTTAATCTCACAAATACTAACAAAATAAACCCATCTAAACCCAAATGTCAGCACTGAAAACACACATATACTGTATGTCTTAATCAGGAGAGGATCCCTTGATTGATGACCAGAATGAGCATGATATCAACTCAGTGGCAGGGGTGCTGAAGCTGTACTTCAGAGGACTGGAGAACCCCATTTTCCCAAAGGAGCGCTTCCTGGACTTCATCTCTACCATCAGTGAGTCACGCACGACACAAAAGCCACTGCAGTCACGAGTGAACTAGTTGGATATAAAAAAAGAAAACACACCTTGTATTTTCTTAGAGACTCTTTACTGAAGAAGAGAAAGGCATGCACTGCAGCATATGGAATCAATCTCAACACCAGGGCTCTCGGCCTGATGCTTTACAGAGAGCCAGTAGAAAGAGGGGAGTGTGGGCCACATCAGTCTGCCGCGTGCAAGTTCACCGCAGAATAATTTCCCCGCTGTTTCTACAGTAATAGTTTGATCACTCAGTGGGCCTCAGAAGCCTGGTGAACAGCTCAGAGGGGCATCTATTAAAGTGTCAAATAACATTTTCTTTCTCTTCTGCCTTTTGCTTTTGCTCACTTTGATCAATGCTCCTCACTAGGGTCCGTTATATACCCTTGTGCAATTCGTATACACATGTTTTACTTGTTTTATTTTTTTTATTCCATCTGTATATTTAATACTTTTCTGACTGTTTAATTTTTTATTTAATTTTGTTTTATTACTGTTCTAATATTTATTTATATTACTTGATATTTGTTTACTGTGAGTAAAGCTGCTATAATCCTGTTATCTCCCCTCTGAGGGACTAATAAAGGATTATCTTATTTTATCTTAGTTTATCCTAAATTTCAGTGTACTGTCGTAAACGGCTTGATGTCCATGTGTATATACAAGTTTAAAAGCTATGTTTATATTGTTTATTGCAGTATAAACCACAGTTGTTACACTTGTCCTTTGTGTTTCAGAACTGGAGTCTGGAGCTGAGAGAGCGCATCACATCCAGCAGATTACTGTGACACTTTCTCGCGCCATCATAATCGTCATGAGATACCTTTTTGCTTTTCTCAATCAGTGAGTTGGTACTGATTCATGTTGCATTATAAGCTACAGGTCCTGGTGTACACATACACACATGTAGAGATGAGTTTTTTCTTTGCACAAACATCAGTGAAGTCATTTTATCTTGAACTTAACTCACATGTGAATTTGATTCTGCTGGGGAAAATCCATGTTGTACAAACACAAATTAGATACAGTCAAGTGAAAAGACAAGATTAAAAATTATGTTGAAAAAAATCCCACCTCCTATTTATTGTCACATCTGTTTGCAATGTTTTAGGAGTTATTCGTGGTCTTTGAAACGCATGCCTCGCTGAAACAGATTGTCTGTCCTCTTTTAAGGGATGTTATTAATGCCCCTTTTTCTGGGGTTGCCTGCATAACAAATAGTTAAATTTCTTACCCCATGTTTTATTCTGCTCTTCTATACCCCCTTCAATGTTGGTGCTATTCCAGTTGTGGTTTCACTCGGTAACCTCAGCTTGTTGATACTGTACAAGGACTGATTATGACTTCCTCTTGTACCACTGAATGACTTGGCTATCCATAGTGGGTTGCAGCATACGCCGGCTAAGTCAATTTGTTTGAGGGGTGGCGGAGTGCTTTTCAAGCAAATGCCAAACTAAGTTGTGCAAGGGAGCATGTAAGACAGTATGTCAAAACTGTATTAAGTTGAAGCCAGACTCTGCCTCTGTATGAAAGCAATTATATGCAATGTATGTGAACAGGGTCATGAACAGTGATTAATCAACAGAACAAGATCACAGCTAGTTCCCCTCACTTCTAAGTATCTTTACATAATCTTTCAGCTTAATCTTTTTTTTTTTTTTTTAAAGTTGTTCTACTCTAGTTCTGTCTTGATTGTGGCAGCAGCAGTGGTTTTCATTTGAAAACTCTTAAAATATGATTTAACTAACACATTTAGCAGCTAGTTAGCAAACATTGTGGGTTATTTTGCAGCGATGGAGACAAATCATTCTTACATTCACCAGGCAGCAACATGACTTTGAAAATGTGATAATTTTGCTTTTGACCTGCTGGATGTATAAAGTTGCTATTTTATTTACATTTTAACTTATGAACTTAAAATCAGATTATATGTCAGTATTGGTTTCACAGTTTGTTTCCAGGGTCCCCAAGTGGCCATCAAACAAAGTATTGCAGGTTTAGTATGGTCAACAAAAAAAAAACAGCCTTATGATTTATGACACAATTTGTGTCCCAAAAGTAAACAAAAGAGTAGCCCTAGCACAAAAAACATTACCGACTATTACTAGACAACAACTTATACTGACAGTTTTTATGTTACCTGATGTTTTTAAAGGTTGCTTACATCTTTAAACACACAATGCTCCCCTGCCCCGTCCCTCAGTCTCTCCCAGTACAGTGATGAGAACATGATGGACCCATACAATTTGGCCATCTGCTTTGGTCCAACCCTGATGCCCATCCCTGATGGACAAGATCCTGTAGCGTGCCAGGCCCATGTTAACGAGGTTGTCAAGACCATCATCATCCACAATGAACTCATCTTTCCCAATCAACGGGAGCTGGACGGCCCAGTGTATGAAAAGTGCATGACTGGTGGGGAGGAGTACTGGTGAGTATTGCCGGTTAGCAAAGTACAGTTATTTTGAGACTACAGTTGTTTTGGTTGAGAAGAAAGGGTTTTATTTAAGGCTCATAAAACAAATATTTGTAATATTCCAATGTTCACACAGCGGTGATTTTTCCCTTTTCATTTGACCCCACAGTGACAGCCCACACAGTGAACCAGGAACTATTGACGAGGCTGACAATGGAACTGAACCACACACCAGTGATGAAGGTTCGTGCATCTTTTGGTTTTGCATCGAGTGCCACTAGCATGTTGACATTTTCATCAGCTTTATTTTGTATTTGTATTTTTGTATTTTTATTTATTTTTTTATTTTGTTTCATGTGAGAATATTTGCAATGTGATTTCATTAGTCTTTGTAGATAAGGTAGCTGTATAGACTGACCTTTTTCATTAAGTGCTTTTTTTACTGAGAGATGACTTGGTTGGTTTCTGCTGCAGCAGCTTACAATTGCAAAGACCTTTGTGATGTTTGAAGTTGAGTAAACAGTGTTGGCATGCAGTGCTGCCTCTTTGATCTGTCTGTGTTTGTTTGTGTTTGTGTGTGTGTGTGTGTGTTTGTGTGTGTGTGTGTGTGTGTGTGTGTGTGTGTGTGTGTGTGTGTGTGTGTGTGTGTGTGTGTGTGTGTGTGTGTTTGATAGTTTCTATGCTCTCTCTACCCCCTCTCTCTCCACCCCACTTGCTCTTTGTTCAGTGTTAGTCAGCAATTCTCCTGAGACTTTCTCCTTTGTGCAGTATTTCCCAATTCTCCTCTGAGCTTTGAATGCATGCCTGGGTTAGGCACAATAGCCAAAACACGGGTAATACACAGAATAATATCTCCGGTGTCGTATGTGAAGAGTCAGTAGACGGGTCTAAGTGCTGTTGTGTATATCGAGTGTGTGAGGTCAGACTTGGGTAACCCTCTCATTGAGCTTCATTTGTGCTGTTGGTTACGTTTGTAATAACATTTTCTTTCTTTTCTTGCTCATACTTGAAATAGACAACACAGACTGATTGCCTGCTGCAGGCTTTGATGCTGAGGGTTCTTGTGTTAAAGTATGGTCTCAGGTGTTGCACTGTAGTTCCTGTAGCCAGTTCAAGTTGGTGTCCTGTGGCAGCAGTTGTGTTTTAATGGAAGAAAAACAACCATGCGGTATCTTTTTTATTGTCATTACTTTGGAATTTAAACCAAATTTGAACAAAACAGCTTGTTTTTTTATCTTCATTTCCTCTGAACTAAGACTATACTCTTTCACATCTTTGCACCGCTTTTTTTCAAACTATGGGGTGCAAAACTGTGTTTTTTTTCTTGGTAAGAGCTGATCGCTGTTAACTCTGGCTGCCCCCTGCTGGCTGGAATGGTAAAATACACCTCAGACAAGACTAGGTTTCTTTTTTAATTTTGGCAAAATACTCTTAATTTATCAGACTTGTTGCGACCTAAAAATCGTTATTTCTTATACAGCATGTTTTAACAGTAGAGACTGTTTGTCATGTAATCAAAATAACTTAGCAGAGTACTGCAGGGGTATGTTTAAAGTATTTACAATGTAAACTAAGTGACTTTGTGTTCATGTACACTTACGTTTTCAGAGGTCGAACAGATCGAGGCCATCGCTAAGTTTGACTACGTGGGACGTACCCCCAGGGAGCTGTCCTTTAAAAAGGGAGCCTCTCTGCTTCTGTATCACCGAGCTTCTGAAGACTGGTGGGAGGGACGTCACAATGGTGTGGATGGCCTCATCCCACATCAGTACATTGTCGTACAAGACCTGTGAGTAACAGCAGTTTATCTTGTGTCCTGTAATTCTCTCACTTACATTTCAAATCATCATCATCAGTAAAGCTGACAATATTTCTAAACTGTTAAGTTGGACAATGTTTCACTGAATAATCCCTTAAAATGTAATTATTGTAGGTATACAGTACATGTACTTCCTGTGTGGGTTTTATGCTCACCATCAATGCCTCTGCTCTTTCAGGGATGATGCTTTCTCAGATAACCTCAGTCAGAAAGCGGATAGTGAAGCGAGCAGTGGACCACTGCTGGATGATAAGGCTTCCTCCAAAAATGATGTCCCGTCACCATGCGAGCAATCACCTGATTACAACTTTGGAGGAGTCATGGGGAGGTGGGAAAAATTAAGAATAACATCTTTCTTGTTGGAGAAGTTCTAGTGAGTGCTAATGAGGAGTTTTCCTGTTTGACTGTGGGTCCGATTTGATCTCTGTCTGCAGGGTAAGGTTACGGTCCGACGGAGCTGCAATCCCTCGTCATCGGAGTGGTACAGACACCAACAGCCCAACCAGAGTGGCTGACACTCCGCCACGGGCTGCAGCGTGTCCCAGCAGCCCCCACAAGGTGTCCATCAGCAAGAGTCGAATGGAGAGCCCGGAAAAGAGGCACATTGGCACCTTTGGCAGTGCAGGGAGCATCAACTACCCAGACAGGAAGGCATATCCTGAGGGCCACCCTCTGAGACCAGTGGCGGGGGCCACTCGTCACAGCAGCCTTGGAGACCACAAATCACTAGAGACCGAAGCTCTAGCTGAGGTAAGAGGCGGGAATTTCAGGTCGAGAAAAAAATGATGGAAAAAAAGAAAAAGTGATACAGAGAAACATACTTTTTTGATACAATGTATTTATATACAGTTTGTTTGTTTGGTGGCACTGTAGTCTCAGTACCAAAAATTATGTGAACTGTCTGGCAATTTTAGCATATAAGAGGATTTGGTAGGTTTGGTAGAAAAGAGCCAGACAGCCTGATGTAGCTGTCAATCTAAGAGCAGCAGCTGAGACCACAGTAAATGTCAGAGCCAAACTGCAGCTGGGAGACAGACTGACCTCAAGGACACAGACGTATGGAACTGAATATCAAGCTAAAGAGCACTGAAAGTTTGGCACCAAATCATCCACCTGAGTTATTGATTTCAGTCATTAGATCCAAATACATTTAAAACATCCAATGTTCTGTGTGTACTAACTTGACTCAAACTGATGGGTTTTGATGGGTCAGCTCAAAATGATAGGCAGTATATTGAATGCAGCCGTTTTATTGTGTTTTACTTGATTGTGTATTTGTTAAAAACAACTTTATTACACATTATGAAATAAATTAATAAATAATTTCCTCCAAATCTTACACTGTACAGTTTTTATCTGAAAATGGTCAACAATAACGTGAAGTGTACAGTTTATGATTTAAAACACTATCACTTAAAAACTCATGGATATATGTCTTATTATTTTAAATGCTACATGCCTCACTGACGTGGCTGTTATTTCTGATTGTTTTGTTCTCCTCGTCGTCATCCCTCTCTAACCAGGACATAGAGAAGACAATGACTACAGCGCTCCATGAGCTCCGTGAGCTGGAGCGACAGAACACCGTGAAGCAGGCCCCCGATGTGGTCTTGGACACTCTGGAGCCCATGAAGAACCCAGTTAGCTCTGAGCCGGGCAGTCCTCTGCATACCATGATGATCCGTGACCCCGATGCAGCCATGCGCCGCAGTAGCAGCTCGACCTCTGAGATGATGACCACCTTCAAACCCGCTCTCTCTGCCCGGCTGGCTGGGGCTCAGCTACGCCCCCCGCCCATGAGGCCGGTGCGCCCTCCTCCCACTCAGCATCGCTCGAGCAGCTCCAGTTCTTCCGGGGTCGGCAGCCCCGCTGTAACTCCCACTGAGAAGATGTTTCCAAGTAACAGTACAACTGCTGCTTCTAACATGAATATGTCCGGTGATGCTGGAGATAAGTCTGGTACCATGTAGCAGAGGTGGGGAAGGTAGTAAATCTTCCTAACTTATGGTAATTAGTGCTGATATGTGAAGAGCAGATATGGATATTTTCATTTCTCTTTTCTGCCAAACCTAATTCATATTATTCAGGAAGCTCTTGAAGCGAGTGTTACTACCATGGTGATGAAACAGTGGAAGGAGCTGTTGAGGTGTGTTAGCGTAAAGCTCCACCCTCTTTGAAACTTGATTTAATTCAAAAAAAATTTCATAAGAATACATACAATTCAGATTTACCTCAATTTTAACAACAACAAAAAAATCTGTAGTCATGTTCTCGTTCCAGTGATACAATGGATACAAGTGAAGCAATACTGAGATTGAGACATTTAGTATTAGTTTCCACACAGCTCACGTTGTCCAGCTGATGTTTCAGTCACTCATGCTGATGTTTGTAAAACACCTCATCTGGACGGTTGACATTTAGGCTTAAATACCAAGTCTGGTTACCATTTAGGTTGCAGGCCTTAAGGCTGTACTTACAAACTTACTTGAAGTCGCCATGCTTTCGGTTTGTGCTATAATACAGTGGATTTTAAGCAAAGTAACAACTTAGTGACATTATATACTTTTGCATGCAGGGTTCGTATAAAATTAGGAAAACATTAAAGACTTGCATCATTGAGAGATGATGTTGGATTTTTAACTGATGGTCATTGGGAGCTTAAAATATTAGTCTGAAACCTAATTTTCTTGAATCAAGTTTCAGATGTTTTCAATTTTAAATCTGTCATCTGTGTGCTAATCTAGATGTTGCACTTGAAGTCATCCCGTTCACAGCTAAAGATAAAAACATCCTGGCATGGAGATAATCTCTGGAGTCTGAGACATACTAACCAGAACATTGTTGTCCCACACCATCATGTACGGGTGGACTGTGGGCAGACTTAACTTATGCATCAACTAATGTACTGTAGGCATCCTGTGGTAACCTTCTACATAATATATAGCTTGTCATTTTGAAGTGTTAATCTTGTGCAGGCCGTTAGAAAAATAAAGGCAAAGGGTTGGCTGTGAATGGCACTTAGAGTAAAGATCCTTAACCACCTTCTTATCATCTCCAGTAAACTACAAACATTTTTTAGCAATGTAAAATAGAGTTAAAATAGTAGCTGTGAGCTTAGAATGCATTTGGTAACTGTACTGTAGAAACAACCCGATTGCTGTTGAACGGACAACGAAGCCTGAATATGTTTTCTTCGGCTTTTGACACGCTCGCCCATTTTCACCCTCAGTTTGCAAAACTTGAACTGCTGCCACTTCAAGTCTAATTGGGTTGATTCTATCAATGCATAATATACATGGAAAAAATACCCTCTGACAGATCCTCTCCGAAATGTAAAATGTGATACTCAGCCATAGAAACCTGAGAAGAAGATGTTGTGACATACTGTTATCACAGCCGTCACAGGCTCCTTATTCCTGCTTCTCCTTATCCTTGTTGATAGATACAGTTATGCTCTGGCTGTAGACTATTTCTTTTCATGGAAGGAAACTAAATAGAGAACATGTCAGTGTTTATATCTACTATACCTCTTGTCATTCTGACAGCTCTCATCCAGAGACCTTGTTATCCGCATTTTAAAGAGCCTGCTCTGTTTTGCATGCTTTACGCTGTAACGTCTGACTCATATACTGCGGCAGTTAAACAATGGCTGTATGTGGTGCCTTGCCTTAGTAAAATGCACAAATTAATTCAATATTGGATTTTATTTTAAACATTTATGGGGATTGGGAATGATATATTAAGCTGCTTGTAGCAGTTGTGAAAACAAAAGTGAAAGAGAACAATGCTTGATTGAGTGAAATCAACTTAAATATTAGCATGTAAACCAGATTCCACCGTCGACTGCAGTCAGTCTGTACATTATGCAGTGTTACTGAGATACATGTAAGTTAAATACATTTGCTTGTTGTCAATGGATCGATTCTTCACAGAGCTCCTGCAGCCAGAAAAGGGCAATACAAGTCAAACAGTGCACTCACATCCTCTGCTGGTTCCTGCTGGTATTGCTTCTTCTTGTGACAAACCAGTGATACAATCACCTTTTCGAGGGAGTTATGATCTGGAGATAATGTTACAATCATTAAGCTTATCCGTATAGTTATATTTGTCTGTCTTTACAGTTTTGCACCGGTGGAAATCTATGAAGATAATGTTTCAAAAAAAAGCATTTGTTTATTGAAATACAAAGAAAGCACACAAGTTCAAAAGGTGAAATTATCATCATATTAAGACTGGTTTTGTTTTTTTATTTATAGACACTGTTTAGGTGGAGCAGAAGATTTGAGTGCCTTTTGTGCACAACAGCAATTTGTATTTGACTTTTATATTTACTTTTTTTTACTGTAATATGTTGTCTATTAGTTGTTTATTAAAAAATAATGTTGCTTTTTATCTTTACTTCATAATGCTACTCAGTCGTCAAACCACCACAAGGAATACATTGTGCAAAGATAGTTCTCTCATGAATTACAGAAGAATCATCGTGAAAGGCTTGTATGTTGTTTGGACTGATCACTGAAGACTACTATACATGCAATCTACTGATGAGGGTCAGTAGAATCATCGAAGAATATTTCTCTAAGTTTTTTGTTTTCTGTGTGAACTGCCTGTGCTGTGGTTGAGCCGTAACTTGTCCTTTAGCTCCTTCCCTTCATTGCAGTATATTGTTGGAAACAGTGGGACTGATATGGCCCTCTTGCAAAGGTCACAGGGCACTCTGTGCGCTCTCCTTCTCCCAAAATGTGATTTTACCAGACATTTTCTTTCCTGGAATATATGCTGAAATTTGTAACACTGTTAGTCTACTGACATGAGAAGACAATAAGTTAATATTCAAAAAGGACATCTCAAAAGGGAGCAGGCTGTCATGTTGTGGGGACCGGAGTTTACCTTCTCTTTAACTGTTTGTCTAGTGATGCTGTTTGTTGATGAGTGTCTGGTTGGTTGAATCCCTGTGATGTAATGTACACCATACCACTGACTGGATGTATACGACCTCTGCATCCAAATAAAACCATTATTGCTCTGTGATCTGGTTATTATGAGTGAATCGTTTTTAATTAGTAGGTCCAAAACACCGATCTGGAATCCACTTGTGAAAGAAAGATAAAGTACGTCATCTAAAAGATAACAGATAATGTTGTGGACGCATTAGCGTACTTTAAAGTGGTATTGTAAAAATCGAAACATCCTTACTATGTGAATTATTTTAAAACTAAGGTTGACTGACAGTGCCAGGAATAATAAGCAACACATCTGATAAAACTTCACAAGATTTTGATAAATGTTTTAGATTGGTGCTTTTAGGTACATGATGACATCACCTTTTTCCAACTGAGCCTCACCAACTTCAAATAAGTGAGAAAAAGACATGAGAGAGGAACGCTCTCATGTGAAACAATTAAATCTTTTCTCACTTTGGCATAGCATTGTGTATTCGCGTATAAACCCTTTTATCATAAAAAGCTGATTGAGAAAATTAGGGTGAGGACCATTTTAATAAAGCTCCTAACCCAGGATTAAAATTGACAATATTTTTGACACAGTTTATGGCATGTATATGACTCTTTATGTAGATATAAGCGGCTCATTGCAAGGTAATAGAAACATTTAAAATAAAAAATAATTCAGCTTATTACACCACACAAAAAACATTCTTACTAGTAAGATACTTAATTTCTATCAGTAGTACTCCTAAATGTTACTCACTGCACATTTAAATCAAGGAGATAGAGTACAAGTAGTGCAAGTACAGAGTAATAAACAGCTGTAACAACCATAGCAAATTTATATAAAGATATTTTTTAAAAGAAGGTAAATGTGAATAAGTAACAACCTATTAATAACATTAGTAAGTAATATGTTGGATGGGAGCTGATAAAAAAACAAGAAGAGGAATATTTTAAAGCCAGGCATTAGTAAACACTAAATAAACCGACTCCATACAAAGCCACAGTCTGCACTTTCTTTGGTTGCCACATGATGGAGAAACGATATCAGATAAAGAGTTGGATGAACTTGAGGTTTACGTGTAGAGTGTGTAGTCAGCACTCCGTTGATTACCCTTAAAGGATTAGGAACAAGCAGTGTATTGATGGTTACTCTGAGAAAAAAGTGTTGCATAAATTAGATGATTACATCTCCCTTTGAAATTGTCTTTCCAGTTCACTGGTCAAAGAGTGTTACACCATGAGCTCACACTGATGAAGCAGAAACAAAATTCAATTTGTTCCATGTCAGAAACCCATGTTTAACAAGAATATGTCAAACAAGCAACTGTGTCCACAGTTTTCATTAGTCTGAAAGAGGATACTGCTTACTAATCAGGTGAGATCTGCTGGAAGTGTACTTTTAAAGAGTTCTGTGTTTTGGCAAGTGAAAATGAATTGTTGAGTTATAAATCAATGGGGATTGCGATGCGTTGAGGTCATGTTGTCCAAAATAATGCAGGAAGAAATATTTCCCTACTTGCAGAAGCAATTTTGGTTGCCCAGATGTATCTTTAAGTCATACCAAGGGGTGTTGCAATATACTGGTATCGACGATAACTCTGATATTTAAAAAATGAAAAATTGATAGCATGTTAATATACATGTAGTGATGAAGGACAGTAGTTGCAGTACCTGCTCCACACAGGAGATTTTGTTTAAGTTGACGATGACCTTGTATTGATGGCAGATGTTACACAATATGGATTTTTTGTGTTTCAGTTCATCTAATTGTCTTTTCATAATCCAGCTGTGTAATTGTTGTTTTTGTACACTTTTGTACAGGTATGGACAAAAACACAGACATTGATGTGTCTTTCTACATGGAGTGATATGTATATCATTATTAGTAAGCATAATTATCATGTCATGGTTTTCACAGTTATTTTTTAATCCTCTCCTCGGTGATGATGCCTGATTTAAAAAACATTGTTTTATATTAAAGTATTACAGTGAATATGTTGTACAAATGATTTGATCCCTTTTTAAAATCCAAAAACAGTGAGCACTGTGGCTCACATCCCTGCAGACATCTGTATAACCAGGATGGCAAAACCCAGGACATACATGTTTGTATGTTTGCTTTTAGTAATGAAAAAGTGGATTTAGTACAAAGATAAACCAGCAAGTGACCTTATACATTTCTTAGATTACTTGTAAAGTGAAGAAACCAACAAACCGTTACCTCTGCTGGAATGAAAAAAAAGAGGTATTCCTCATCAATGAAGAACAGATGCTATAGCTGATTTGAAAAATAAATTGCACAAGCCCTCCAGTGACCTAATTTGGCATACCATTATGATTAATGTGCAAATGAGAGTAAACTCGCATAAGAATGTTTTTTTAAGAGACACAGCAAACTAAATTATCCTAACTTCCTCTTTCAACCTTAACCTTGTCTGCCTCCAGCTACGTGCCGTCAAAGTAATTAACTGTGAAACAACAGTAACATTCTTTAATTAAAACCCCTAAACGACGTTAACGAACAAACGAGGAGCTGTGGATCATTCATTTTCATAATCTAAACAAAACTATGAAAACAAATGGAAGTCATATTTCTTTTGTTTTAAGAGTTTCTATTACTGATTTGCACTTTACATAGCAAAAATAGCAAATGAAAAATAAAACATTTTTACCCAAAGCTATATCATGTCAAGTGTAATGACTTATGATCACAAACACACATTGTGTGTTTTTTATTCAAATAATGTAAAATTAAATATAAACTCTATTTTATAATCAGGGTGTTGATTAACAAAATAGCCAAAGCAAAAAAATATCCTATCAGAACCAAGCAAATTATTGTCTGTTGTTTCAGAATTTGACCAAAATGAAAGACACTTTCTTAAACTTATACTGAGCAATAGTTTGGTGGTTTTAATTATTGATAATGGAATAAAGATACATATATTACTATCCTCAGCACTCATGTTTCACATATCTGTTGTTCACACGTGTTGAAGATGGCACATAGTTATCTGCACTTCCTTAATGTCATGGGAGATGGCTTCATTCAAAAGAATCTACAATTGTATGAGTTATATTTGTGTCTGATTTGATACTTTTCAACAAATTAGTGCTTTGCTAAAGGATGGCATGATACATACATATTAGAGGGATCAAACCAGAGACCTTCAAGCTGAGAGACAGGGTAGACAGGATCAAGATGTTGCTGGCAGGAAAATGAGAAAAGAACATGAAGATTTCTTATTTTTCATACTTTGTATTGTCTCAGTGGGTCAAGCAGACGTCAGAGTGTTACATAGATCCCTCAAATGCTTTATACATCATACTGTAAGTCAATCAATAATTACATAATAATAATAAAAAAATGCATTTACATTTGCACATTGAAGCACTGAGATCTTATCATTGCTTCTTTATATTTATGATGTTTTTGCGGTGGCATGCCAAATGTGGCTTTGTTATGACTTGAAGTGAAAGTTTTGAAGCAGAAAGAAGCCAATGCTGAGGCTAGAGGCAGAGCTGGTTCTGCATTACCAATCACTCTTTGATAGCATGGGTGTTCATTTGAATCAAGCAAATACAATGACCCAAATAATGTGATCAGTTATGGTAAGCTTTCATCTGACAGAGGGTGAGGTAGTGGGCTTCAGATTAGTGCTGTGCTATGTGGCTTTTATATGGATAAATATAACTTTAGTGTACTGCTTTTTAAAATTTAGATTCAGTGACAAAGTACCATGAACTTACAACAGACATTGCAGTGTGCCTCACAGTAACCCCACATTCTCTCTCTCTCTCTCTCTCTCTCTCTCTCTCTCTCTGTCTCTCTCAGGTAAGTAATTCAAGTGCTTTTCACATCACATGTAATGAGCAATGTGACTGAAGTACTCCTGATAGAAGACTTATGTCACAAAATAACTCTACCAGAATGAATGTTGTTAGTAAACATCATAGAAATTCAAAGTACAATACATATTACGATCAAGGAAAGTCAAAATATTTGAATGTTGGAACAAGGGTTTTGCAAATTCTTTCCAGCTAAATGTATTATTGCTGACATTTGACTCCTGTTAAATACACGCCTTTAATGTAGCATAGAAGCAAAACACATCTAAAATGAGAAAAATAAATCAGAAATGAACCACTAAAACTGAGTTCTGTCATTGGAATCTTCAAAGACAAAGCTGTCTGCAGGGTTTAAGGCCATTATTTAACACTAGAAACAATCTGTTTGCTCTCATTTCCTACGGCTCCTGCCATTGTTACAATCCCAGACTGAGCTATAAAACAGGGCTGGATGACGCATTTCCTACAGTCCTCATTAGGTAGAGATATACATGTGGAGAATACATAACAGTATAGCACTGATAAGGCAAAGCACAACACAACCCCTTGACACCGTAGTGCAGATGCTTTAGCCAAAGTCCCATTAGGGATCACACAGTTAATGTCTACATGTAAACCACACACTTAACCTCAGCCTATTGACTGAATGTTAAGCCTTGCAATGTTGTATCCCAGGACTTATGTTTACATGCATCTATTTTGCATTGGCAAAATACTTTTAGTTTAAAAAATAATGCTGCCTGGATTTTACAGTAATGCCTATATTTCCCATGGCATTAGAAGGTTAAGGAATAGGGTACAGTGATCCATGGTGTATTCATTAGAACTTGCTTTAGGCACACATTGAAGTGAAACAACTTAATATAGTTTGTTTTGTCTGTTGCAGCACAGTCTTATCTTTTGATTTCTATTTCAGCAGGAACAGGCCATGACAAAGCTCAATAAATTCATATAATTAAAACCTCAGTTACAGTTTCCTTAATGTATGTTTCAATCCACATCAAATAGTCTGTGTAGCTCTAATTGACCCCCTTTCAAGAAATAAAAAACAATCAAAAGTGTCAATTAATGAAAATGTAAATATCGAGACCTTTTTCATTTTCTCTGTTTCGTCAAGTTGACACAAGTAGGCTACAGATATATCAGAATCAGAATCAACTTTAATGGTCATGTGTGTTTTTCACATACATGGAATTTGACTCCAGTTTCACTTACCTTTTTATACTTACACAAAATATATAATAAACTAGATAAATATAAAAAAGACATTTAAGACAACAGTAGTAAAAAAACCTCCAAATGGTGCAAATGTAGGTGTCTGATTAACTGTTCATCAGAGTGACGGTCAGTGGGAAGAAGCTGTTCCTGCAGTCTGGTGGATTTGGCGTACAGTGCTGGCTAAACCAAACTGCACAGTTATGGAAGAACAACGAATAGACTGGATGTGCCTACACCACCATCACCGTGTTTTAAAGAATGGAAAAACTATGCAAAATGAGAGGTCAAATTATATTTAATCATAAAGAATCCTTTATACAATCTGAAAAAAATGTAAAATTTTCAAAGGCCATATCAAAGAAAGTACAGCAAACAAATATAGTTTGATTATCAAAGTCAAATAGCAAATCTATAAATTTTTACAGAAGCCGTTCTTTAAACGCTACAGAAAGATTATGTGTGAACGATTCATCAAAGGTAACTGTTATGTGTAAATCAAGAGTAGACAGCGCTCTCATTTCTGGTTGTGCGTCCATCGAACCGGATCTGGACGTGTTTGTTTCGTTTATGAAACTGGACCGCCAACTTAGCGGAAGTCCTCATATGACGTCAGTGGCATCCTGGCAAAGCATGAGCGGGACTTTGAGTTTTGATTACTAAAACAAAAGTTGTGTGGTTTTCTCAAACAGCAGTTTTTTTTGTTGACCCGACATGGCTCTACATATTGAAGCGGATTTACCACCTGTCTTTGCATGTCTGAAAGTAAGTATATTTATTGCAAATGGTTAGGTAATATGGCTGCTATTGACTCCGAGCTAAATACAAACCCCACGGCTAACCTTAACGTAACAGGACGCTGCAGCCATACGATGCTCATTGACGTTAACGTTACAATAAAACAAAAATGAAGTTCAATACATATAACTCATTAATTTACTTATGTAAGATTAACGGATTTACTTACTAACAGACGATAACGCAACATTAGCACATCTTATAGCTAACGTGAAACGCTACAAACTCCTTTCTGATTCAACCTAGCTGACGTCAAACTTGGTAACCTAACGTTAAGTAACCACAGTTACAGGAAACGTGGATATTCATCGTAAAACGACTGTCACCAAGGAACCCCGTCCCGGCCACAATATGTAACGTTCACGTCATTAGACGTAACTTACGTTTCCGATGAAGTGAAACGCCTGCCAAAACAAACACTTAGCAAAACCTAGCTAGTAAGGCTCACATAAGTTGACGCTGACTTATTTTAGCTGTACGACATGTAATATGACCGTAAACTGATGCTACGAAACACACCATGTAGAGATGAAGACAGCACGTTGGTTCGTGAGTTGGTTAGTACGTAATCCGTTGATGACTCTGAAGTCACACTATCCAGTGAAGAGAATGACTTGTGCGACTGATAGTTTGTGGATGTGTTTCCAGATAAGGGGAGTCACCTGCTCCAGTGTGATTTGTAACATTACACCACGTTACGCTAAATCAAATGTTGTTTTGAATATGCAAAGCTTTACAAATATAACGATTTACATAAAGTCTTTGATTTAAAAATGACAGATTGTCTGTGTTTTAAAATGTCATGCTTCCAGCCACCGTTGTTTTATATAGATGTTAACAGTTGAGCTGTTTTATAAATGTTCACTGTGGTTTTTCTCATCTGCAGAATGTTGATGCCCTGCTTCGATGTCCCATTTGCTTCGACTTTCTCAATATTTCAATGATGACTAAATGCTCTCACAACTGTAAGTAATAAGTAGAGCAGCTTTTAAGATGGTGCTTGTGCTTATTAGATTGAAGCAAATCATTTACAATAAATAAAATGCAGCTGAGGTCCTTTTGAAAAAACGGGTCATTTTGAAACTAATTTCAAAGCAGAGTTGCACATTTTATAAGAATGGTTGTCTTTTTAAATTAGTGGAATGTGTATGTGTGTGTGTGCGTGCGTGTGCGTGCAAACCTGTTTTGCTCTTGGATTTTGCATTGTGATGTATATACGGGCTCGAGGTAATCAAATGAGCAGCTGCACGACCCTCCTCTTAAGTTCTCTGAAGAGTGCACTTCAAAGAACTTTTTTTTATGTGTAATATTTAATCCAAATTTTTACTGAATAACAACTTTGATTTAAAAAAAAAAGGAAATTATCTACTTGTTGTCTAACAAAATTATGTATAATATGCATTTTGTTTGCATTTTATTTTACAGTTTGCTCCTTGTGCATCAGAAAATTTATTTGCTATAAGTCACAGTGTCCAGTTTGCAATACAGTAAGTATAACATTTATGTTTATATATAATCATTCCACCAATAAAGGCTACCTCAACAAACGTGATGCAATTATAAGTCATCATCCCTCACAATTACAAGTTATCACCTGTAACAAATTGTATTAATTAGACAAATGAGACAGTATCCTTCATATCTCACCTTCTTTCTTTCTTTCTTTCTTTTTTTCTTTCAGCAAACGACTGAACAAGATTTAAGAACCAACCGTTTATTGGATGACCTGGTTGTAAACTTTCAAGCTGCAAGGTAAAACTAAACAACATTATAAATGATTACCAGTAAACTGTCCCATGTCTGAAATGCATCAAAACTTTGACTGTGAATGGACTTGAGTGTAACCTGCATCTCCAGTAGCAGTTTTTCGGTATTATCAGGGTCAATGATAGAACAATATAAAATATAGGCAACTGCATTGAGCAAAACCTGTTTTGGTATTGTGTTTGAATTCAGGATACTGCGATCAGGACAAATGCTGAACATCAAAAAAAAAGAATACATCGCTTACCACATTTGTCCACATTAACAAATCAGCAAACAGGTGCATGATGCTCAAGTCAATGAGTTTCCACTTTTGTTGGTCCTTAGTAAGCAATGCCACTTATTTATCATCTAAGTACTGGTAAATCCAAGTATTCGTCTGGCCTTCTGCACACAAGCTAAGTTGGAGAACAAATATATAGGCAAACAATAGTTCTTACATTTAATGTAATTATTTTGCCCAGAGACAGAATTATGAAAAGGGCAGATCAGGAAATAGATCTTACTCTACAATCCATGTAAACCCTCTTCACCATGAACACAGGTGCATCGCCTGAGCATCCCTCCCGTTTGTATCAGCTTAGTTCTCAGAACTGCAGAGAAAAACGATTACTGTGGTGATTTCAAGAGATCCCATTGTTATTGACAAGATTACAATATGTCCACAAGGGAACCAATTTTAGGTTTTTGTGATGTACCTGCATTAGGGAAACAATTGTAATTGCCTTCTAGTAATCTACTTCTGTTTTTAAGGATTTTCTGTAAATCAAATGGGGATTTTGTTTTCATCAGCTGAGCTCATTCAAGGTCCTCCTTGTATTGCACTTGTACGTGTGTTGTGTAGCTCTAAGGCTGATATTTTTCATTACAGCAGGATGTAGGCCTAGGGAGTGGTGTCCAAAGCCAGTCTAAAGAAAATGCTTTGGCCCTTTACATTTGAGTTTTTCCTCTTCTAACACTTATCACAGTGTAGGAAACATTTCCTTTAACCACACTGGTGCAACCAGCCACATGCTTGCACTAATTGGTTTGTCAAGTGTACAATATCAAGGTACAGAAGGTCAACCAATTCCCTGGGATTGTTTATCCCTGCTGGTCAGGGTCATACTCTCTCATTCTTTAATCCTCTGTATCTGTATTAGTCTCCTGTTTTTTCAGTGAAAAGATAACACAAAGGAACAACAGAAAATACATATCCTTAAGAAAGTATGGTCTACGGGTTATATGAGTGATCCATGTTTTAGTGTGCTCTAATAGCAAAAAAAATTCAATAAAATCAACAGAATTATTTCTTTAGTCAAATTCGGGCTAATCTTGATATAATGTCTGAGTTCTGTTATCACTCAGTAAGTTCCTCCTTTTCATCCATCATCTCAATGTTATCATCTCTGAAGGGTCTCTCTTTGAACTGCAGATCTTCTGATTGTCATCACTGTTATGAATGAGTGGCTCCCGCAGCTGCTTTTCCCCCCAGGTTTTAATTTCCTGTTGTGTAGCATTACACGTCTGAAAAATGAGATTCCTTGACTTTCTCTTAGAACGCTGTTGTTATGTAGCAAAATACCTGTCTCAACCAATTGAGGAATAGTGGGTTTCCTCTGAAATAAATGTATCACATTTTAAGACTATTTCTTTCACATTTTAGGCCTGTGTGAAAACTTGTCTGCACAAAATCGTACATATTCGACTTCTGTGTAGACTTCTCTAGCATCTGTCTATGCAGTTTCTATGTTTTCTGCTTCAGAAGTTTTTTTTGGATAGCTTCTTTCATTAGACCACTCACGGTTCTCATTGTGAAGTATACTGGAGAAGTGCATTGCATGGCCTTTTACCAATAACACTAATTTACTGCAAATGAACTAAAGACTTATTTCTATAGCGATTATCACAGTGTCACACATCTACTAAATGCTATCACAGTAACAAGCTACCTCGTAGTCTCCTCTCATTCAATGAACTAATTTAATGTGAACGAGGTGAAAGTCAGACACTACTAGTTAATTTATTTAACCACTAAAAGCCTAATTGCATTCCAGTACGTGTTTCCTTGAACTTAGCAGTTTTTCTTTGCAATGTCTTTATACCGCAGTAGTCTGTGGCTCTTTTTCTCTGACTCCATTTATTTGTCATTAAAAACTGCGTATTTACATTCCATTTTAGAGTTAATATCAAGATATTGTGTAATGTGAGACATTTGGACAAAGTAATTATATGAACTTATATTTGGCAGAGGGTGTTTAAAGGAGTGGGAGTCGAGAGCCGTTTGTAGTAGTTCTTTGCACAAATCACCTTGTTGTAATTGTAAAAGATTGTTCTCCACGTTTTAAAGGAAATCAATGTTAGGTTGATTCAAGTTTAATTTAGAGTGTGTAATTTAAGTTGGGGGTATTGACATGTGGCTCTTTTGGTTACTACTGGAAAATCAATGTAGTTTTAAACAAAATGCTTAAACGTCTGTGTCCATCATACCCTCTCAAATAGTGAAAATGGATGTGTTTCTGAAAGTCTAATCTTTAATATAACACATTGTATATGATTATTTTTGTGTTCTAGCTCTACCACCATTTTAAAAGCCCTGATTTGCAGTGACTGCAAACATTTCAGTGTCTATCTCATCCTAACTCCAAAAACAATGGAATAATTTTTTAATTTTAATTCATTGTTTGACAGAAAGCAACTTTTAAGCTACTTGAAATGTAATTACTTTGGAGAAAAATTATTCCCACAAAAAATCAACAAAAAATGTACAGAATCTCAAAAATAGATCTTCTGGCATGTGTCTTCTTTATGGCAACAGGCTGTAACCGGCTGAGATACAGTAGTGTTTCCAACCATTTGACATAAAGTGATGGAAAAACCTGCTCGCTCAATCGAGGCAGAAACGGTTACAACTAATGGCTCCAATGTAAAGTCTAATGTAAAGTGAGGATAGTACATTTGTATTATCCAAATTGAGTTTAATAGTCAGTGCTATTAAGTAACAGAGCTGGTATTAAAGTGGATAATACTGAAACTTTTCACTTTGTAACTCAAATTGATTAAGGTACTTTTTGTACATTTCTTGTTAGCTTACCTCCTTCAAATATACTACGTAATTTGCTCTATACAGAACCGTATGTATTGCTGCAGGCAATTCCTTATACCTGGCTATATGCCGTGTTACAAACGAATGCAGCAAATGTCTTCCTGTGTGTGTGTGTGTGTGTGTGTGTGTGTGTGTGTGTGCGTGTGCGTGCACATGTGCGCGTGCGTGTGTGTACGCACCTGCTCTAATGGGGACAGCAAGCACAAATTAGTTCTAGATATGGAAAGCGAAGATTACACGCCTCATTGGTTCCCGTTTTATTGCCAAGTAATGGCCCAGCTGAAATTTGTTTGCTTTCCACATTTCTTAGCCAAAGTGCCTACTTCTTCTCGCTCTGTAGAAAAGTAGCAAGATAATTGAGCAGGTGCAATTTAACGTCAAACGACTCAATTTACTGTCTACAGTATTTATTGACTATTCTCTTTTTAATGGGCTCAACAAGTTTTTGTTTTTTTTTAAGGACCACAAGTCCTTTTATGCTACATAATTTAGTTTGTGTAAGTATACATTTGTGTTTTTGAAAAT
The DNA here is from genome assembly GCF_023055335.1 of Clinocottus analis. Lineage (NCBI taxonomy): Eukaryota > Metazoa > Chordata > Actinopteri > Perciformes > Cottidae > Clinocottus > Clinocottus analis. The sequence continues at coordinate 13,147,274 of NW_027176042.1, read as the reverse complement.
GCAACACACATGTTTTGAATTAAAATGCCCTCTTGCCTTTTTTCTTTTTCCAGACAGAAGTTGTCAAAACCAAGTTTTGAATCTCCTCCAATATCGCCGGGGACCCCAGCTTCAGCTGTCAAATGCAAAACTCCTAGAGAGAGGGGCCAGAACTGTAATAGCTCGGTTTTGAGTCATTTTTTCCAAAAGAGGCCTAAAACATCTCCCACTAAGGACACCCAGCGAGATGGTTCTGTTGCTCAGACTGCTGAGCGGAGGAAAATACAGCCAGCACACACCCAAAATGCAAATGACCTACATTCAGCGACTAATCAACTTCCAGTGATTGTGAAGAAAGAGCCGATGGAAGTGGAGATGGCATCTATCCAGGGTTTGATGTCAGTCAAACAGGAACCTGGAGTCTCACAGAGTATGAGCACCGGGGAGGAGACGGCGCATTCCTCATCACCATCAAAAGACGTAAAGCCCGTAATCAAAGGTGAAGCCTTTCTACCTCTAGGTTAATAACACTGAATCCCTCAGTATTCATCTATCCACCACTTATCCTGTTCAGGGTCCCGAGAGGGCTGGAGCCAATCCCAGCTTGGGCAAAGGCCAGGTACACCCTGCACAGGTCGCCAGATTATCCCTGGGCTGACACATGCAGACAACCATTCACATTCACACTGACGGGCAATTAGTAGGCGAATGACCCACTAAATGTAACTAGATTGTGAGCTCACTCTCAAACGCACTGATTCATGTTCACTATCCCTACATGGAGAGCTGTTTGGTCAATGTCAGATCAGAGTTGTGTTTCTGCTCCTCATAATCGGGTAACGGCAGCAGTTGATAAAGGCAAATGTGGATCTGTTGATTATGCCATCTACATGCAAACAAAGTAAAAGCTGTCATTTTAATGTGTCCCACTGACAGACAATGGGTCAAACCAGTAGTCTTTTCCTTGTTTCCAATTTATAGGGATTACATTACAATTATGGCCACTGTGACCCAATTATGTAGTTGAATTACATTCATCTGTCACATGTTAGCAACAAACATTTTTTTTCTGTGTCAAGATATAGCAAAGTACTGGTGCGCTGCACAGAGATTGAAGTTGCTCTTCTTTGTGTGTTGTGATCCAAGCAGAAATCTTTGGATCAGCTCTTCATTCAACTTCACTTGTACAGTTTCCTATTACGTGCATTGTAGGGAATGGCCCTGGACTGTAATGTGCCATAGGACCAAAAACAGGTTTATTATTTTCAAGTAAACAGCAAATAATATCTTGTGTGTTTTTTTTCACACAGTGGATTGCCCTGTGTGTTCTGTCAGTGTACCACAACAATTTATCAACAAGCATCTGGACACGTGTCTTACCAGAGGAGAGAAGAAGGAAAGCTTGAGGAGGTAAAATACCATCTTAACTGATCACTTGAATAAAGTCTGCCCGCTGTTTGCTCAGTAATGCTCTCTAGTGATGTGGGATTCAAGTAAAACTATAAGACACCTTTCTGAACACTAGAATGACAAATGCTGAGTTTCCTTCCTTGAGATGCTTTGCAGGTCTTGACTGAAGCCTCCTTTTAGTTGCTGCTTGTTTGTGTGTCTTTCTGCCTTCAGCTTTTTCTGAAGTAAACTAAATGCATTCTCACTTGGGTTAAAATCAGGTTACTGACTTGGCCATGGAAGAATATTCCATTTCTTTTCAGCATTTGGCTGAATCTGAGCAGATAGTAAAGCCCTGAACACTTCCAAACTCATCCTGCAACCACTATAGGCTGTGATATCATCAATGAACACCAGTCACCCGGTTGCATTGGCAGCCATACAAGCCTGTGCCACAGCACCGCCTCCACCATGTTAACCAGAGGATGTGGTTTGCTTCAGACCAAGAGCTGTTGATTTTCTTCTGTACACTTTTCGCTTGGTTTCATCTGTCAAAAGAATCTTCGTCTCAGATGTTTTCTGGCGAAGTCTATTCTGGCCTTTCTCCAGTGTTATCAGTGGTTTGCACCTTGTTGTAAACCTTCTGTATTCAGACTCATGAAGGCATCTCTGGATTGTAGACTTTGACAAAGACACACCTCCCTCCTCCAGCGTCCTCTTGACCTCAGTATTTATGTTATGAAGGGTTTTTCTTCATCAAGGAAAGAATTCTGCTTTGCCAGTTCGTTCTTTATTTTTTATAAATGTACCAAACTGTTGATTTGGTCAATCCTAAATTTCTGCTTTCTGTCTGTTTGCGGGGTTTGTCAACCTTTTAATGGCCTCCATCACTTGCATTGCAATAGTTTTGTTATATTCATTGATTTAAAGCTGAAAGTCTACCCTTCAAACATATCAATGGCCTCATTTGAAATTTATGTAAAGTTGTGTAAATAAGAAAAAGTGTGCCACAGTCCAAATACTTGTAGGCCTGTGCAGGAAAAAGTAGAAGGTTTAGGAGCAGTTTCGTTTTGGGGAAAGCAACAATTGTGACTTTATGCACCATATCGTAGCCCTTAATAATATTGGATTGAAATCTGTGAAAATAACCAAAATATTAAAATGTGCTCATCTTTTGCTCATAGTTTTCTCTAGAAGTCCCTGTGTATTATTTTTTACTTGAAACTTGAAGTCCTGTATATCAAAACATGCATTTATTTATAAATAGCACATCAACACATATGTTCATGTGCAATTGTTTGCTGAACATGGTAGTTATTTCTGTATTTGTAGAATTACCACTAACCTGACTATCTTGCTAAAGAATGGGTCTGTGACATAACTTCAGAGACTGATCCTCTTTTACAATTATAATGTTCTGTTAAGGATTTGTCCTTTTTGTAGCAGAGCAAAATACTCTCAAGTAGACCTCGACGTCACAATAATGCTTTCAGAGGTTTTGATATTCTGGCCTGCATGGAAAGGATTCCTCTTGCTACAAACTTCAATAATTTACACTTAATGTCTTATATTCAAGACAAAGTATATTACACAATATAACACATATGAATTTACCAGGACCACTGCGTATAATGTACAAGACTCGCATGTAGAACAGTTTTAGACATTTATTACATTTGAACACAGAAATGCCCAAGTTATATCAGGTGATTACTGAAATGCACTATTCTTCATCTCTGTTGCAGCTCTCTCGGCAATGCGAGGCGTCCAATGACGAAGCTAGTGTATAACCTGCTTTCAATGCAGGAGCTGAAGAGGAGGCTGAAAGAGTGCCATCTCTCAATGCAGGGTTCTCGAGACCAGCTCATCAAAAGACACCAGGAGTTTGTCCACATATACAATGCCCAGTGCGATTCCCTGAACCCCAAATCAGGTGAGGGCATTTGGTCCACTACATCATGAGGGTGATACTGTATTTAAAGTCTGGGTAAAGGAACATCTGAGATTTTTGTATACACACAAAGGTCTCACAGGCGGCAGCCTCCCCATCCAGATTGAAAGTTAATCGCACATGTGCAAAGCTCCTGACCGCGTGGTCTGACCACTATGGCAGAGCAAGCACTTTAAAGCAGCATCACTTCTGGATCTTTACTCTTCTCTCAAAGAAGATAACTTTCCTCACATCACAAGATGTTCAGTGCACCTGTTCAAGCCAACACAGACTGGACTTTTCTCACTGAGTCATGATTAATCGCAGAAAAATCATGCGATTATTAATCAGTTAATTTTTTATGAACTTTGCCCAGCCCTAATATATATAATATATATATATATATAATATATATAATATATAATATATATGTATGTATGTATGTATGCTTGCATGCTTGCTTGCTTGCTTGCTGCGCTGCGCTGTGCTGCCATATCTTTTGGCCCGTGGTCCGTCATCCAAAAACTTTTTACCAGCCCCTCTGTGTATGCCTATCACTCAGGGTGCTCATTAGCATGCTGCACATTTAGGTTGTGCATTCATCATACTGTACCCTACTTTGTTGCAATGGTTATGGCTAGTAATCGGTGGCAAAATTACATTTTAATATCAGAATTTAATCAAAACGGACCAATAACATTTGGAATGTCTCGAGGACACAAATACATTTTATCCCCCTTCAAGTTAACATACAGCTTAACTGGCGGTTAGCTGGTGAAGGACTGCTGCACAGGCCCTCTAATAGAGCGTGCGTGCTAAAAGTCAACAAAGTAGCGTGCGGCAATGAGATGGACAACGTTTCGAATATACTGTCACTGTAATTATGTAATCAGCCTTCTCACACGATTGGCCATGGTTTCAGAGTCTAAAGCAACCACGCCCCCAGGGTTTCAGAGCAAACAATACAAACAAAAACACACACACACACACACACACACACACACACACACACACACACACACACACACACACACACACACATTGATGTTTGAGTAGGTTGATGAATGTAACAGGAAACATGCACCACTGAAGCGAGTGATTAGCTTAATTAAAAAAAACATGTTTAACATAATTCATAGAAAAACACCCATGTTAATCATGAAGATGTCACAACAAAGTCATTAAAGATTGGATTGTGGACAGACATGGATGTAAAGGACATCTTGACTTTAGTTTTTTTAAGAGACAAAGGCATATGTTGGTGATGTATGTACACATATGGCATTACTTTTTTCTAAATTTTCTATTATTGGCATTCTCAGGATTTACCTCGCTTTTGTTCGCTTGCAGAATTCATACAACAGGCTTTTTTTAAAAATCTGTCAACAGCTGAAGATATTGCCAAAGACTTGGAGGCCAACGAGAAGATCAAGAATCAACTACAGGGGAAAGCCATACCTGTGCGTATTAACAGCTGAATGGAATGTATTGTGGGCTTGAATTGTGTAGCTCCAAAAGCAGTGAAAGTGATGAATGTAACGACTCATTTCATGCACATCAGTAGATGCTGCTGTTTCTGTTTGCTGTTTCAGATTTGAAATGCCAACAGCACAGAAGCAGCAGTATTTGCTGTGTATGCGCAGTTTTGTATATTACAGATATCCCTGAATATGTTATACTTAAAATCATTGATATGATAAGAATAAAAGATGAACGAGAAAATGTGTCACACGATTTTCTAGAAGGAAGACTTCTCACTTTGAAGTTTTTGGGAATACCAAAACTTTTATTCCACTAGTTGTTGTGTTACAGAGTGAAGCTTCTATGGCTGAGTATAGACCCCGTGCTGCAGAAGGACACAAACCAGTGATCACATCACAAACCGAATTAATGTTAAATGGTGATAGCTGATGTGATCGACCACCAGCTTTGTTTGTCATATGAACCAGCAAAAGCGACAGGAGTATTATTAATAATTAATCATTTTATTTGTAATTTGATGTGAAATCCTTTGCATTTTCAAGATTGTAGTTGGTGCATCAAAACGGTGCTTGATTACGCTTTTGGTACATGCAAGGCCAATTCTAACAATAGGTGAACAACGTGCACGTGAGATGCTTTCAGTGCATTTTAATTGACATTTTAAAACCTTTTGTGGTACTCTAATGTTTTTTTTGAGAGCTCCTCCCTGTATTGATAAGGTGCAGGTATGCATCGCATGCTCTGCATGCAGCACAATGCATTGGTCAAAAAGGGTTATCATGAAAATGTCACACCTTTGGTAACTTAAACCAAATAATCGGGCAATTCCTTTACACATTTTTTCATGTGCTTTTTCATTGATGGTAATGCTAATGTAGGTTTTTGTCAATTTAAAGGTCATGATTTTTGCAAAGAATCAGTCTGAGAAGGAGATTGATGAGATTCATTCAAATTACAGTAAGTGATTTTTTTTTTCTCACTATAAATCTATTAACCCCCTCAAGAGTTTGATTCACCAAGCTGGCAGCTAAAACTCTGTGTGAACAAATTTTAACTGTTAAATTGCTTTGCATAATTGTACATGTTCGTTTAAAATATGAATTGTGTAAAAATATGCATGTACTGCCTGCATGTAAGGACCACTTTCAAGTTGAAGAATTGCAATTTAAGTATTTGGGCATTTACCTCGTCACTGAGGAAAACATGTATAGCTGATCCGATCCAGTGTCTCGTAGCCGTACGGCCAAACTGTCCATCTGTGTGGTTCAGTTACAAAAATGTATGAATGCTGTCTTCTGTAAAAAAAAAAAAAAAAAAGACACATCAGACGAAAAAAGCAAAATGTTATCTCAAAGAGACACACCACTTCTCTCTAAGGTACGAATTTGTTTTGAACTTTTTATGAAAAAAACAATTTTATGTTCACTGAAATGATTACTGTTTTCCCCTTTTTTAACTGCCAACATATATTTCACAAACTAACACTGGAAAACTTTTTGGTGTGGGTTGGTAATCTTCTTCAAAAACATTTTTTTGTTACATATGTGGAAATTCTCATTACATACAGAGCACTCTGCCAAAACCACGCACATCAGGTATCTGTGCTGTTGCAGGACTGTAATAAGCCCATCCAATGATTTCATTTGGCTCGAATAAAACCATGGGACAGTTACGTGCCTGTCTACCTCTACCTGCCTGTGCACTCATTACGCGTCACCAGAGTCTTCCACAAACTATGAGCTTCACAGCGATGAGTACTAACAATACTTAGATAATTAAAGAAATCTGTCATACTTTTTCTAGCTTCTCAAGATTACCAGCCCTCTGTTTAGGAGGGCTACGCTTTCTAGTTCTCCTGTTGGAGTGAGTGTGCAGCTGTGAATCATATTGGGTTCACCAATTTTAAAGATAAGGCGAGTCCATGGTTCGGCAACCTGCGGCTCTGAAATCACATGCAGCTCTTTAGCCCCTCTGTTGCGGCTCCCTCAGGCTTTGACCAAAAATAACTTTTTTAAAATTTGATTCTGTTTTGTTTTTTTGGCCAGTGGAAACATTTTCAAAGGGAATTTCTCTTATTTTGGAGTTTGAAGTGATATTGGCCTTTTCCCCTGCAGGTGGCTCCTTGTGATTCACAGAGCCCCGCCCTCAGGATAAATAAAAATGAGAAAAGTATAGCGTTTAACTCTGCATGGATATATTTATTTGCTTTCACTGCGAACGATGCTGTCTGACCGGTCTGCTGATATGTGGCGAGAAGTTGGCAAACAACAAAACATGTAATGTCGAAAGACTCTTCCAGAACAAACACACAGCACCTGCTGAAAAGTATCGAGCTGCAGAAAATTGAAGAAGAGCGATTTCTCAACTGCTGCAGCAAACTGAGTAAAGTAGATATACTTTTACTTTCAGGAAGTGGTCTCCACACTCTATTAGTGCTGGTTCTACAGCAGCTCAGGAGACAGTGAGGTGTCCGCTAGTAAAGACAGAATTTTTCTTTCTCCGTTTGCAGTGCTGTAAAAGTGTGGCGTAGTGACGCTCGGTGTAAACGTCGCAAAAAATATGCGTTTTAAAATGCTACTTTCAAGTGAGGACAGGGATTGAACCTGCTACCTTGTACAGGGTGAACACTCTACCACATAAGCCCGTATAGATAGGACTTTGCATAGTTGTTTGTTTGTGTGTTTTTGACCTTAATGTTGCCGACACATAACTATTTTCTCCTCTTTCTAAGAGTCTGATAGTTATAAACAGGTAAAATAGCAATACAATGTCAACAATTGTGTTTATTCTTGTTCTATTTCATAAATACAACAAACTATAGTTTTTGGTGTTTATATATAATATGAATATATAAAACTTTAAAAGCTCCAGACACATTTCTTTTGGTGGAAAAGGGGCAAAATGTCTCTTTTGGATTGAAAAGGTTGGAAAGGAAAGGTTGCTTACACCTGGGCTAGTCAATACAAGCAGGATGCAACATATCTATATTCATCAATATATGGGACAGGGATGTTATGTGTATAGATTGTAAAGTCCTCTAAGGCAAATCTTGTATTTGTGATTTTGGGCTCCACAAAATAAACTGAATTTAATTGAATCAAAAAGGGCAGGGCAGCATTTATTGCATTAACTCCATCCAACTAGTTCTTTGAAAATGTACAAGATCTTTTATTCCTTTGTCTTCTAGTTATTTTCCTTTCCATTGTATTTTTATGTATTCTATGTCATATGCAATGCTCTGGGAGTCGTCTTTGTGGGAAAGGTGCTATACAAAAAATAAGCCCTGCTTTGCCCTCACACTTAAGATTTCTTCACAAAGGTGTTAAGCATTGAAATGCAACTTATACTAATCTGAAGGTTATTTTTATTCCCTAAGCGTTTGAGTTTTTTTTACTGCTGTCGGCATTCTTGTTTCATAATTGTAATCTTCTGTAAGAATTCCTTTTAAAACTATTAAATGTCAAAACTCGAAGGCTGCACTGAAGAGTTCAAAGCTTTGATGCGTCATTCATGAGTTTAGCGTTTGAGTTCTTTGCATGTTTTTTTTGCTCCGGTTAAACACAGCATTGCTCCACAGTTGCAGATAAAGATCAGGCTGCACTAATATCAATAGTACTTCCAAATTCTGTGTAAAGTCCCAAAGTCAAAATTGATTCAAAATTAATCTTTTGAAAATACATGTTTTTAATCTAACAAAATGTCCTACTTCAATCTAAATTTGTTGGCCTTTGGCACTGAAAGACACCAATGACAATATTTAACTAGGTGGTCTGGCACCATCAATTACATTTATATAACCACATTAACAAAAATCCCCTTGTTGACATACATAGGAACCCTTTATTTGAAAACCTTAACAGAAGCTTTGTTTGTAAAACAAAAAAAGATGTTTGACACAACCCTAAAATACGGAACACAAGCTTGATCGAGGAAGGTTTTAGAGCTCTCATTTCTGAAATAAGTCTCAGAAAATTGCTTTTAGACCAATCAATGCATTAATTGTTCTTATCTCTAGCCTGCTAATTCCATTTGATAACTGAATCCATCTGCATGATATACTTTTTGTCAAATTTAATTATAATTGCATTGTTAAGCAGTGGAGAAGTAGAGACTGTTTTTTTGGAAACTATAGCAGTAATATTTACAAGATTGCATATGTTAGTGTCTCTAACTAAATATTTCATGTGTTGACTAGCCAAAATATCAAACTTACTGTTCTCTGTCTAGAAGCCAGCCATTACTAGCTTGCCCCAAATACCTTTCATGACACATTAGCAGTGACAGAAACAAGCAGAATGCTGTCTCCATTGAGTTGTTTAGCAGGAAGAGGTGGAATGGAAATTAAAAAATGATTGGAGTGAAAATATTTCAGAAGACTTTTTAACTTTTTTTTATGATGCGTAAGGTTACTTGGCCATCTAAGTGTCCATCTAAGATTTTGTTATTCCACACTATAGATAATCACTCATGCAGACACACAAGGACAAGGTCTGTGTTTTTATGTTTTAAGGGCGGAGATCAAGCAAAAACAGCAGCATTAGAACACACTATCCAAAGTGGTGTTGTCATGGTTGAACACGATAAAAAAGCTTGTTTAAAGTAACTCTGCAGTGCTAACTTTAAAATTGGTTGAAAATGCTTGTGACTCACAGGAGGTAGGTTCTATAAATAGCTGCACTGCTGTGATAACCTCTTGATTTATCAGAGGAGGCTGTGGATGACTCACTCTGCCAGCATTGTGAATGAGCAGACAGGAAGGTGGAAGGAGCACACACTGAATCCCCCAGGGGATGCAGCCTTCACTGAGACTTATGTTTTGAGTAATAATACAGTAACCAGCTGGTTATTTAGAAAACATTTTCATAATCCAGAATAGCACCAAGGAAAATCCTGGAAATCCTGTTTTGTAGTGTGTTATAATTTATCTGCAATGTTAAAAATTTGTATTGGTTCTATTGCCGGGTCTATTGTAAAACTTTGTGTACTAGTGTTGCTGCTTCTATGCACCATTGTGAAATCAACCTGGTGCATGACATGTGTCCACAAAATGCACAACTCAGTCAAATCTTTTTTTCCCTCTTTCTCTTAGTTATTTGTTCTCCTGTCTTTGTGTCTTTGAACAGCATGTATGTGCAGACGCTTATGTAGAAAATGCTGAAATTAAATTCTTCTTTTTGCCTGCGTCCGTTCCCAGTGGGTTACACCAGCCAGCACTACAGTAGTTAAGGGATTATGTTACCTCAAACATTTTGGACCTTGCATCTGTAGTGTTACGCTTCAAATACAGGAGCATGTGAATACAACTTTTTATTTCCCAAATATATTTAACCTTTTCAAGGTTGGACCTTATTTCCAAGTCAAAGTATGAGTCTGATCGGCCTGATATGTTACAGATATTATTGTTTCACAAAGAAAAACGAGTCTGCATTCAATATACATTTTAATACATGGTAAATTCCCAAACTACATGTTCTACAATAGCCTTTTTCTGGGTGTTTTTTAATATTATTTAAATTTCATCCATGACTAGGTGTGCTGTCAACTCAATATTTTAACAATTTCAGTAATCTTGTAACCCTGACCATGAACAATAACATTAACATAATTGACTTGTAATCTGTAACTCAGATATTGCTGCATAATAATTATGTCTTTAATTTCAAACTATTCAACCATATGTTCTATTTTGTCTGCAGGGATGAAGCACAGCAGTGACTTTTCCCGCCTGATTGCCCAGGTTCGGTGTCGTCTAGAAACCACCAGGCAAACCCGTATCAAACAGGAAGTCACTGTGGAAGGAGAGGATGCAAAGAAAACACACTCTGCAGGTACTGCAGCACTCATTACCTCCCCCAAGGAATAAACTTTACTCTAGTCACGGGAAACGTTTAAGTATTTCCAATACTCTTCAGCTCAAGTCACCTGCTCCCCATGCTAACGATATCGCTTACTTTGTGGCAAAGTTGTTAATTCTTAACAAAATGCAAATTAGTCATGGGATGCAGCTTAATGGGGTTATTGTGACTCCCTGCTGATTGTGTCTGTGGAGAGTTATAAAAGTGCACTGCCTCAATGTATTGTTCCTTTATTGCACAATTCACAACAATACTGCATTCCAGTTGTTAGGCACAATAGACAATGGTGAATAACGATGTGTCAATAATAATAAATGTTGATGTAATTGTATGTGCTTAGGGAATAAATTGAGAACAAATAGTTCTCAGAAGTGCAGAGAATGAAGTTTTGGGATTATTTAATGTTTTGGTAATTTATAACCGCACATTATACTCAATTTAAAGGTGATTTATCAACTTTCTTTCACTGTGACTACTGGCCGAAAAACTGTTATGGCAGATGATTTTAAACAAGTGGAACTTAAACGAACTAAAATAATCAATGTTGTTGAATGTTGGCAATCCGTTTTTGATAAAGGGAAAAAATGGCACGACACTGTCTACTGTGTGGTAGGCTACAGATATGTCATAGTACCAATATAACTTTACAAATGCTTCTCATTTCATGCACACTCCTTTTGACAGGTAATTTATCCACTGTTTAATTCTCCCTGAGAGTCTGACACAATGATGAACTATATATTTTTGCCTCCTCCAGATCAAGTTGCAGAATCAAAAAGCTGCTCAGTGATGGAGGTAGAAAGTGACACGGAGCCACCTGCGAGAAGGATTCAACTGTCCTCCAGCCCCACCTATAGTGACGTGTCCGTCAGCAGGTGAGCCTTCGAAATGGAGCAGCCCTGTTTCACAGTTTACATAAGGGTTTCTCACAATACCAAAATTATGACTTAAATTACGATACCTGTAATAAATATCACAATACCCGATACTTATGATACCAGAATTCGATACGACACAAATACAATACTGGTATATTTATCTATAATAGTAATAAAGAAAACATCTGTAGGGTTCCCTTTTTTACCAGCTTGTTCCTGCCCAGCTTTTCGAACACTTAAGAAATGTCATTAAAGTAGTATCACCTACAGCAAGATATTAATGAACTAAACAACATCGTGCCAATATAGCGTTGCTGATACATGTCTATGTAGGCCTATTGTCCCTTTCTGACCAGATGATGACATAGTTCTTTACATAAGTATGATCAATTGTAGAGATACATACTTTTACAGATGTGTGTTAGAGCCTGAAAGGTGCTTTGCCATGTCTGATGTGTTGCCTCCCTTGGTCTGTGAACCACAACAAAAAAAAAAAGATTGCATGTGATCAGGTAGAATCAGTGACTAATATTATCGATGGGTTAATAAAATTTGTCGATTGACGTTTTACAATAAAGTTTTCTTAAAACATTCATGCACTGTTCAGTGAAGGACCTTTCATATTAGTTTTAATTCATATTTAATATAGATCTTTAGGTCCAAGATATTACGATACAAGATGATTGTATTATGTTAATGAATTGATTTACATCTGGGCAAAAGGGCGGTTAAGCTGCATGCAGTGGCGGCCGTTCCTCTTACCACTTTCCTGGTTGGGAAGACACAGAGGTGATCCCTCCTCCCTCCCACTGTCCAATCTTGAGCTTGTCCAGGATCATTTAAATTGAGTCTAACCACTTTGTGACCACTATAGGTCGTTGGGATGGGAATCTCTCCGCACCTCATGATTTGATTATAGTCCAATTCAGGGCTACGAAGCGATTTATAAAACGAATATTGATTTCTCTTAATGCATCAACATTTTTAAACATTTTTAAACACTGAAACACGAAATAATTCACTTACATTATCTTTTATTAATTTAATATTAGTAACAAATGGTAGAAATATGTCAACCGGAGCAAAGAAATGTGGTTGTTTTAATGAAAAGTCAGACCTCAAAAAGGGCTCTTACTCCCTTTAAAGTAACATCTCTGACCATTTTTTGGTGGTATGTTTATCTTGTCAATGGCAGGCTGACAGTTGGGTCTGCACAAAGTGTAATGCGGTGAAAACGCCTGCTATAAACCCAGAAATTCTGTACCATTCATAGTTTTCAAAAGCATCACAGTATAATTAAAAATATCTCACTTATGGTGCTGTTACTTGAGAGCAAGCTAATGCAATATGATGTTTATTAAAACAGGAAATAACTTATTTTCTTTGTTAACTTTGTTAATGCCTTTTTCCTTATTTTCTTCTTTTCCATTGCAGTTCTATTTCAGACATCTTCGGTCCAGAGCCTGCCAGAGACGCTGAGTAAGTGATTTTGCTGTCAAATGTTTTATGATTTCAGTTTTTACTGTGCCACCCATTTGTGCTAGGAATGCTAGACAATCTTTTTGAACAGATTGAATTTCAACACACTGTTGTCAGGATTGTCTGACACACAGAAAATCCCCACCTTGAGTTACATTCGTTGGACAATGCTACTTGAGTATAGCTTTAAAAAAAACATTTTATTTCAAGCTTCATTGGTGAGGAGTAGGGCTGCAACTAATGACTTTTTATTCTTTTCTCGATTGATCAATTAGTTGTTTCGTCTACAAAATGTCAAAAAATGGTAAAACAAAAAGCTGTTTAGTTATTCCCAAAGCTTAAAAATGCTTTCTTTTGTCAATAGCTGATGAATTGCTGCTTCTCTAGTGATGAGCATAGTATTTAAAGCCAATTTGTCAAAGGTTGCTTTTAGCGTGAACAGTGTTAAAATACCTTGTTACCTGACATTGGTCTGTATTTATAGGTGTCCAGAGAGCACAGGTAATGAGACACTTTCATGTAGTAGAGCGTCACAGATAAATAATGTACAATGCAGTACCCTTCTTTCAGTTAAGAATGAAAATCTCACCTTTTCATAAAAAAAGTAACGCGTGAGGAATTTATCACGGGGGCACAACATGCTGTGTGCAGCTTCAAGAAGCTTTCAGGTGGAGGGAGAGACATGTATACTTACTATCACTATGATAAAGAGCAAACATAGTTGTAAAGGACTTCCGACTAGCAAAAGAGAATCATAATTTGTTGCTGTCCAATTCTGATCGTCAGGTGTTCAACATGGATCTTTACAGTGAGTCTCGTACCCAGGCAGATTCCCCAGTATTTATAACACTCAACAATATAAATTTAAAAATCTTAGATAATCACGTAAGTGGCCTTTTTAATCCTAGCTTGCCTCTTATGTACACGAAGATTTAACTTACAAATACTGTTTTTCTATCCTGCAGCCATTGTTTAAGTCAAAGGATCATATTCAAGTGTGTTTTGTCAGAGAGAAGTATCTCGAGCACAGATGGGAGCGCGTTTCCCTCTCTCTTCTAGCTGTGTGTTCTGTTTGACTTATGAGGTAAAAAGAAGAGGTTAGATAATTAAATTAAAATTAAATGTGTATTTGCTGAATTTTTTCATTTTTCCAAGGTCTAGATCTTGTGGAAAAAATGCTTCGACATTCCTCCTCTGTCATTGCTTTTATACCAAGCCGACTACTGTTAATTTGACAGGATGCTAATAGTGGTCCACAAGCCACGATACAACAAGAAAAGCATCTAAAACGCAGTACTGCCTGCTTTCATCAGCCTCTCCCTCAGCCTAAAGTTCGACGGGTTGTCCTACTCTCCTCTGTGAACGTGGAATACGATGCTTTTTTTTTTTAGTTTGGGAAGTTCAATTGTTATCAGAGGCAGCAAGGTAGCACTCTTGTCAACAAATTGTTGTAAAATAGTGGACATTTTTTTCTCGTAGTTTGAGTCCCTGAGCTATGGTGATTGTTTGGGCAACTTATCATGCCAGGAAAGATGATTTTGTTCATCGATACTGTTTTTTTCAAAGTTATGTCAGCAACATATCTAATGGTTCGGGGTTAGTGGCGGTCATATTTTAAACCAGTTATATCTGTGAAAAGTAGGCTGAATATTTAGATGTAGTATTTGAAAGGCTGCTTTCTGTTTTGTTTTATCCTCTTTCTTTTTCTCGATTTATTTACTGCCACATGCTGAGCTATTACATGCTGAGCTATTACCACTGTCAAATTATTTTAGCAGTGCAATATGAAAACAACGCATATCTCTTCCGCCCAGAACAACTAAAAACAACTGCACTGAGTTGGTGGTCATTTACTTGTAAACTGCTCACAAAGACTGTCGCCTTGTGCTACTTAAACTAATCCTTGTCAATGGTGGGACAGGTACAAATAATAAACTCATAGAAATTATTCTAAATACGTTTTAGTATTCCCAACTGGTTGTCACTGTGAGCTCTTCTGTTGACTTCAGAGTTTTTAACAATGCGGAACAATGCATACAAAAATATAAATAGACACAGACACACTACATGCAATCAACCTCCTGCCACCTCCTCGCTGGCATTGCCCCTGCTGATGTTAGACAAACGCTGCCAGCCGAGTTATGAAAACACAATCTACTAGTGATGAATACCCTCTACTAAAACCCTGTTCCTTGGCCCGATCAACAGTTGTTCTGTACAGATGGGGCTCCAAGACTGGCCCAACCACCTGTGAATGTGAAGATCAGACCATACTATGGAGCACTGCCTGTCTGCCCTCTACTACCCAACCCTTGCAACTCAAAAGACCTTGCAGTGTCCAATAAAAACGCAACGGACTGTGTAGAGAAATGACATATAACCACCACGCTTCAGTAAAACGAAAGGAAGATCACTTGGGGTAAATCTGTTTCAAAGACATTGCTGTCACACTACTTACAAAACAACAGACGCACATACCTCGGAGTGTGATCTCAACTTGTGTTTCTTACGGATAATCAAGACTCTGCTCTTCCTCTCTTTCTGAATGACCTTCAAGAAAAGTATTTATTTTAGGGCTGGGCAAAGTTGAAACATTAAATAAAATACTGTGATTAATCTCATTATGTGGCAAATTCAATAATGAACTAAAAACTAGTGTCTTGCGCGCTTTAATATTAAAGTAATGTTATCAGAACAATATAGCAGTCACTCTTGAGCAACAGTTAACAAGTTAACAACAGTATATGAATCTGTTTTCTTTTTTTTTTTCTGAACAGGTACCAGACCAAACATTTGTCTTTTATCAGGGAACATAAACAGTGTTCAGTAGTAAGGGTCCCTGTTAGGGACAAGCTACTCCTTCTTTTGTCCATGTTCAGTTTGTTGCTTACCTTTTTTAAAGATGTATGTTAAAGACCAACAATTTATTAACTTTATACATAAGCAATAAGTGCTTTTCGTGTTTTCCAGTTCAGTCTGTGTTGGCTTGAACAAGTGCGCTGAAGTCTGATTAAATGAGATGGAGATGTGACGGACAGCTAACAGGTATCAGTGAGAAAGAATTTGGATTTGTTGAACTTCATCACTGAGAATGTGTGTTTTCACTTGTAGGTAGATCCGAAGAGAACTTACATCAGGATCAGCGGCAGCTTTACGCATGCACGATCTATTTTCAATCATGACGTGGAGACTGCAGCGTGAGGCTCCAGTGAGACTGACCGCCCGTGAGCACTTTGTGAGGCGGAGGGGCTCGTGGCAGCACCCACTGCACGCTGAACTATGCCGTCTCTGAAAGATTTAAAGTGCAGCACCTGTGTGCGGCAGTGATAGACCGTTCCCAACGCTAAAAAAAACCCTATTTTATTTATACTGATATCTCTATCCAGCACCTTTTCTGTATTTAGTCCTAGTACACAAGGACTGTTGGCCCGTGAATTACCTCTTCAACTTAATGGGCAGAAGCCAAATCTGCACTTGAAACAAGTGTAAAACAAAATGTTCTTTATCTTTGAGACTTTATCTCCATCCATCAGCCTGGGTCAGACTCTGGCAATGATGAGTAATCCACTATACTCGGTTGTGTCCCTATCCTCCCCATACGTGGACTTCTGACACAAATTCCATCGCTGGAATTTTTGTTTTTCCAGTCGAGATAAGAAAGCAGAGGACCTTTTCACTGGCTGGAGGGTAATATATATGTTTGGTGTAATCAGCCAAAGAGAGTAATCCTTGTGAAGCTCCAAGTGGTTCCATATGGACAATACTGTGGATTCATGTTATCTGAACACTTCTTATGGAGAGATCTCGGTGTCCACCAAACACTACATAACGAGCTGTGGAGCCCACCAGAACTCGTATGGTAGCAATACATATTGCTTTGGCAGTAAGTAATCTATAATGTAAAAATAGCTTTGTTAGAGGCATCGAGTGCTCAGTCCAGATGTCTTCCTCTGACAACAGTTCTTTCAGAATAAAAAAATTGTTGTTATAGTGTATTTTCTGAAAAAACAGCACAGACGAGAATGTCATGAAAAAAATAATCCTTTATGCACCATCTTTTAACTGTAGAATTAATGTAATGGCAAAACGGTTTACTTTAAAGGGGTTTAGCAGGAAAATGGTTCTTTGCTGCAATATTAAAGCTCGGAATAATGAATGAAGAACCCTTAAGTAGATTAGTAGTAGCTAATTTGTCCTAACAACTGACTTTACACTTCTACAATGGAAAATGTGTGTCTGTCACTGTGCTGGGTTGACAGGCCCTAAGAGGTTTGTTAATTTTTGTATTTTTAATTGGACACAATGTTTTATCTAAGTGTGTTTTTACTGGTGTGAGCAACCACTTAGTCAATTGTAAGGCATTTGCTGGAGGGGTGTTGATCAAGATTGAGTCAAAATGAATGTTATTATACTTCAGCAGCATGATAATCAAGTATGAATGCACTCAGGCTAAGCACCTGCCTCCATTCCCGTCAGATGATTGCAGTCTGCTTAATGTGTACTCTCTCAAAGTAAAGGGCCTTGTGGTGTTAACTGACTGTATACACTGCCAGTTACATAGAGGCAACTACAGGAAAACAGGCTTCCATTTTATTTTCCCATTTTCGGTAATAGTTTAAGTAACCATGTAGGCAGATACCTGACCAGAAATTAACTTAATCTGAGATGTGAGTACATTGTAAACATTTCCCTACTGTCTCAAATGTTTTCTCAAGATATACAGCAAGGCTGAAAGGAGGGAGGAAGGCAAATTTAAAAAGACCATTAAAGATTGATTAAAATCGTGCATGGTCTTTATGGTTCGGGGGCCCATAGCTGATGCATATTCCAGAAATGAACATCGTAGTCGGGAGGAAATTGACTGCAGGAATCTTTTTGTTGTTTTGTTAGATTGATTGTGTGAGTAGATATAAAGCAGCTGGTATACGGCAAATATATAGCATCAGTTACCTAAAGATCTTAATCACCTTGACATTTATATTATCTCCATTCACAATAAACTAAAAGGTTATCTCTGAAATTGATCTTTCATAGAGACACAGAGAAGACCTCAGTCCAAAAGCGAACATCCAGCACGAGAGGAGACAAAGCAGCTTCATCACTCGTCAGTGGAAAACGACGACGCAAGACGTAAGGATTGATGGAGGAAAAGGAGAGAGAGAGAGAGAAATATATTTCACCCACCCATCAATGCCAATAAACTGATTGGTAAAGTTCAAGCATAACAAGAAGGGATTTTTATGCACTTTCCTGTCCAGCATTTCATTTTCTGATTCTCTGAAATTGGACTTTTGAGGATATCATGGTACGAATACATTTAGTATTTGAATATACTTTGTCGTTTTGTAATCCATGAGCTGTCGCCAACAACATTTCTTCATGTCATTCGAGGAGGGTAAAGACTATAAAATCAATACGTTAATCTAATCAAACACTATTATGTGTCGTAAAGATTTAGTTTCTACGTATAGAAATTAGATGCATTTTTACTTTTTGTCTGTAGACCTAAGCAAACGTTAACATAACTTCTACTTGCAACCAGTGTCAATATACAGTCACTATATAGTATTCTATTGTACTTTGAATGTTTCTTAGGTTTATTTTTTTCTTCCTTATTTTCTTTATCTTATTTTGTTTTCTTCACATGTTGTACGGTCCAATGTAATATTTCTGTTTAAACTAGAATAAACTTGTAACAGCATTTGGTAGTTTTGCTTCCATTCACATCTCATTCAACATTAGCTGCCCATGTCATCACAAATAAATATTGTCACTTTGTACTACACTGTGTGCAAAGTTTAACTTTGTAGTTGTGGTGGAACGTTATTAAATTAGCAGTAAAAATAATCCCCGCATCTTTCCACCAATAGCTGGATGTCTTTCCGATTGCTAACCTATCACCTCCATCTTAAAATGTTCCCTCAGATTTTTGGCCAACTCAGATTAAGAACCCAGTCACATGGGTTTCCTCTGTCATTTGGAATTTCTAACCGTGAAACAAATCTGTAGCTTTCAAATTGATTTGTTTTCATTGTAAGAAAAGTAACCTGGGTCAGTTTAATTCAAGAAACCCAATGCTTGTGGAAACACCAGGTCAAAGCAGCCAAAGTTTAAACCCTTAAGGAGAGGAGGTGGTGTTTGTATATGTGTATGGGAGAGAGAGGAACCCATTTGGGAGCAGATCTTGATTGAAAACAGAGCTAGCCTTCAGTCCGACACATGGTGGTTCTGACGCTGTTGTCTCTCTCCTCAGACAAAGCAGGGACACGCTGATAAACATTGCTGTAACAAATTGACATGCTTATTAATACCCCTGATTGCATCCTAACTTATTTCTGATACAATGGTGCTGTTTGTCTCTGCTTTAATTAGCACAGCCTTCTGCTTGAAACCACAGGAGACGTTTGAGCGGCTCCTGATCCCTGCCTTGATTTGGATGCAGTGAAGCAGGCCATGATATCACTGATTCCATACACACACCAAACCACAGGGACTGCACCCTTTCAATAGAAATCACAGTCACCGTGTTTTACTGTGCCTGGGTAGTAATGTGGAAGGGGATATTGATCGTCTGTCAAACGCAAGGTGAAAAGAATGTAAATCTCATAATTCACCCTGGCCCTAACTTACATTTGCTCATATTCAACATGCCCTGTGCAGCCGTGACAGCCTTTTTTGAAAATGTCCAAACCTTTTAAGACAGGATATCTAATGTGAATGTCATGGTGGGAGCAGCAGACCGACAGTGTTGTGCATGAACTACTCTCCTGCCCCTGACTACAGCCTAACAGCCCTCTTGTGGTTAACATAATTTTGTCCCCCTTAAACCGTTTCCAATGGAGTGAATAATTTTAGTTGATCCAGGAATTAGCCAGAGACAAGCTTGAAGGGGTCCCCATGCTGGAAGGCTGGATGTGTTTTCTGGTGGAATGAAGTTCCATTTGACCAGAGACTTTAAAAAATGCATTTCAGAAAAAAAGGCAGAACACTAACCTGGAAAGAGGCTAATTATTGCAGTCTGCTTCATTTTCAGTTGGTTATTATAATTAAAGGAATAACCATTAAATGAAACGCTTCGGTCATAACAGTGGATTGTAGTTAATATTTACTATTTTAATTATTTTGTTGGACTGAACAATCCGACATGTTTTGTTCTGAAATCCTTGGAGACTTGTCAATTTGAAAACAATGACAACAAAGCAAACCTAGTGTTCTTTAGTTTCGAGTATATTTTGTCTTTTCCTAAAATAGAACTTATAAACACAGCTTCAATGGCGTCAGTGTTTCTTCCTTTTTTGTACATCTGTTACATTTTCACATCTGCAGTCCAAAGCTGCGCAAAACCATTTCTGTTAGTGTTTCAAAAAACAAAGCAAAAGGAAACACTATGCTTGTATAATGAAAATTAAATATATATATATATATATATATATATATATATATATATATATATATATATATATATATATATATATATATATATATATATATTAGATAGATATATTAGATAGATTTTTAATTGTTTTATTTTTTTGTCGAAATCAATTGAATTTAGCAATAATGACATAAGATACAAACTCTGGGTCGTGACCGAAAGAACAAGGTCATGGATGCAAACAGCCAAAATGAGTTTCCTGCGTATGGCTCAGCCTTTTATGGGATAAGGAACTCAAACATCAGGAGGGAGCTTGGAGTTTAGCCGCTACTCCTTCATGTCAAAAGGAGCCAGCTGACGTGGTTCGGGCATTTAATCAGGATGCCTCCTGGACGCCTCGCACAGGAGGTTTTCCAGGCACCTCTCAACAACTGGTTGAGCCCCCGAGAAAGACCCAGGGCATGCTGGAGGGATTATGTCTCCCAGCTGGCCTGGAATCCCCCAGGATGAGCTGCAAAGTGTTGCGGGTTGGAGGGTCGGCCTGCTGGATCCACCGCGACCCGACCCCAGACCAAGCGGTCGATGATTGATGGATGGATGGATGGACATAAGATACTCAAAACAAGGGCCACTTACTTTAAGGTACACCCTGTAGTAACTATTCAGGGAATGAAGTTTTACATTTGACTAAAACCATGAAACAAAACCATCACCATGACTACTTCAATAACTGACAGTTAAGCAATATCTCTCTCTATTAGATAGCGAGCGACAACAGATCGCGTTAGCAGTGAAGAATTATACTTTTGGAGCATCCTTGAGGAAATACTTGACATCTCAGGTCTAGTATTATGTTGTAATTGATTTATAATTAGTTTTTGAGCAGAGTCAATAGTATATTCATATTAAAGTTTTCTTTTTTTTGTCTTTTATATTAATCTTTTGTATATGTACGAAGAGCAAAGAAAATACCCGAGTCAAATTTCATGTACGTGAAAATGTACATGGCCATTAAAGCTGATTCTGATTCTGATATAGAACAAATGTCTTGGATATGTATTGTTTATAGTACTACAACATGCTTTGCAAAGCTGATCCCAACACCTTAAATGACAAGGTACAGGACACGGGTTTGTCCTGTGACAATGGCCATAAGCTGATTTGGATGAAATGTGTCTTATTGTCTTATTACATGGATTTCTAGCTGCACTCTATTGTAAAGATGTGGCCATGTTCTAAGACACCAGCAATGATATTTGTGATGACTAAAATGTTACCATAATAGGAATAGGAATGATGACCTCAACTGTAAATAACAAGACCCAAGATGTGAAATAAAAGAAATGTTCTATTTAGAGATTCATTTTCAGGTTGTTGATTACATTAATGCTGCAGTGTTACTTCTAAACTTGAAACACATCCAAACCTTCACTTTGTAGAAAGATCTAATCTGGTCAAGATGAATTATTATTTACTTTTAAACGTATTGAACTTTAGTTGAATAACACTTTAGTTTAGTATGAAATAGGATTTAATTTTTTGTAGTTAAATTAAAGCTATAATTCCAAACTAAATGCTGTGATTGTTTTCCTCATTTCAATCAAAAAGGAAATGATTAAGACCTCTGCCAAATGAATGTGATTAGCTATGCAGTTTGATGGATCATTTACAGCACTGGCAAGATCATGGACAGAGATAAAGTAGAGGAACTAGAGATGAGCCAAACTCTAACTAAATGTCCCCAGACAGTCTGTGTCCATTCTAAACAATCGCAGGCTTATTTAGGAGACTGAATTGATCTGTTTACATTCCTGCTTTCTCATGTATTTTATATATTTTATAATCGAGTACCTTTGGTGTGTTGACTTTGGCTGTTATTGAGCTTCTTGGCTATCCCAAGCCTCCTTGAGGACTTCCCAAAAATGTTGAAGATTGTTTTTAATACTTACATTTCAATGTTATTCAGGTCACTTCACGCTTAACTTGAGTGCATTAGTTTTTGCTATCTGTAAGTTTAATGAATGGCGTTGAAAGGATGGAAAGTAATGAACGACCTTTAGGTCACTCCTGGGAGTGCTTTTGCTATAAGTGTGAGCAGTTTCATAAAGAGACACAAGTCCTCTTCAGTCCCTCATTTTCTTGTCTGGAACAACAGCAGGCTTAAGTTTATGATTTAACACATCACTTTTGGAAGGACAAAAGACTGACAAACAGTAACTTACTGTCAAAGGGACATAGTCTTCAATATATAATATATACATATATAATGTATAATAAACTATACATTCAGCACAGTTATTTGCAACTGCAATTATCATTTGCCACAAAAGCTGCTGTTTGGACTTGGGTACCTATTGACGGATCTGCTTTTTAAAATCCTTTCATCAGTTAAATTATATCTAAACGGTTTGATTCAAAACAGTCATTGCAGTTTGAATCTATGCATTTTATTAGCTCACCAGATGGGTGGATGGCAATTTAGTTAATTATATGCTAGGTAAGAGGAGAATGCCATCAGTGGTGCTGGATTCAAATGAAGTGCTGAGCAAATACATAGTATGTCCATGATATGGTGAATAAAATGTGTGTTTGCAAGTTCATTAGTGAAGCACTTAAAAATCTTTAAACAGTATCTGTTAGCATAAAGTATCAGGATGCCCTACTCTCAATTAGACAAAACATACATATGCTAAACTGAATGTGTGTAAACGACTGACTTGTGCTGAACAAACCTTTGGATCTACTTTAGATTTGTTTTCTTTGTGTGGATTTGAACAGATGATCCAATTGTTTTTCCTCTATCAATAGACAATGGCCTATTTAGAAATTTGTGCGGGTTTTGCATCAAAATGGCTATTAAAATGGACATTTTTACAAAGTGTGATTATGCAGTGTTACTCTTGAACAAGACAAAAAATCCACCATGTTAAACTGTAATGATCTTTGGCGTTTATGCTCATCCTAAACCGGGATTCATTCAGCATTAGACGTGGGTATTTTGGTACGGAGGCTCCTTCATACAAAAGTGAACTAACTGAGATGAAGCAGGGATTTTTTAGGAGTAGGGAATGTCACTGAATGTCCAAACTGTGCTTGCTCACAGTGACATGACATAACCCAAATCATATTAATTTAGTTAAATAGAATTTTGACATTGACATTATTAAAGTTCTTTGTTGGCAATTAACACTTAAAGTTTCCACGAGCCACGCTGGTATGTCTTTGGAGGCAATGTACTGTATCAGCTAAAAAGTTCTGTGATTATTTTTCTAATGTTCCCTTTGAGAGAAGTCAAAGTGTGATGGCTTGAATTACAAAGCCATATTTTACTCAATGGCTTTTTTGACTTTGAAAGAGTCTTTGAGAGACTGCTCAGGAGCAGCTGTGTAATGACTTGAGAGACGTCTTTTTTGGCTCGAAAAGTGAACACAAACATCTGAACTCAAGTGTCATGGACCACCCTGCAGAGAAGAGCCAGCAAAAGGAGAGACTTGAGAGATCAATGAACTATCAGACAGATCACCTCCCTTTGATATATGTATACCTGTAGTGTTGAAGCAGCTTGGCATGACCCCCTCTGTAAAGCCCACTTTAAATCTTCTCATCTCGGGCAGCTGTTTTCTATCAGCGCGTGTGACCATGTTTAATATCATGTTGAGAAACATCAGCAGAAGAAGGCACGACATCGGCTCATGAGGCAGATGAGGGGTTACTTAGAACTGACAAGGAGTTTTTTTTTTGTCACTGAAACTTGATGAGTTTGTACCCCTTATGATTCTAAACAATTTTGAAATGAGTTCCCCTCATGAATGGAATCTTAATGTACATGAAATCCTATTTGCTTTCAGATTAGCGGTCTATTAAATTTTCATGAAGTGCAGTCGAAGCTCTTTATTAAGTCCTGTGAAAACACATTAGCCATGTTTTAGAGGTTTCAAGGGTTTATTTATCTTAATCAGGAACTCCACCGGTATCAGTCTTTTTTATTTAGGTCTTGGGTAGTACTACTGCTTCCTGACCAAAGCTGACCAAACCTCGGCAGTCTGCTCCTCACGTTAGCGTGAGGCTAACGGCTCTATGCAACATTAGCTGCTACTTACATAATACATCCAAATCTCAGAACAAACTGTTGGCGGTTGAGTTGCATTGTTTTTGAATAAAAGATGCACACACCACCTGCAAATCAGCATTGGAGATATCATCAAGCAGCCAAACTTACCAAACTACATTGAAGAACATTTACAGACGATGACTATAAACCCACCCCAAATATTTTTTCTTAAATCAGTCCACACAGCTCAACATGGCAGACTGTAATTGGTTACAATGTTGATGTTCTCCATTAACCTCTTTACATTTTTTTCTTCTGTGTCGATTAGCACTCAGTTTTTCCCCTGAATCATCCTTTTAATGTGGGCTAAGCTCTAATTGTGAGCTATTACAGCACTTTGAATGATGTGTGCATTGGGATAGTGCTCCAATAAAAGACCAACGAAGTTAACTTTTTATCATGTGAACCATGAACCTTCTGCAGCCATGTACAGACTTGATTTCTCTGGAGTAATATTATAAACTCCCCTATACCACCACTTTGAAATATATGTTCTTTAAATCAGTGGTCTCAAACTGGCGGCCCGCGGGCCATTTGCGGCCCTCCTCCCTCCCAACGGCCCGCTACATACTACCAAAATTATTATATTTCCGGGTCGAAAAATATATTTTTTTATTTTCATTAAAATTCAAACTACACTTTAATGTACAAATGAAATTAAAAAACAAAATTATATTAACATTTTTGTTTGGTTTAAAATAATCTTAAAAGCTCATTTAAAAAAGTGTATAAAAACAGCTGGTTGCCTTTTTTTTTTGTTTGAATATGACCAACATATGTTAATAGTGTAAAAGTAAAAAAGTAAACTTTCAAAAATATTGCACTTTCTGTGTGAACCTCCTGTGAGTTCACAATACCAGCTGTGGCCCCGAGCCAAATTGAGTTTGAGACCCCTGCTTTAAATGTTTGGACTATGATTCATCAACCTCAATTCTGTTTTCATATCTGGAGTGAAATTCAATTATATTTTTATTGTACAAGGTCAGAGCACATCCTCATCATTGGAGCCGGTTGGTTTGATAGTAACTTGAAAGTCAGTGTACAGAGAGCCATACAAGGCAGTGGAGTAAGTCTGCAGCATCCTGTGTTACATTCTTGTAGTCTTATCTCATCGAGAGGGAAAACATCTACAAAGGACGTTTACTAGAGAGAGAAAAAATGTCACCCCAATTATGTTGGTTATTCAAGTTTCCCATCAATCAGAACTACATAAACTCTGTGAAATAATATGTATTGATAACATGTCAATAATGGAAATAATGGAAATCAGCGCGGGACTTTAGCCCTGATGGTACTTCGAAAGCAGTGATTGTTAATATATAAACAAAACATGTATTTGTGTTTCCTAAGGGTGCAGTTGAGTGGCTTGATGTTTGTCAGGTTTATCATTAATGTTCCTTATGCTACCTATGGAACATACCCCATCATTACAAATCACCTCAGACTGCTGTAACATCTGTCTGCAAATTTCAGCCACTTCTGGATTCAAAAGACTAAGAAATTAGACCATTTCATTTATATCTCTGCCTTGCAGGTCTCTCTTTCAGAGACGTCTCCTGGCATGCTGTCTCTCAACAAACATGCCTCTATAGCGCTTTACTTTTGTACATTTTTTCATACTTTTAAGTTAGTCTTTTCCCTTTTCTCTCCTGCTCTCACATGAACATGTTTTGACTCTTGTTTGCTGTCACAGCCTGTTCTGCAAAGGTTAAGTAGAAATAGAGGTTAAATGAAAATAAATATTAGGGAACGGGCAGGAAATTGAAAACACCAGAGCAACCATGCATGCACTCCAGTGCTGAACACCATTTAGGTGAATTTAATTGGATCCTTTATGTTTCTCAGTTCACTTACTGACTTAACCGTGTTCATTTTGCCTCAGAAGTTACCTCAGTGGACGCTAACACAGAAACAAACACAAAAATGAGATTTCCTGAACACAAAAAGCCTCTGTGTAGGATCAGCTATCAATTGATATGTATCAATGAAATCATTTTCCATGATTCCATAATTGTTGCTATCTTGCTGCTGCTGATAATCAGTGGCAATGAGCTATTTGGTTTTTCCACCTCTCAAAGAACACTTTACAGTCCAGACAGTGTGTGGAGGCTTTCTTATTGGATGTTTTCCCTGATGACTTTATCTCTGACATCTGTTAGGCATGGCGGATACTGCTGCTCATAATAACAACTCAGTAAATTTTGTATTGATTCTGAACTAACTGTTGCGGCAGTTGTGTCTATAGTCATAATTCCTACGTGTGATTTGTGGTTCTTAAAAATAGTTTTTTATGTGTGTGTGTTTCAAATGGTGAAAAATCTGTATGTGTCACTTTATCGACCATCTAATGGGAGCAAAATAAGAATGGCTTAAGAATGGCATGATTATTCCTCTTCTTTAATGTGTTATGCTGGAAATTACGGTTCGGAACCTGAATGTAGGAGATTTAACAACCTGCTTTTTAAGCATTATAAATTTAGCAATTTGGGTGATAAGTGTCCTATCTG
Source organism: Clinocottus analis (assembly GCF_023055335.1). Lineage (NCBI taxonomy): Eukaryota > Metazoa > Chordata > Actinopteri > Perciformes > Cottidae > Clinocottus > Clinocottus analis. The sequence continues at coordinate 13,120,289 of NW_027176042.1, read as the reverse complement.
AACGTCACCCCATGTTGTTATTGTTACAGCTAAAGAACTATCGGGCCACTTTAAACTCAAGCCATTTAATTATGTTCCTGCAATAGTGACAGATTTTATAGAATAATAATATTGCAATTATGTCAGTTATGATGAATAAGCTTTGAATTTTAAAACTGAAAGACTTAAATTTAGATGTAAAAACAGAACATAGCATGTGATTTGTTAAACTCTGTGCTGGTAAAGGTCAGAGAATCCATTTCTTGTAGAGGAGACAAAGTTCCTCACTGGATATTTTTTATGAGGTTTTTTCTTCATATTTGTTCTCCCAATACTGTTTTTCTTACTACTGCTGTGTAATCCCTGTCAACAAAATTATTGCAGGGATAAATGCCTGAGGTGAAGCATCCTATGCCTACTGAGGTGTCCTTGCATTTCAAAGACACCACAAAGGCAGCTTTGACCCACTGCTGTCCTTCCAGAGGGGAGCATTTTGCCACAAAACAAGTGTGTTTGTTACTGCTGCCATTCGGTGGAGGCTCAGCAGGGTGCAGGAGTGATCTATCTCTGAGCGGCTGTGAATAAAACTCCACAGAAACATTTGACATTCAGAAATTAAGTGTGAATGCTGGTGAGAGGTTTCCAACAGGTGAAATTGGGAGGACAGATTGGGAGAGTGAGTAAAGGAGGTGTACTCTACTCTAATGCGTTCAGAACATTGTGCATGTATTCCTTTTCTACGGCGGGTACATTAAATGGTTTCTTGGAGAAAGCACACTGTTTATATTGTCAAATCAATTATCTGAAAGAGGTTTGCCACTAGGGAGCCACACAGTAATCCTGTGAGCTGTGATATTGCAACTGTCCACACTGTGTTGTTGACTGCACTCTCTGTTCTATCTACTGTGCCTCATCATACTGTAGGATCAAGGAAGACACATTTTATATGCTCTACCGCCCGTAGCGACAGATGCATCAGGGTGAGAGATGTCATTTATATCCAGAGAGTTCTTCTCCTAACTTCTGCTTCAAACCGACTACGACCTTCTTCATATGGTGCCGAGTGTATATTTAGTATGTCTAAAATGATATTCCCACCATCTTTTCTGTGTTACATCAGCCTCAATTTAACCTTTGCATTGCATACATTATGCATGGTTGTGAGAGATAGAGTTGCCTGTTTAATTGCCTTCTGCTGATTATCAGGCCTCTTGCATGCTTTCAAAGGACGTCTTCATTTATCTGATAGCAAAATACAAATCTAGAACTGAGTTGCAAGTGTTATTCCTTTACTTTCCGAAGACTGATATCCTTCATCAAGCTCAAGCAAAAGTATGATAGTCATATTCATTTTGTGTTGAGAATACCATATGGCCATGTCATCAAAAGACACAAAATGAAGCTTAAGTGTAAGTTCAATAAGGAAGACAATCCCTCCTCTCCGGTTCATTCACAAAGCTGAGTCCACAGCGATCACTCCATCAGCTGATTGGGGGCGTGTATGTTGAATGAACCAAATAGTCGGAAACGGCGCAATTTCCATAAGCCAATCACAGTGTTGCGGTTAAACTTTGAAATAGTTTCCCCGCTCTGTTTGCTCCTCCACCGCAGGCTCCTCCAATGAGCATTTAGTCCTGCTCATCATTCATCAATTAGAGAGAGATACCGAAAGTCCTTCCTCCCCGCTGCTGTCAGGCTGCACAACCAGCTGAGCCCTCAGTAGACCTTAAAACCACTGTAAAACACTTCAACACTGAGAACACTTTGACACTTTTGTTAAAGTGTTAAAGATGGCACAGATGTCAGGATCACTACCTGTTGCTTATCCTAAATCAGGATGAAGTCCAATCGCCAAACGACTTTGCACTATTTAAATATATGCAATTGTAATACATTATTGTTAAAACTGGCAGAATAACGTTTACATTCTCACTCAGTTTCTCTTAGCATTGAATCCTATTTTTTCCAATTTACTTATGCTGTAAACATATTTAACATACTTGAACTATTGCCACAGAAACCCAAAGATAAAATACAATAGAAAACAGATTTCAAATGACTGGAAAAAAAATACTGACAATTAATATTTTAGTAAAATTATAGTTAATTTCCATATTGAGTAAAATTAAAATAGATGGGACATTTCATTAAGCTGATGTTTTTATCCAAAGCGACTTACAACAAGTGAATTCAACCATGAGAGTACAAACTCAGAAGAACAAGAATCAAGAAAGAACAATATCTTCAAGAAAGCTAAACTACAAAGTGCTATCAATAAGTGCCATTTATTAAGTGCTGTGAAGTGCTTTCTTTTTATTTTCATTCAAAGGGACAGTGGGAAAATGTGTGTTTTTAGTTTGCGGCAAACATTTGATCTATCTAACCGGCAGAAGCTGCCATTGGTCGATTTTGCTTGGATTTGTCCTTTTGTGTGAATTCTTTGCCAAAGAACCGAGCTCACAGTCCTCAAGGTCTGTTTTACATGATGCCTGCAACTTTTTGGCTAATGTAATATTTTGAAAATAGAGTTCTGAAAGATAAAAATGTTTTAGGAGAGTTTCATGAATGCACAATGTATTAAAAAAAGAAAGAAAGGCTAAGACTAATTGCACTCCATTTGGAGCAGAAAGAATAAAGCACTTGAATCTGGCTGTCTGCTCTCCTCACTAGATCGTATCTCAACCTCGCTGGAACGAATTTGGACCTCATTACCCATGCCTGGAAGTATTTCCATTCCCAGGTGGCAATTCCTAAGCAAGGCAGCATGTCAACACATATATACAAAACAGCCACAACAGTGAGATTATCTGACTGCACAACTGGTCCCCATGCCACCATGTGTGGTGCATATTTTGGTGGCAGAGATGGGTGGATTTCTTCCAGAAAAATTTTCCTAAACTAAACTGAAAGAGATGCACTACACATTTGTGGGATTCATGTCTGAGTTCTGTGTTTACTGCATCTTAGTGCCGCTGAAATGGAATAGCTGAGAAATGAGCCTTCCTCGTCCATCACAGCCAGCTTGGGTGGACCGTTGTGACCTTGCTATCTTCAGCAAAACAAATCAGCAGTTATTTATTGCTTTAAAAATCCTTTTCATCCTCATGAGGAAGTAATATATCTTGTTTTTCTTCTTTTATATTGTCCGACATAAAGATAAAGTAGGCAACCCACAGAAACCTTCAATGCCACTTTGGTTTGTATTGTTTTTTTTCTTGTTCCCTCTTTGGTTATATACAATAAGGTAAGAATGGGTTAATGAAGTCACAAGACTCAGATTTCAAAATATAGAGTTTCAATCGCAAGTGAACACAAGTTTAAGTATTACTTTTCCAGTGAGCAAACAGGCTTTTGAGGGAGAAACATTTCCACTTATCATGTTAGCAGTCAGTTCTAGTGGCTCATTATCACTCTGAGGAATGAGTTTAGAATTATACAACAACAACAAAAAAAAACCGACGACAACCGCATGGCCACAAAGTAATCGCGCTAAAGTAATCGCTGATTGTTTATAGAAAAACATCTGTGAATTTCCCATTTTTCTTATTCTCAATTTGAACATCCGAGTGAACTGACATTTTCCATTTACATCTCAGATGATGTGTCATTTGCATGTTGTGCCTTATCATGATCATTCATCAAGATGATTCATTTTGAACATATCTGAAGGTTTCATTTCAGAGACAATATTACAGTTTTCCTGGAATTAATTATCACTCAATTTAATAATGAGTAATCCTGTTTGAGCCATCGTTGTTACAGTGACTTGATTTAAGTAACAAGCCACTAATTAAATAAAAGATCAAGATGTTTTATGAAAGCATTAGGAAGAAATCTACTTTGTGGTTCCCCCTGGGCATCTCCTGTAATATAGTTAGTAAAATATGGAGACTGTCTGACGATAGCGGCTGAAATCACACCTCTGCATAAAACAAGGCCTACAATGCTTTAAAATGGGAAAACACTGCTCCAATCAAACTCTGAAACATTAGTCAGTTGGTCAAGCTGTTAGAAATGGCGGAGATGGAAATCTCTATCACGGCCAATGCCATATCGGATTTCATCCTGTCAACTTGTGTTGTTTTTAAATTGGTTGGACCCATATTATTGGCGATAATTACAGTCAGTCCAGTGATGTATGTGCACTGCTGCCGCAGCCGAGATCAGACATCGTTCATAAAGATACTTAGCATGGATAAGACAGGAAATGATCTACCAAATGAAATGAAATCCAGTTACTGCTCTGTGTTCCTGAAGCAGAAGACGTCAATCAATCAGCATGAGAAAACCAAGCAGAGCTGATTTGGAGGTTTACAAACTTCAATCAACAGAGACCTTGAATTTTTCATTGAGCCAGACCCCCAAAACTTGGAGGGATATATTTATTTCCATCGTGTTGGAAAACACATGATAGCATTGCAGCAGTGGTAGCTTTCTATGTGCTAGCAGCACTTGTTCATCTCTTCATAAACCTACAGAGAATACATGATAATATCATATGTATATATATATATATATATATATATATATATATATATATATATATATATATATATATATATATATATATATATGCCAAGAGTATTTCATAATAAGTTTTTTTAGGGGTTACATGTTACATTAATAGAGCCTAGCACAGCCACCACGTGGATTCAATTGTAATGCAAATTGAATTTCGGGAAAATCAGCAAACAATTTAGAAAACTAAACATGTTGCTGTGCATGTCGTGCATGCTACCATTGCACACGTTCACATTTTGCTTTTATTGATACACTTAAGTTGTCACATAACATATTATGGGCAATTACAAGTTTTCGGGGAATATTTGGCATTTTCACTTTGTTTTTTATGAACAGATTGAAATATGCATGAAAGCCGATCGATAGAAACTATTCCACCACCTGTCAGAAGCCAATCCAGGATGCACTCAGACCTTGAGATAATTAACTGCTCTGTCCTGCTGTTTTGGAGTTCATACTCCAGCAACCTGCAGCTGAACTTGATATTCAAGAAAATGTTATTGGTCAGTCCGTTTCTCTCGTTGAAACATACAGTTACAGCATTTTTAACCCGCTAACAAAGCCGACGTTAGCGAGTGTAAAATGCTACCAATGAATTGAAAGACTGAAGAATGTCCAGTTGAAGGCGCAAGCGCCAGCTGAGAGGTGGATTCAGCTCTGAATAGTTCCCTGTTAGCCAGAGGCAGATGAGTCTGCTACACTAACTATCCTCACTGAAGTAATGACGTAATTAACATCTGTCTATTAATAAACTGACAAATGATAATGATCCAGGCTGACTTTTCTCTCATGCAGTTCATACTTTGTACTCTCTCAACTGCAATAGAAGATAATGGGAGAGATGAAATGATGTGAAATTCATCACAGGCACAATGGACGCTTGGCTATTTAAACTGAAAGAAAGCCTGACACTAATGCAAAGTGAGCATAATCCTCAGGCTTCCTCTTAATGAGGTGATAGAGGACTACCTAATAAGCTACATTTTACTTGTTAGGAGGCTTATTTTTGTTTCAACTTAATAGGATTATTTACCACTGCTCTTTGATGTTGGGCAGGATCATGAGCAGAAGTTCCCTTTTTATGATTTTCACCTGCTGTCTAACAATAACGAAATTATACTCAAAAGCATGAAGTGGGAAACCTGGATGAATAGCATGTGCAGTAGTACACACGCTTTGTGAGACTTTTACAAAACCATCAACCAACATTGAATATATGTTAAACCTTGTTGTCTCAAGTCAATAATTTGGAGATTTTTGCAATTTGAGAAAATGTTTCATTTTATTTATACACATGGAAAGAAAACTTTAAATCAAAGCTGTGCTAATCAAACTTTTTTTTTCGATCAACAATGAATGTGTAAAGTGAAAGGGGGTCTCTCATAGTGACGAAACCATTAATATTGTGTTGGAAGAAAAAATTATTCATGCTTAATCAGTTACTGTTTCACTGTTATATTCAGACTTCTCATCTTACTGTCTCTGTTTAATCTGACACACAAACTCAGCATCTCTCCTGACAGCAGTGAGACTGGGGAATCTGTATGTTTCTATCTGAAAGAACGAGCAGTTCCTTTGTTATCGTATGACCATTTCTTGCAAACCACTCTAGAGGACGAGGGGAAAGGTTCACGGTTAGGCCGAAGACGTCATGAGGGTTTCTGTTCGTGGGTCATGATGAGTGTTTAAGAGCTGGTTCTCTGAGAGATCTTTGAGCAGTCTTGGATATGCGATTTGTCACGTTGTGCTTCTGACTCTGCTCCTTCCTTGCAACGAATAAATGTTCCTGTTTTAATGATTTTACTCCGAGGGGTCGAGTGAATTTTTCTAACAGATTGATTACCCAACTCTGCAGTTTCTCTCTCCGTTGTTAGCATCTTTTAGCTCATTGTGTCCAAATTGCAGACAAGGCGACTGGAGACAAAACTCAAGATAAAAGGAGAGACAATGTTGAACAGGTAGCCAGAAACACAACTCCAAATTAATGATGATCGTTCTGTAGTTTTTGAATGTGTAAATCTGGACAAAATTACTTAATTTTGATGTTAAGATCTTGTGTAAACAGCTTGTTCCACTGTCTTCAAGTGGTCAAAATAAATGAATGCTGTTCATTAGTTGAAGTATTTACCTCCAAGATTAATTTACAAATTATAATTCTATCAAATTTGACGGCTATAAGTAGATGCAGAAGAGTTTATTTAGCCGGTAATTGTTTTGTTTTTACATTCATGAATATTTGTTATGTCTTCTTTTCAATTAGGAACAAGGGGCAACAAAGCCTACACAACACCGTAGATGTTTTTGTCATGAAAAGCTATAAAACACCCTAGAGCTGTGATGCGCATACTGCACAGGACAATGTTTTAGGATGATGTTGATTTCTTTCTGAGCCTTTGGGCAATGCAATATGTGTTTTATAGAATAGTCTTGGAGTCAACTTCTGCAAAACAATAGTGCTATTTCCCTGTGGGTTTGTTATACCATTTCAGGAAATTACTCTCAAAATGGCCAACTGTTTATGAATCCTCCTGTTGGCAGATGTGTATGTAGTGCAGACGAGCTTCACAAGCATGACTCGAATTAGAGATGGCCATGGGGCGAAATTACCTTTCACCGTTTCATATTTTCATATTTGATGTCGGACCAGTCAGTTTACACATTTTTTGATCCCATTACTCTTAGAGCAAAGTTTTCAGAACATATGCCTGGAATATGATTGTTCATCTCTTCATAAACCTACAGAGAATACATGATAACATCATATGTATATATATGTATATATATAGGCCATATATATATATATATATATATATATATATATATATATATATATATATATATATATATATATATCTCCTCTGGCTTCAAGACTGCGATTCACAATGCATCTCAACGTATTGCATCCTCAGTTTTCTATTTATCATCAATTAATAGAAGCAGTCAGATAGATTAGAACTCCATTTTGATCGAGAAAGTGATTTAAAGAATCAGACTACAACAATGTACAATATTACATTCTGCCTATTTCTAATACCAGTGTCCATGTAACATTAACAAAACATTAACATTACTAAAACAAAACATAAATCCTTCTGCCATGCATTACAAGTTTTTTTTAAATGTACAAAATAGTCACGTATAGTTGCTCAAACACGGGGCACTTCCTGAATGCTTATAGCTTTTCACAGTGCATTAATTAGTCTGACGGCTTATGGTCTTCTCAATATTCTTTGATCTTGTGCAGAGTTTTGCCCTCTGTGAGTCACAGAACAGAAGAGGGGAGAGAAACTATGCTCAACAGTAGCAGAAAGCTGCAGTAAAGACACTAATGAGCTGCAATAAAACAAGTGTACATAGGGGAAACAAATATGTTGTTTGTTTTTTTTAGGGGGAGAGGAAACACAGTGTTCAAACAGCGATTGTTCCGTTCCCGCATTGATGCAGAAACGTCCAGAAATGTCAAAGACCTGCAGTAGCATGTCCCCAAAATGTAAGAGTTGATGATAAAACTATGCAATACCGAAATGTTTTCCCAGCATTTGACAGCATAATTCTTTCCAATTTACTAATGGAGAAGGGAACAACATGTGAAGTTAGGGAATAACATTCTATTCATTTAAAGTGAGTTTGTGCTGTATTCAATATTCTTCTTCCTAATACTGATTCTAATCTTCTGATATTTTTCCATACACAATAGTGACTCTGTAAATTGCTGCACACTGCGGGGCATAACAGAATATGATTAGAATGATTGCAACTAAGTTATACAATTAAACAAGTATTTAAAAATTGGTGCTGCATTACGTAATCATTTTCAAAAGTTCATCTAATCAGGACACAAGGCTAAGCCGTTGGATTAGTACCCAGATGTGGAGGTTGTGACGTATGGGCAGGTTGAAGATTTACTTTAATGTATTTCATCTGGTCATCGATTTAGTGGCTGTGTCACACATTTCTAACTTTAATTTGTTGGTCAAACTGTAATAGAAAGGTTATTTCTGGAAGAAGACAAGAGTGTAAATTGTAATTCAAGATATGCATGAGGTTGAACATTTCAGATTTACCATTGGTGGAGGAAGTAACACGGATCCAACACTTCACTTAGAAATGCACAACCACATTCTCAAGACATCGGACAAATCCGACATGCTCGTGCACGTCGGATTTGCCGATGGCAGCCTTCTAAGTGTTTTTTTTAAATCACTGTGACATAGTGGTTGGTAGCAGAATGAATCTGACATAAATCACATTTGAAATGAGAGCCACAGGCTGTGTGACCGATATTAGAGTCAGCGAGGCAGTTTTTCAGGTGAATGTTATAGTACCATACACTCAAAAAATACCCAGAGCTCATGCCCAAGGCAACACACACACACACACACACACACATACACCCATAACAAACAGTCCAATGGCCACAAGCTAACGGGTGTATTTAGAGTTAATGGTCCGAGAGGAGCTGAGCTACCGTTATTTCAAAGAGCTGTGCCAAGTTTACTTGTCCTTCTAATATTCAAAGTCCAATGAGCGAGTCTCCCTTATCCTTCGTCGTCTGAGATAGAATGATAACTTTAAAAGCAACACTTGCTTCATTTCTAAGGTTTTTGAATGTAGCAGACAGATAATATCAAACTAGTTATTATTTTAGTAGTAAGTCATGCACACAAAAATTCAATTAGCGAGGTTTTCAGTCATATAGTCACGTTAGATTTGCTGATCAGATAACCCAAGTCATTATTTTTTATGCCATTATAAATCCACAGCAGGTAAATTCTTGTGAAGTCAAATCAGTGTATTGGTTACACAAATATGTTGCAAAGGCCTGAGTTATTTTAACAGAACTTTAGCTTGCAATACATGATATAACCGTATTGAGCAAATAAGTAGAGAGCGTGTCTGTTGTGTGAAACATACAAGTCAAAACACATCTGATACACTTGCAGTCCTGCTCGATTAGCCATTTGTAGGTTGTGTCCATTCAATCAAACATTTCAGAGGTGGCTGTTGCAGACAAACCTGGTGGAGATCTGCACTCTACTGAGTGAACAGTTCCAGTTTTCAACTTGTTTCACAGATGAAATAAAAATGATCCTGGCAAAACCGTTTTCCCAGAGGAAACGAAATCATCAAGAAACTTAGGAAAGATATCCTGGCAAAAATCATTTTTTGTGTCGCAAACACAGGAAAGATGATAATTTAGACCGATTTTAAAAATGGAACACCAGATTTATTTCCCACTTCCCTCTCAAGGTTCCCGTACATTGTGCTTTCTTTTAATTAAATATTGTTCAGTGCAGTCTTCTGCTCAAAGATTTATTAGAGGCAGTTTCACATCTCTGTCCTTGTTTTGTTTGCTTAGTGCATGCTAGCTGCTTCAGCACACGGTATACATGCAGTAAAAGCTGCAATCACCTCAGTGCACAATTTGTGAGGCCAGCATGTTTACTGATGGCTCGAGTCTGACTCGGCTCCTCGCTCCATACACTAATAAGAGAGCTTAATGTCGCGTAGAGTCTGTTTTACTGTCAACGTGTTCACTGCTTTTACAATGATGTCCTTGGCTTTGGTGCATCTCAACTTTTCAAACTGGTGCCTTTTAGCCAATATCATATGACTTTGGATTAGCATTTGTTTTAAGGTCAAAGACGTGGTTGTGTTCTTTGTGTTTAATGATCCATAATTGCACTGGATTGACATTGCACCAAATGCACTGAGGAAAAGTAAATAATATGTACCATAAATGAAATGTGATTACGTAATCTGACACAATCTGAAACAACTAATGCTATTGGGAATCGTTGCAGAATAGGATGCAGAATGATAAAACTACACTGCAAACTGACTGAGAGCAAATCTGTATGTGTACTAACAACAGTATTTTCCTTGATTACATATTAATATAATCTGGACTGTGAAATAGGATTGTCTTGTCTCTCTTCCTGCAACAAACTTTGTAAAAAAATTAATTTGATGGACCTTTTAGTTAAAAGTATAAACATATAAATACAAACGTGATCAAACAAGACTAGAATCATTTTTTTTTTTTATCAAATCCTAATTTAAAGTGTGAACAGATAACATTTCCTAATTTGCGTTAAACACAACTGGGTATTGGAGAAATTAAAGGTTTGACCTACCATTTTCAGTTGCAGGAGTTTCTTGAGTTGATACCCATGACAGACCAGCAAATTACATTTTTAGTGTTGTCCTTGAAGCGCTGGACCGGGTCGGAGTGGACTGTACTCGTGCTGTCTCAGTGGGTCTACAGATTGTGCTCCATCAACGATCAGGAGAAAAACTGGCGTTGTGAGGAAATTCAGGAAGAAAGACCAAGCTGCAAATGGAGGAGAACGTTTTTGGACATTTCACTGTATTTTTCACCAAGAGGCATTGTGTTGCAAGTCGTTTCAAATGAATCACGTCATGAAAGTGTCACAAACGCACCACAAAGCGAGGGAATCTGCAGATGAGAGCCCAGGCAGATAAACAGGGAGCTGATGTCTTAATTTTTGGTCTTTATGTAATTTACTGGTTTGGGCCACTTGAGCTCGAAATGGGCAGCATGTTGCCCATTAACTAAAATGAGTTTGACACACCTGCTCAAGATGAAAGGTCATGGGATCCCTTCAGTCAGTAGGATATATAGTCTGGGAGCCACACATGTTGAAACACAATTGTATCTTAATCCCTCCAGCAATTTTTTTTATATTTTACTGTGCACCATTGTGAACCAAACCGAGCTACATGTGGTCCTTACAGAGCCACGCTTCTTGCATGTGCTCGACTAGAATAAGTAACACCATCATATCTCTACAAATTGTTGACTTATCAAGTCACTGTGCTTTAGACATCACACCACAGCTGCAGTAATCAGCACCGCACATCATGTTCATATAATGAAAAGGAGAGTATGACGGAGAAGTGTGACAGCGCAGATTTATCACACCAATAAAAGCAACAGGCAGATAAATATGGTTTGCTGTTCATAATGAATGATAAGAGGAATGTCCCTGCTTTTATAAACTAAATATGAACGTGGAAAACCCATTTACGTTTATCTGACGTCACTCCAGCTTGTAATAAAAAGTGATTCACAATAAAAAAAACAAAAAAACATCTAATCCCTAGGTTCTACCAACTTTTCAAACTTCGCATGAGCCATCTTCAACCATCCGTTTATTATAATTTTTGATTTTTTTTTACAGCAAACAAGACAATATGATTTATTGATTGGCACACTGGCTGGAACAATGTGTTCTGTTCCCAAACATAAAAGGGCATTCGTTAAGGGCTATTGTGGAGTTGTTTGTTTTAAGTTCATTCAAGATCCACTGCTACTTCCTGTGAATGCCATTCAGAATGGGCAAACACAATTATAAACAACTTTTCCAGACGCACCTCTGAAAGCTTTATCCTGTTATGGTTTTGGAAGCAGATGGCTTGGATCCTGACTTAGAAAAAAGCCCAAACAGAATCACAGGAAGCTCCTGTAATGAACAGGGCATTCTCTCAGACGCGAGCCCCACCTGAAGAACACTGCATACAATATTGTTGCACAATTTTGAAAGTTACAACTCCTTGCCTGAGTGAGATATGTCTCCAGCTGGTGTGATATATGACTTAATTTTGCTTGTTTACACTCGCTTCAATCTTAAAAGCCTTAGAAAACATGTGGCTATAATTTTGGATATCTCCAACACCATTTCTCCTTGGAGGCCAAGAGCGCTTTGGGTGGCGTTAGCATGCAGAATATACCATGCACCCACTGAGCCAGGAGTGACAGCGTCCCTCTGCACCCTACTGTGCTGGTCTATGTTTTACATGCGCCTCATGACACAAGATCACCCATAGGAAAATGGTATGCTGAGAACCTTATGTACTGAGTGATTACATAAGCAGCAGGAGCCGAAAGTATTAGCGCGCAGATCCTTTGTATCTTACTTACTGCTTGGGCCTGAACTTTGTCTCTAATTAGATCTGTCAACTCAAAGCCCAATATCTGTGGGAATGCACAGAGAAATGCTGAGCAACTGGAATCAGGAGGGGAGGCGTCAGGTCTGGAGAAGAAAGGGAACATATTAATGTATTATTATTAGCATAGTGCATGTGATGACCAGCAAAGCTCGGCAAAGTTATCAGTGTTTGAAAGAAGTGTTTTGTTATTGTTTAATGTCCAGAACTATTGATTATTTTACCATTTATTTCCAAAGAGGAAGTCCTCCATCATGTATATAGTGATTGAAAGGAGCTACATTTGAAAATCAGAGCATATCTGAACTATAAAATAACATGTCTGCAGACTTACTTTTCCATCTTCTGCCTCATCACTCAGAACTGCATGGGCCTGGCATTATATAAATCCCTTTCAATATTTCTTAAGATTTTCTGAAGCAATGTCATTAATATCAGGAAAACCTAGAAAAACTTGCTTACTTTTCCTCTATTTCCATGACAGTCTACATTCACCACAAGGAACCTGGACTTCTCTCAGTCATCTTAATGTGTTCTCATGATGGCAAAAAGAAGCTCTCTACCATATCCTCTCTACTTTGACATTGAAGTCTCCGAGGCTTCTACTGCTGCAGCTTTCCATCCTTCTAATCCTTGATCGGAAAACTTCAAGTCAGACATCTTGCTGTTTACCCATCACCTGATTTCTCAATGCCTCATAGTCACATTCATCATAGCCGTTCAGTTGGACTTTGTAACCATTTTGAGGACCCCGTTATTAGATTTGTCAATCGCACCGTAATTTAACACTTTACCGGTTTCAGAGGCTCCTCCTCCCCAAATGAGACGCTCAAATTACAGAGATCAAAACTGTGTGTTCAGGTGTTTCTCATCAACTCCCAAAATCACATACATTTAGGTCTATCAGCAGAAATTTGCTCTTAAAAATAGATCGATTTGTAATAATGGAAATTGGCAAGTTGTTTACCAGATTAATCATAAATCATAATATATATACTAATATATTTTTTAAGGTCCCAGATTAAAAACATACCCAGACTTTTAAACAATAGCAAAGGTTCTTCGTACATTATTGACATCTTACTAGTTTTCCTTGTTTGTTCCTGTAATTACCAGTATTTTTGCATTTACTCAGCACCTGAGCTTGAATTCCTGATAAACGTGACGTGGTCATCTAATAATTATGGACTTTACGAGTTGATGGAGAACATTAGGTGTTTCATTAATCGTAGCAGCATGTGGATCTTTATACTTAAGGCTGCAAAGCAAGCATTGCACAGGTTGTGCTCTCCAAAGTCGGACAGTACAGTATGTCTCGGCTACTTTTAAGGAAGCTTTGAAATGGGACAGACCTTGACATTTAACCTTGAACTGCAGACTTTGGTGGATCCAGCACCTGAAAATGGGACACAGCATATTATTAACAATAACATCTTGCACATTGTGTACATCTTCCATCATACAATCACAACACATTAGGTCCAAACTCCTGACACAAAGATGACTTGGCTTCAGTCTTACCATGTAATCAAATCCCTGAGAACCTTCTCTGACAAAGCTCCCTGCAAGTTTCGCAGCACTGACGGTCTCTTATGGTTTTGGTCCTAAAACCATGAAAAATACATTATTTTATTCCACAACTTCTACAAAATGGACTCATCTATCCATTAATTAATTTCTGGTGAGCGGTAGCAATGTTCTAGCTTGATGAAACTTTCTGATTTTCAGTGCCAACTTTGTTTCATTGATGTGAATGCACTTTTTATAGTTGCATTCATAATATATCCACATTCATTCCTCACATGCTGGCTCATTTAAATTAGATCACAAAAAAAAGGAAGTGAGGTCATTAAATGTTTTCAACCCAAAGTCACAGCAGGCGATTTAATGCATCATTATTCATTTTTCCTTGTCCGTTTAATTTCCAGTCAGCAGTAAATCATCTACCAGTCAGCAGTAAGTCATCTTCAATGTTCATAATCATCTTCGGCAATTTTTCCGAAACCCAAAGCCACAAAAAGGGGGAGTAACTCTCTGGTGTGGGAATAGAGAAGAACCGGTGGCCTTTGCAACTATGGAAATTTAAAGAGTTGCACAGTGGACAAATCCCACTTTTCAGTACTTCTGATTGTTTGTATTGGTGTCACTTTGTTTAAGAAATCATATAATCCAGCATTTTCTTCAATTTTCAACAACATGTGTTCAGTGTTTAACTTAGTACAAAGTGTTTGGTTTCATTATGCTGTGTATTATGCATCTCTACCATAACAGAAGAGACACACAAAAAAACAGAATTCAGACAGCAGCATGACAGACAATTAGTATTAGTATTAATGGAGATTAAATGGAGATTAATACACATCCTACTTCTGTAGTTTTTGATATGATCTTACTTCCCGTCACACTCTCTCATCTGTCATTTAAATCATTTACAAAGACATGTCAACATTATGCTTTCTATATTCATGTATCTGGGTTTATGTGTTGTTAGAATTATTGGGTGATTATGGCAAATCAACATCATCAATTTAGTAATAATAATGATAAGTAATACAAATAAAAATGATTCACCTTCATTTACCCAACATATTTAAATCCCGAATCCAAAGCAGCAATTCATTTGGTAACACGTGGGAAGAAAGAAGAAATGTGTGTTCAGAGGGATCGTTGGAATCTCGCACATGGACATTAACAGCGCAACACCGCAGTAGAATTTAACAGCGTCTGTGTGAGTTTTTCCTCATGTTTATGAAGATAATCGTTTGTTTTTTTGTTTTTTTTGTTTTTTTACAATAATCTGATGACAATCAGTCGTCACTCAGAGGCGGTCTCTGACATTAATGAAAACAATCATTATAAAATAAGCTGGTATTGATGTAATTTTTTGTATTTTTTTAACATCTGACTCATGTAGTCGAAGATGTCTTCTGATACAGACAATAAAATACACATTATGTTGACAGTGCCGTGTGTGAGAACATAGGAGCTTTCTGTACAGTGCCTCTCCTGAAAAACACGAAAGAGAAACTCAGTTTGCATCCAGGACGTCGCTAACAAATGCTCCCTCGGTAGGAGGTTATGAATGAGCGCGTGTATATTAAATAGCTGTTTACTTATAGAGCCCTCGGCACAGCGGGGGTTCATGATCTGAAGGGGGTTGGGGCTCCGAGCTGCAGAGCATGACTGGTGGTGATGAATGGCTCACACCGCCCCCTTGTGGCGGTGATAGGAAAGACTGTTTCCTGTTCTTACTGAACCGGGTGCAGATATAACAGCAGCTTGAGCGCTGTGCTGCTGCTCATTCCCGTTCATACCAGTGATGATGTTGGAGCTTTCCATTTCTGCTGCACTTTTTCTTGTAATGTTTAAATTTTAGGAGTTTCGTTTTGATTTTTAAAGTAAACATATCGATTTGGTTTTTCTTGACATACATCCTAATTCTTCGGATTCGGGTTTTGGAGAATTGCTCATGCAGTGAGGTGTCCTATTCATGTGTTTTAGACCCTAGTTTTACAGTCTTGAAGGTCCGTATTGGAGGTATCTGCACCTTGATTTTTACTGACTTTGGCACCCACATTTGGTCACATATTTCATATTGGAGGAAATACTTTCAAGCGTCTTCAGTTTTTAGTGATAAGTTTTGAGCCTCATCATTCCTCCTCACTCTTCGTCTGAACACCTGTGCGGACACAAGGAAGACTTTTCCACTGTTTCAGCGGTTTCATGACTGCACCACCCTGACGCATCTGCAGAGGACACGATGGAGAGTATTTCAAATGAAAGTGACTTTTGGCAATTTAACGAATCCTGGCGAAACTCGAGTGTCGTTAACAACACCGGTTGGTTGAATCAGACAAACCCTCTAAAGCGGAATGAAGAAGTGGCAAAGGTCGAGGTGGCCGTTCTCGCACTGGTGCTGTTTTTGGCGCTGACGGGGAACCTGTGCGTCCTGCTGGCCATCCACACCACCAAGCACAGCCCGTCTCGCATGTATTACTTCATGAAGCACCTGAGCATCGCCGATCTCGTTGTGGCAATATTTCAAGTTCTCCCTCAACTTATCTGGGACATTACATTTCGGTTCTATGGACCGGACATTTTGTGCAGGTTGGTGAAATACCTACAGGTCGTCGGAATGTTTGCCTCTACTTACATGCTAGTTTTGATGTCTGTCGACAGGTGTTTGGCCATTTGTCAGCCTCTTCGTTCGCTGCACAGGAGAAAAGACCGTTTCTATGTTGTATGTTCATGGGTCCTGAGTCTGATCCTCAGCATCCCGCAGATGTTCATTTTCTCCTTGATCGAGGTTGGCTCGGCCGGATCAGGAGTGTATGACTGCTGGGGCGACTTCATGAAGCCTTGGGGAGCCAAAGCCTACATCACATGGATCAGTCTCACTATATACATCATTCCAGTTGCGATACTGAGCATTTGCTACGGGTTGATAAGCTTCAAAATATGGCAAAACTTTAGACTGAAAACGAGGCGCGAGCAGTGTATAAGCCTGACGCCCAAGACCTCCAAATGCAACACACTGGCCCGCGTGAGCAGCGTCAAGCTCATCTCCAAGGCGAAGATAACTACAGTGAAGATGACTTTTGTAATCGTCGTGGCTTATATCGTGTGCTGGACCCCTTTCTTCTCTGTTCAGATGTGGTCTGCGTGGGATCCAGCAGCGCCCCGTGAGGGTAGGTTACAGTTTAAAGTCGAAAATCAAACCGAGTGCGCGCCAATATGTCATTATGCATCTGAAACACTTACACCCATTACACATCTTTTTATACTATTTTGCACATGTGTTGGACAATATGGCGATACAGTGGAAATTAATTGACACTTCATTGATACCTGCCGCATCCCTCCTGCTGTGCTCATCCGTGGTCTTTACGCACGAGGGTGCCATGGCTTGCTTATCAAGTGGGAACAAACTGAGACAACATAAACACCAGTTTAAAATGGATTTAATCTGTTTTCCTCAATGAGGTGGGTCTGGCACCAGGGTTACGTGCTGACTCATTGCTGGGTTCTGTTTGGGTAAATGTATCGCAGCAGGGTGCAGGGCTGATGAAAGTGTTAAGTGACTGAAGCACTTAACAATGATTGACTTCAAAGGTCTGTTAAAATAACAAGTGACTTGGACATGCTTACGCCCATGAGCGTTTCTAACATTTAGCAATTTGAATGAAAAAATTGGACATTGCAATAGTAATCTGTCTTAAAGACAACCAGTAATGTGTTCTCATGCAGTTTGGTTACATCATTATTTCTAAATACAGACCAATATTTTTTTTTCTGATATGCCAATGGCTCGTTTATTGTGTGGTATGAAAAACAGTCTTAGTCACATGCCGTTAAAGTGCCAAATCTGTATACAGAATTTTCCTCTGACCTCACGCTGCACAGACCGACTGACGAATAATCATTAATCAAATTAGTGTGCGCCAACACGCGCCATGCAGCTTTTATTTGCACCTGTGGGGCACGTTGAAGTGCGTCGTTGACATTTAACCACAATAGGACACTAAGCAACCATTTTATGTATGTGCTCCCTATGTCCATCGATCAACTGGTAATGGACACACCCATTTAACAACAGATAGTGCTCTATGTCACCTCAATGTACGTTTGTATTGTGCCTCTGTTCCGTACATACTTTAATTACATTAGATAAAGCAAGTCAAAATCCAAATTTAAGTAATATTGTTGTGGAAAGTGAAGATGCGTTTGATATAAAATGGTCTTTAATTAGTTGTAATGGCATTTCTAAACCATAAACATGATGACTACATTTTTTTTAGAGCTATTAATATGAAGACTATACATAATAATATGTGTGCATCTCTTCAAAACGATACACATTTGTTTTTTCTCAGTAGTTTCCATCCCTTTTCACTTTTACTGCGTTTGTATTTCCACAGGCAAAAAAAACCAATTAATTAAATAAACTGTACACCCGCTGAAATAAGACCCATTTCTTAATGACTAGAGAGCAACCTGACGGAGGGGCCTTTGGTTTTGTTTTCCCAGCTGAATGATTGTGTGTCATTCTCCTCAAGCTGCGTTGTTCACACCAGCTCTTTACACGTTGGGGTTAAACAGTTGCACAATACACTAAGCTGTCATCCCATTCTTCAACACTGAAAAGGTTGATTTTGCTCTGATGCTGCACCTCACAGTTTTATGAAAAATGACAGCAAAAGTGCTCCAGCCTGTGAATGAAAAGGAAAGTGATCAATACATGTTCTGTTGCAGAGCATTGTTCAGTGCAGGGAGGAGGCTGATGGCTGTCCTCCACGTGAACAGTGCTCAGAAAGGCCAGAATTGGCAGATACACGTGACAGTGTTTGTGTACAAAAGATAGGCTGAAGTGCAGATAAAGTGTCCATTAGAGTGAGCAAAGTGAGCCGAGATCACACAGCATGAAAGGCGTACTATGGGAAGAATCTATACGTTGCAAACTCAACCACTCATGATGTAAACAAGCCAGTTTCAGAAAACACCAGACTATTCAATACAATTTTGTAGTTGTAGTTAATTGTAGTTCATGTTGTTAATTTGGAAGGGAAAACAATAAATAGATTATAATAATGTGTTATTAATTTGTAGTTGTTGTTTTTGACAGTTTGTGTTGAAGTAAAAAAAAAAAATAGCAGCCGGTGAGGAACATGAAGCAACTCATTATTCTTTATAACTGTGGAAACATTGCTTAAGTTTAGCAAATATTTAGATAGCAGCTAATCTCAAACAAAGATTATGATATTACCGGGCCATCCCATATAAGTATTGTCTCAGCATATTTGTAAATGATTGGTGCCATTATTAAAAATATAATAATATATAATAATCTTTTACATTTTTACCGTCAAACAATTTGACGTTTTTACAGTGGAGGATTATTAAAGGTCGCCATCTGACTTTGAAAGGCCATTCTCAGCAGGAAGTACGAGTAGCATGCTGACACGTTCTCTACCCTGGTCCCAAAGTAAGGATGTGTTATGCAGTAAATTATTCATTAATTCTATGACACAAAAATATGGTTATTTGTTATTGGTTTTTGGCTTTTCGGTCAAGAGTTAAATGAAAAAGTATATCTTAGTTTTTTTCATCACTCTCAACCAGCGGAGCACACCCACTGTATAACATTTTAACCCTTTGATGCAATGTCTGCATCAAACCAATTACATTACATTTCATTTAGCTGACGCTCTTATCCAAAGCAACCAATTCATGTTTTTGTAGATGAAGAAACAAAGAGACAAATTGCTTTATCCCTAAAAGGCTTTACTGTGAAGCACCCTGCAGCGTTCACTGAATAACTTTACTCTTTTTAGCACATCAGGCTTATCGATATGATCTTTGGATTTGTGATTGACGCCTTCCTCTTAGCTTTATGACATCAGTAGCATCTGTGATTTCATATTGAAAAGCCAGACATATTTCATTATGTAAAGGACAGAAACATAAGGTCAAACCCTGACACAAGGTCCCGAAAGAATCTACACAAACATCACCTCCTGCTGACCTCAGATGCTGACTCACATCGCACTCTGTGTGTGTTAGCCATTAGCATTAAGTGCTTGATGGACACGAAGCCAAGTGTTCAATCTCCAAATGTTACTTTTCACAATCTGTATAATGTCTTCACATTATTGGCGTTAAAGTCTTCACAGTATTGGCGTTATAATGTCTTTACATTATTGGCGTTATAATGTCTTTACATTATTGGCATGAGAAAAGCAAGTCATTGTCATATGTATAACAATGCTTCTCAAAGCAATTTAATCATTATTATCGCTGAATGCAAAAATAAAAAGGAGATTAGTACAATGCTTGTTTACCTTAAAGGAACACAAATTAGCACAAAGTGTTCTTGTTAAAGACTTGCTGAAGAGTCTCGTGGGGATGCCCAGCATCAGCTCTGACAGTCAGACAGATGCGCCACCCATGGGGAGGATTGTTCAGATTCTGCCTCGCATTTGTTGAGTGATTCTTTCTTCTCTTGTGAAAGACACCGTGAGCTAATTCAGTTAAGACCTTTGCGTGATAGTCCCATTATTATTCAAATTACATCCAGGCTCTGCTCTCATCTGCCCTGATAAGATTGCTTGTTAGTTGGTCTTTTGCACCGTCTCCAAAGAAGTGTATTCCTCCATCCATGTCAGCAGCATTATAGAGCAGGTTGATGCATGGCTCAGTATGTTTGATGTACAATTGTGTAATGTCAACCACTAAATTAATATGTGTTATGGTTGCAGAGATTGTGGGATGTTTCATAAATTGGCCTTTTCTTTTTGGTTTAAAATATAGTTGTTTTTTTCTGCCATTTCTATTTGTTCACATCTGAAATATTATAACGCAGTGCTTACACAAAAGTATATTATAAAAGTATGACACAATAGTAGAAGGGTAATTTAATGATCCGCAGTTATTTTAACTCACATTTCAGTTTTAAAAATCAAACTCTAAATGGCTGATGATCCATTCTGATTAGTCACCTGACTTTCTTGACCTCAGAGAGATTATTTTCAGTGAGCAATTCTGTTGGAGCTTAGGGATTGTCATTAGAGACGACATGAGAATAGCAGGAGCACAAACCGATTAACAATCACCAAGAGGAGGTTAAATATGGGATACAAACCAATTAAATTAATCCAAACCTCATTTGCCAAATGTCAGTTGGATAGTGAAGTTGACGAGCAAAAATGTCATCCGTTGGGTTGGGTCCTTGGGTTGCTTATGAACCCATTTCTGCCTCTCCCTTCTCTACAGCTACAAGTATTAAGAAACACTTTCCTCTGTGAGAATCCCACCAGCTATACTCAATAGAGTTATAACTTATACCTTCACTGATTCTACATTGGAAGAAAATGGCAAAATAGTATTTGCCATTTTCATGTCTGCTGCTCCGTAAACTTGAATCTACTGTGTGTTAGCATGGTAAGCTAACGTCAGCATGCTCATATTTAGCTGGTAATGTTACATGTTAACCATTATACTTTAGACAGTGAGAGTTCAGAAAGGAGTGATAGATAGATAGATAGATAGATAGATAGATAGATAGATAGATAGATAGATAGATAGATAGATAGATAGATAGATAGATAGATAGATAGATAGATAGATAGATAGATAGATACGTTATTAATCCCCAAGGGGAAATTTGTTGTCAAAGTAGCAGCACCACACACTTTACATATATACAACACATGTAATAAGTGGACACACTGAGAGTCAGTTACCTGTATATAGATGTAAATGATTTCATCTTTCTCGGAGGTAAACAGTTGATTATGACCGATTCTTTTATTAAGAGCATTTATTGCTTCATTTTTTAAATAGATCGTATTAGGTGTAGAATATGCTAATATTTGCTAATTACATCTAAACACAAAGTTGAGGCTGCAGGTAAAATCGCTATAATTATTCATTGTTTAAATCTTGATCATTAACCAAAGTTGACCTGATTTTCTAGATTTAAAGGATGGAATTACCCAAATTGCTACAATTCATTCTTAAATCGCAGCTTGCAAAGCCATCGCTCAAAAGCAGTTATTTTATTTGGTTCAAAAAACACCAACGTCAACCTCATGGTGGTGCTAGATGAAAAGTCAGATAATCGCCAAATGTATCAAAGTTCAATATTTGGGATGCATGGATATTTTTTTCAAATTGTGGGCAATCCATCGAATATTTTATAACCACATCTCTATCATGGATAACCGTTGTAAATTCAACGTTATGAATTCACAAATAAAACAAAATATGTGCGTAGAACTGGTGAATAAGGATGAGAATAGCAGTAGATAGTCAGTCACGAACACGTTACGTATTTCAATGAAAACCTTCTCAAAAAGCTGCAAGTTAATTTTTGTTGTTACGACACAGTAACTTTCCTCTCTCATCTTCTGCAGCGATGCCCTTCATCATCTCCATGCTGCTGGCCAGCCTCAACAGCTGCTGTAACCCCTGGATCTACATGTGCTTCGCTGGGCATCTGTTCCAGGATCTTAGGCAAAACTTTCTTTGCTGCTCCTCTCGCTACCTCAAGTCATCCCAGTGCAGCTGCGAGCGTGACTTTGACTCCAGTCACAAGAGCAACTCCTCAACCTTCGTTATTAAAAGCACGAGCAGTCAGAGGAGCATCACACAGACTTCCACCACATAAGCACTCGTCCTCCCTTGCAGTGTCTTCTCCAGCCTCACACATGCCTTTCACCAATGCTGTCGCCCATAAATTATCCAGCAGCTCAACTCCAACTCCTTCAGTTACCTCCCACCTTGGCGCTTGTGTTAAAGCACTGAAGGGGGAAAAAAATAACACACATATTTGTTTTGTTTTACATACCTTGCATTGTAACATAGATATGGAATTATGAAATAGAAAGATGTACAGAACATTATTAAGGGTATGGTATTTTATTCTCGAAGACGTACAACATGATAATGGATGAAGCTCAGCAATCACCTTTGTGTTTCTTTGTTTTTACACTATTCCTATTTGAGATGTACAGAGAAAATCAAGAAAAGCCAATATGTTTAAAGCACTTTCAACCGTGGCCAACATTATTGATTCAGTTGTTGTCACCAGCAAAGCTTATGGATCCTGTTTGTCTGTGTTATGATGAAATTGCTCACTTGTTGATATACTTACATAATGTGTACCACATTGTTCACTTTCTTACATTTGAATGAGTGCATACATGTAAACTGTTACTTGAGATATTGTTAGATGTGAGATGTCATGGCTGTCACTGGTAAAGTATAAAATTAAAAATAAATCAAGAGCAAAAGTAGTACTCTGTTATTTACGCTCATGATCATTAGAGCTCCTATTGCCTCCTGAAACCCCTGGCAAGGTTGCAGGGAAAGTTCAAGAGGGATGTTTGTCCATGCAAATTAATAACGTCACTGAGTTCCTGCAAAATTCTGCTAGCACATTGAAACTTTAAACGTCCTGTTCAGCCTTAGCCCAATAAATGAATTCTTGGGTTGATATGTGGAGACTGAAGTGAACTAAAGTTACTGATATTTCTGGAGGTATCTCGGGGCAACAATTGTTGCATGATGTTGCGCAATATCGCACAGGAAGTGACAATATAGATACTGTGCCAATTAACTATCCATAGCAGTGACTTTTGCATGATATAATCATGCACTAGTGGCAAATATTAGGAGAAAAGATGTAGAATATAGAATATGTAGAATATAAATGGTTTAAAGGTGCACAAGTGGCAGAGGCGCTGAACAGAGTGTCTTTGCCTGGAACTTCATGATCTAAGGTTCTTAGTATTGTTTTTTCCATTTCTTGAGATGCCAATAAGCGTGGAGGGAAATTTGTGAAGTATGGTATGTAATATATATATATATATATATATATATATATATATATATAGAGAGAGAGAGAGAGAGAGAGAGAGAGAGAGAGAGAGAGAGAGAGAGAGAGAGAGAGAGAGAGAGTGAGAGAGAGAGAGAGAGAGAGAGAGAGAGAGAGAGAGAGAGAGAACAATGATTAAAAATTGGTTGTATTTTCATGCACATAATTTACCTTTGTAAATTTTGGGAAATCAATCAATCACTGTATCTCCTTAATTACACTGGTTAAAACAGATAATTTATCAGCTCAATGCTTTCTGCTCATATGCATTAGAACTGTGCATTTTCTAGCATAGTAAAGGACAAGAGTCAGACAGAAACACTCTGCAGTAATGAACAAAGAAGGGTGTGGTGGTGACACTGAATCATCAATAATGGATCTCAGACACGAAAGATAAGTAAATGAAAAACACAACAGCGGCCTCTAGTGGGTCACAGTTCCCAGGTCTCCTCAACTAGATCAAAATATCACTGAAACACAGTTAACATGTTTGGTGACTCTTAAAAATGTATTTCTTAAGCCTCTCAGAATTAACTAAAATAACACGTAATATACTTTCAATCATGCACTGAACCAGTGGTGCAACACACATGTTATAGTGACAGTTCCATCAGTTGTAACTGTCACACACACACACACACACGCACACGCGCACACGCACACGCACACACACACACACACACACACACACACACACACACACACACAAACACATTTGTATTACATATAGGGTGTGTGGGTCCACTGGACCCATGTTAATAAAAGCGTCAAAATTGTGTACCTGAATTAAATTATTAACCATATTTGCTGTTTATATTGCTTCTAATTGGGATGAAGAAAACATCTGTTTTTTATTTGAATATAAAATTGTTTGATTGTGTTGAATTAAAAACCCCAAAATACAGCGGGTCCAACAGACCCACAGCACTTGCTGAGTAACAAAAAAATGAACACCATACGAGGGTTAAATACATATTTCTTTCATCAACACAGTCAACACAAACTGGAGTCATGACAAATTATGAAATAATTTTCTTGAGAAAAAATTCCAATTCCTTTGGTTTTTTCAGAGATTTTCAAATAAGGTTACAAACATTAAGGTCAAATCCAATTCCATCAAAATAAAGTTAACAGACACAGCAACATACAGCATCAATAGAACTTTTAAGAATGACCAAATGTACTGTAATGCATACAGACAGCATTGTCCACAGGCGCAGCAGTGTTACAGAGTCCATTTAATTTGTTGTGATTGAGTAGCTGTCTTTGGCTTATGTGATACAAATAACTGAGCGCAGACATATCCTCATCATGGCAGGCAGTCCTCTTCTCCCTCAGTGAAGAGCAGTGCGCCCTCCAGGAGGGCCAGAGCTGTCACAGAACCACGCCGCCGCTGCAGCTGTCACAGAGCTTCTAGCGGCGAAAGGCTCACCGGGCATGCCAGGACAGCGAATGAGGATGGGTGGGTGGGGAACAGCATGTTATAAAGGGAGGAGTATCGGGGAGTGAGCAAGGTGTCAGGGCTGAGCCTAGGTGTATAAAAAGATACCATACTTCATCCGATCATACTAAAAACGCTACTGTGTGAGTTTTTAGACTTCTTTGCGCATTACAATGCGCACACTACTGAAGATCTTTCCCAGGGCTTCGAAGAAGGGATCACAGAAGGTCTGGATGCAGAGAGAGTAGATACGGCTGATGCATTGCGACTCAATCAGACAGCTCTTGATGCAGGGAACCACGGCCCAAATGTGGCAGAAGGAGATGCACGCAAACAGGAAGCCCCAGAGCAGAGCAACAGGGATACCAAAGACAGCTGACAAGATGCGGTAGCACCAGTACTTGGACACGGTGAAGGTGGTGTAGCTGAGCTTCCACACCCCATCCAGGCTGTGTGTACCGTCAGGCTCTGCAATGACATCCTCAAAGTCCACCTAATAGGAAATTTAAAAGAGACGTTGATTACTACACATCCCTGAGTGCACACCACTTTTATCAATTTCCCTCCTTCAGTCCTCTGTGGGCTCTGAGTAATGCGCACATGAAAATGTTAAGTATTAAGATTAAGCTTGTGAAAGCTGCAGAGTGTCCAAATTAGGCAGAGAAGCCAATTATGTGTCACACACAGAAATAAAAAATTACAAAAAAAGTTGAGAAGTGGCTTTTAATGCTGGATCCAAATCATTGTAAGAGCTCTAGCCCAACACATTTCTTAGTAACCAAAGTTCACCTCATGTAAAATACAACAACAGAACTGTGCAATGGTTCAGTTTTCAGCTTTCATGTTACCTGCTTCTTTGGAATATCACTTTCAACTTGTAAATTGAGAATCATCTATGAATGTTAAATATTCTGACATGACACCAAGACAGCTGGCTGCACTGCACATCTAAATGTCTTTCCTTTCTTCCAGACCACTGATGCGATCAGTATGGGAAGTAACAAGTCACTGTCTTTTTCTCGTAGAGATAGCCGCCTGAGATCATCCTTTGAATGAATGGTTGGACATGCACTGTTTTATATTTCATCTGCAAGATCCGGCCACTTTCAGCTCTCGGGGGATTGCTGTTGTCAAATTCAGCAAAAGAAGAAGTGTTCTTTAGAAAATAGAGGCATGGTCACCAAAAGATGGTAAGATGAGATTCCTTGACTAATTGATAATAATGTATTAATGGTTTGTGTTTGTAGAAAATGACCAGATTAAAATCTAAATGCTAAACTACCCACTGGACCAGACCATTGGGATTAAGATTTAACAACCTTTCACTTTAAAACAGCCGTGAGTAGACATATAAATCATTTCTAAACTAAGTCTGTAGACACTGAAGTTATGCTCTGGTCATAACTTGATTTACAATCATCATTGACGATGTTTACAGGAATCCTATCTAGTCAACTAAATATAATCTAAATGTGCACGCAGTCCTGAGTGAAATATTTTGTAACATTACCACGGCAACAATCCCAGGACAAACAGTTGTCAAACCTAAATAAATCACAGCGGCACTGTGTATCAGTTTCACACTCTTTTACCCCATTCCCAAAATAAACTTTTGGTTCTGCACAAGCAACAGGAATAGCTCTTGCTCTATTTAGGGATCTCCCAGACAGTATGATAACCTGTATCCCTGTCTTTTTGTCCTACTACTTTATTTATTCTCTCCTTAAGTTTCAAAGACCTATATGTTCTCAATCTTCTCTGTGACCGGGTGGAGCCTCCATGCCGCACAAACCTTCACCACGTCCTCATTGATCAGCTTGGGATCCCTGTTAATGAGATCAATCTCCTTGGTGTGGCTGTCCTTCACAACCTTCTCCTCGTTGGCGTTGAATTGGTACTGATCCGCCATGGTGGGGCTGCAGGTCCGGGACGGGCTGAAGACAGCGAGAGAAAACCTTCCCCGATCAAACTGCACAGAGTCGCTTTGGTTCACTTCTGAACCCCTGTATCACCACTGTGACGCTCCCTCTGGCATACCAGTGGACAGCTGCTGCAGCCGTCCTGGTAAAAATGGAGGCCTGACCCCACACATACACACACACACTCACACACACACACACACAGACACAGACACACACAGACACACACTTGACACACACAGTTGAGACTGTTCTAATTTAATGTGTGTGGGTTTTTTTATTGACCCCTTCATAATTTATTCAATCGTTACATGGATGTGTAATGCACTGTGTTACACACAATGTAATGCACACATACAGAAAAGGCATGCCTTAAAGGAGAACCCAGGGCTGTGTCACATTTCACACAGGCTTGTGGGGATATCTGGGCAGGGTTTACACATTGGCACGAACTACCGGTGGCAAGTGAGGCAGTGAGCACAAACACACCCTCCTGCTCTGGCTGCAGTCGGGACACTGTTTTGCATTCAAATAGTGAACTTACTTTGAAAATGATTTGTTTTGTTTTTGTTTAAATGTTTCGTCATGGATTACAGTGCTCTGTAATGTCAATGTGGATTTGGGTTACTGTAATGTATCATTCAGAAGGAGAAAGGTGATTCACATTGAAATATATTTCACAGACGTAGAGTCCATCAGCTTATCACCTTCGTAAGTCAGTTAGATATCATTTTCTTTGTTGACATCAGGCCAGTTTGACACAGTGGCAGCAGTACCTCCTTGGTCACTGTAACAGTTGACGTGCAGCAGAAATGCTTCACTGAAAAATTGAATTATCAGTTGTTGTTTTTTTTAATTTTGAGTCTGTGTTATTTTGTAATTTTATTAAGAGGACTGGTTAGGAGAGATTTGATTATATTGTGAAAACACATTAGCATATTTCTTAGCAGTTATATTCTAATTCAAGATATTTTTGGATTTTAGCAAGGCCCAATAGATACAATCCAACAATGCCCAAAAATAAACTCTGACTCGTCTTTCTTAAGCTGTGCAGTTGTTGCTTTCAGTCTGCTTTCTATATCAGCAGGCCGCATAAACATACGGAGTGGGGCTGCCAAAAAGAGGGGGAATAGGAGGGGGTGCCTATGAAAACCGGTGCAAGGTCTCACAGCATCCAGAGCACTCTGTTGCTGTTTATCTCAGTCAGTAGGGTGTAAGAACACAACAGGAAGCGTGACTTCGGTGCATGGACTTGTTCCCTTGTGGAAAACACGGGCACAGAGAGAGAGAGGAAGGGAGGGAGGGAATGGGATCTGAGTGCATGTGATAGAGAGACAACCCAATTAGAGGGGTATGGAGAGAGTTGAGGCCAGTTAGACATGGAGGCAGAGGGACAGAAATAGCTCAGTAGAGAGACATGGTGGGCATACCTCTGCCTCTATGGGCGTCAATGCAATCAGCTGAGACTGCACTGCTCCTGTCGTTCATTTAATGTAGACAGACACGCCAGCTCTCAGACCTCTCAGAGCTATATTTAGTCATATAGAATGTAATGGTCAGAGGGGTATCAACTCGGGATGGTTTATTGAACAGTGCAGTTTTACTTGACACACAAACCTACAAATTGACTTGTATTATGTACTAAAAAGTAGTATACTTACGTTCTTTAGTTCTTAAGCAGAGATATTTTTCTGAAAATACTCATTGGTGCTCAATTAGGGAAATGCACTTTTTGACTTTGTTGGCGATCGTTAGATGAGAAAGATCATAGCACTCGCTAAGTGATGCTATATTCCCAGTTAGCTTCGCTGAGAAGTAAAACCGAATCAGGCGGGAATGAAAGTGTGGCTCCTTTCAAGTACAACCTTGTCGTAAGGACCTCACTAATTATCACCAATCTCATTTGTTTAATTAATTAAAAAGGCAACCTTAAGTGACACTCCAGGAAGTAACTGCACCCCTTATAAACTCCTGTCCTCCTGTTCCCAGTAGTTATGTTGAATTAAGCTAAGCTAAGCTATGTTAAGCTAACTGCCGCTGACTCAGGTCCTTCACACTTTTCATCTAACGCCAGCAACAAAGTCTTCCTCCTCTAGAGTGAACAAATATTATTGTGATCATACTTTTTCTTTTCTCTTTTTCTTCAAAGTAGCATGAACACCTTAATAAAAATAAAGTGTTGTCTTCTTGCCGTTAAACATTATATTTTAACCAGCTGACTTACTTTATTTTGCTCTTACTCTTTATAACAGTCTCTGAAAAAGGCTACATGATGTCCATAAATATATTGTGCACTACCAGCGATAAGTCTACTGCTTATGTGCACTTAAACTATAACCTTTAATACAATAATTTAAAGTATTTCACATGTATGATGTTGTGCTGTTATGAAGTCCATGATAAAAAAAAGACATGTCAGTTTCATAGTTATATATGATATATTTAATAATCATAACTCATGGATAAAAAGCCAAAAATGATTCATGATTGGTTTAAAAGGCGATTCAATATTCCATATCAGATGCTGGACAGTTTTAAAAGTGTCTTTATACTGTCACTATTGGATATTGTGGTATTGAGAATTAAGTACATTAAAATCAGAATGTCAAGTCATTTAATGATTTGCACGAATGTGAATTCATTCAACTTATTTAGAATTTAGAGATTGTTATGTTGTTGTCTGCTTGTTGGTCTTTTTTAAAGAATTACAGGCCAGTTTTATTTTTTATTTAGTTGCAATAATTTACATTTGTAGTATTTTCTTCTGTAATATAGTTAAAGCATAACTTACATGTCAACATGTTTGTTTAACATCACAAAAGGGACAAGTTGTAT
Source organism: Clinocottus analis (assembly GCF_023055335.1). Classification (NCBI taxonomy): domain Eukaryota; kingdom Metazoa; phylum Chordata; class Actinopteri; order Perciformes; family Cottidae; genus Clinocottus; species Clinocottus analis. Next base: position 13,090,249 of record NW_027176042.1, on the reverse strand, counting down.
GTCAATATGTCAGTATGCAATTATACAAAGTAATTACAGACAATTATGATGCAGATTATGATTTATCGGCTGGAATCAGAATACAATCTATTACAATTCGCTTTTTTCTTTTTCTTTTTCTTTACCAAGCAGCAACACAGCGTGTTTTTTATTTGTCTTCATCTTTTGCCAGATGGATGGTGATCCGACCACAGCTCTTTCCAATACTAAAACATAGGGGGCTGATGAGAATGTTCAGTATGCTTCCCCACACAGTTTGAACCCAGTGCATGTTGATGAGCAGGAGCTGTACACAGGGCATGATTAACCTGGAGAGATATAAGGAGGTGTAAAAAACAACAACATGAAATGTGAAAATACTTCTACGCTCCTAAAAACTGTTCTCATTGGGGGACAATATGTAGTAGGGAAAAGGTTAAATAAGTTTATCTAATTCAACTACCTATTGAATAATTCTTATTTACCTGAAGAAGTGTTTAGCAGTTCATCCACACTTAAACTCTGTCTCATCTCAGTTTTACAGCAGTCCTACCAGATGTGAAGGCAGCTGAGCACAGCGAAGAGGATCCCTGCTGCCAGTGAGACTGGCACTGCCAGAAGGAGCGAGATGAAGCGGTAGATCCACAGTCTGGACACCTCAAACAGGGTGTGACTCCACATCCACACGTTGTCAAAGCTCCGCACCGAGGGAGGCTCTGCAATCACATCCTCAAACGAGACCTCAAGACACACACAGAGAAAATGGAAGTGATTTCCAGGGACAGTTTATCTCAAACATGTAAAATATAATAGAACAGGGATTAGATGTGTAGGCATGGCAGACCAACATATTAGCATGCAGACTGACAATGATGGGTGTGCATGCACACTACCTGCACAAAGCCATTTTTAACTGCAATATCATTTTTTCATTCCTTGTACTTTGCCGTTTAGGATTTCATTGACAGAAACAATTATAGAACTGTGTGTGTGTGTGTGTGATCGTGTCCACTTTAGGTCAGTATTATCAGTATGAAATGTACTTTATTACGTTGGTAGCGTTATAGATGAGAAAAAAATTGAAAGCCATGGTCCTAGATAAACATTTGTCCAAAATGAAAGCTTTATTTCGATAATGTATTTATTCTCATCATCATGACTTGTGTCCATAAAGAAACCAGTTCACCCCTAAACCATACAGATATTCTTATTTCATGTTTGTTTATTTAACTGAACCGTCAAGTCCTCTGTTTTTCCCAACAGAACTGACGTGCGTCAGCTTGTTACCTTTGCTGTGTGTTTTTGAAGGTTTATGTGTTCTCCATGGACCCCAGTGACACTGCACACTCGTTACCTTAAGACTCGTGTTGACTCTTTTAGGATCCCTGTCATGAATCGGAGGCCTTGCGTCACTGTGAATTGAATTTAGATCTTCAGACTGTGCATACACTTTGACCTCCATCAGCTCCATTGTTCCTGTGTCATTTAATCCCTGGTCCTCCATTTCCACCAAGTTGAGCTGTGTCCCGGCTCTGTTGATGGCTGTGGTCATTGGAAATGTGGAGGATGAGCAGGGCATAGCAGGAGGATGGCTTATTGCTCTGCAGGCTTGTCACTGACACCCAGATGTCACATAGTGGACTTCTGACTGCTTTGCTTCTACTTGAGGAATGCCTTTATTGACTTTTAAAGGCTTGTCTTCAGTGGCCTTTTCCATGTGACACACCATGTGGAAAGTCTCCTTTGGACCTTCATGAAAAATGGCTAATGGCCATCGCTAATCAACCTTCTCTTCTTTCTTAAATATTGAGTGACTAAATACGATCAGGGGAGTATTCTGGCACTGTCATGGTAATATAGTCATGAAGACAGAGTTGACTGTATTGATCCATTAAGAACACCGTTTTTGGCACTTCTGCAGCTCCATTCATTAGGGCAATAAAGTGAATGTATTAGCAATATGAGCAGTGCTGTCAATAACCGCTCATCGCCTGCAGACTCCAGAAAAGAGACAGTTTGGTTGTAATGTTCGTATATCCAGCAGTTAAAATGAACTGCAGTCAATGAGCCGTGGCCTGAGTTGAACATACTATGCATGTTAATTCAAAGTTTATTAATATTGAAAGTGCTGCGTGTCCAACGTTGCACCACATTGGACATTGCATGTCCTTGGGATTCCAGCAATACACCCACCAAGTGTGAAGAAGCTCAAATGATTGCTTTTCAAGACAACAAACAGACTTAGATTCCTTGCCTTGTAGTTTTATGTACTGCCTGCTGCTTTTATCACTTGTGAGTATTGTATGTTGTGTTTGTACAGTTTTTTTCAACACACGCATGTTATGTCTTTAAAATGAATTCATATATTTTATGACACTAGGAGTATTTCTTTCGCAGCGGTTTCACCTCAGTAAACAGCCACACAATCAACACCTCTTCTACAATTGTTACCAAGGCAAGTACTGACGTTTTACCTGACACCAAGAAAATTGCATCTGATCATAAACACAGCACATTTCATACGTCTCAAGTTTTTGGATTGAGTAAGAATCAGGTTTATTCTAATGTAGGTTTCCTTAATAAAAGGGATTGCCTTGGTATTTGCTGCATAACAAATACACATATTACACACACAAAAAGCAAACACTGGCCAAGTCTACAACCATGAATATAAATACAAATAAACATTTTTAAAAATTATAATAAAAAAAAAATCTCTTTTAAAAATGTAAAAAAATAGTTTCATGAAGAGGATGAAATGTGCACACTATTGACCAAGGTGTGTGCAAAAGTTAACTTTGCAAAGAATATACAATGTTCACGGATAAGAATAATCCAAAGGCAGCAGCAATCTGACTCTTATTGTATTGTCTTCATACCTCCTTTTGAAAAGACAATGACAAGACACTTTTAACCTATCTCACTGTTTAAATTTACTAGAATCCTTATTATCAGACATGTCCAAACAATGAGGAAGGAGGACAATTCACTAGTATATAGCGCACTCTGTTGGTCATGGTTTGTCTTTTTCGTAAAAAATAAATACAAAATCAGCTTTTGTTTGTCACTGATGGTCAAATCAGCTGTATTTTGCACTGACATGTTCCCAAATAGCAAATTTTCTCCCAGTGCCCACTGCTTACAATAACACCAAAGGACCTGCGTCACCATTGGCAGCAGTACTGCATTGGTAGTAGAGTCCAATTAGCTGATGATTATTGCTGTGTGGAAACCATCGTAATAAGGAGCCTGCAATAGTGTGTTGTGATTGTGTCTGTCGATCCTGTTCGGCACAGATGCTAGTTTAGTTTTGATAAGTCAAAGAGTCAAAAAGGATCAACTGCAGGTATCAATTGACTGAAAAAGATTTGATATTTGGTTCTGAGTTAACGGTATTGAGTACAGCACCTGTCACAGGTCCAGATAAAGTGGACAGTGGTTTTGATAAACATCAATAAGCTTGTCAATAAGAAAAGACTCTGATGTTACCTGACAAACAGCAAACATCTTGTTTGATTTTTCTTTTCGATGTAATGTTCCTTAATCCACATCTCTCCTTCCTGACCATTTAAACAAGCAGGCTTTTGGATTTTGAGTTTCTCACCAACTGCAAGAAACATAAAAAGGCGTGCGCTGCCTAACAGGAGTCGCAAGTTGTCTTTCAGCACTTCATCCCAGATAAGGCTTGTGACTCAACTATGGAGTGAATGACCTTTCTTTTGCAGTTATTCAGCCTGAGATTACAATTCTTGTCTGACAGCCCTCTAGAGAAATACCTGGCTCAGCGAGTGATCTTTGCTGCTGTGACTCGTACCGTGTACCACACTGGTGCTACACATCTGGAATTCAATTTCCAGACTGAGACACTGAAAAGGATTCACACATTATGAAGAGATGAGGACAAATCATTTCATGAAATTGATCAAATTGAAAAATCTGCATTTTTATTAAGATTTGTGAAGAGAAATCAAAGTGTCCAACTGTCACACCTGTCTTTCCAGGTGTTTCTGGAACAATATCTTCTTAATCTGTTTTAGTCAACAATGTCTGAACTCAGGTTGCAAATACAGATCTCTGTATCTTGTGAATGGTTGTCCAGACTGTGTTTGGTTTCTAGATCCAGTTGATGTTTTGTCCCAACCACGTTTCTTTCATTGTATTGATAACAGGGTTCATGAAGTTAAAATATCTGCGTGCACATTGTAGGTTTTATTGACGTCATGTCAGCAGCTATCCTCAAGTCCTGAATTTCGGATGAATCATTTAAAAATATGTCTTCTGGTCTCATTGTTCAATGGCAATACATGAAATGAGTAGAGTAGACGAACATATGTATTGCTATAAAAAAGTTTGTTTCTGTATTGTGTGTCAGTTTCTGCACACATATCGTGGTGAGAGAGCGAGTGTGTATATTCACCGCACAGTATTAAGTGCACACCCACTGTTAGTTACATCCATACAGCAAAATTGTGTTTGCAGTTATTTGCCATGACCACACTATTCTTTATTTGTCATGACAGCTATTTGTGAAAGACTAAAACCTACAGCAAAGGCCATAAAAGAGCACTTTGTCACCACTCTCCGAGCATTAGCAATGCCCAGTAGTGATTTCCATCGTAAAACCCCTATCTCTGCCTCGCCGTCTCCATGCCACGATGAAAGCAGTCCATATTCGTACTTTCCCTCATGCTCTTATTCACATGTTAATCAGCTTCTTTCTCACCGTATAGAGCTGTGTACCAGTCTGTGTGTGAAAAGCAGCCGCAAGACAGAATTAGCAGAAAAATCAGAATTTCAAGTTAAAGCATATATAGTCAGTCTAAAGCTGCTTGTTGCTATGTGAGTCACAGGCTCACTCAATTTCCATGACGACAGTGGTGGATGACATTCACCGTCTATCAGCACATCAGTCGCACACAGGAACTCTGGGTAATTGTCCCTCAGATTCACGGGAGCTCGTCACACTGCAGAAGCCACCGTGTTAGTTATTCCACTCACTCATGGGCTACGTTTACCTGCAATACTTCACTGTTTTCAACACTCAGTCACCAATATAATGATATAATGGCTAAAAACTGAGCAACAACACATGAATGTTTCTTCACTGTATTTCTGCAGCTTTAAAAAAAAAAAAGTGTCTGACGTTAATAACAAAGCAAAGATACAGTATGTTATGTTTAAAATATAAATGGAGGGTATTGACATGCAAAATAGGATGTAGGGGAACTAATTCATGTTTATATGGACTGCTATTTTTTTCCTAATGACATACAATTAAACATCAAAATCTTCATCATGACCTTTTCACTTTGATAAACTAACAGGTCAATTGTAGTATGAACGTAAAATATGCAACGGCGACATTTACCAATGTTTCTTGTTACAGTCATAACAACCACCTAAAATCAGACAATGAAAGGCGCTGAGCATAATAATGGGCGAGATGTGCAATATTCAGGGTCACATTTGTTTAAGTCTATCTGAAAACAATAAGGATATGTCTGTATGTGTATTAAACAAATCATTGGTTCCTGTAATTGTTCCAACTGTCCACACTGGCAACAGACAGATCCATAAATGCAGTTGTAATTTAACTGGGGTAGAAAAAAAAATCCATATACACAACAAAAACTATGAAGCTTCAGCTGACTGAGTTTTACAAATCAAGTGTGGAGTTGTACACAGAAGAAAGATTTTGTCTTCTGTCACTTAAATTGAAAGAAGGAACATCTTTGTGGCCGGTCTAGGCAGAATACATTATTTAGGTGACCGATAATCATTTCAATGTACACATGGGCGTGTCAGTATTGTTTAGACTTGTAATGTGAACCGATTCATTAGGAAGAAAAGGCACTTTTTTTCAGAACTCATGTTGCTCAATGTCTAAGCGTGCTCCTCAGGTATTTGTCCAGGGATCTTTATGCCTGAATCCACAGTATTTCTGGGTCGGGAGTTGGCCGTGCTGGATGTGGTTTCAGCTGTGCTGCTGTTTCTCTGGAGGAACTGGAGGAAGTTTTCCTGAAGGGAGCCCTCATGGCTGGAGGTCCCAAACTCCGCCGGCTGGGTCAAGCAGCAGCGTCGAAACTTGACCAGTTCTTCTCTGATCTGCCTGTTTAGGAGGCCATAGAAGAACGGGTTAACTGCAAAGGAGGAGTACGCCATCCAGGTGACTGCCTCCTCTAAATCCCCGGGGCTGTGCATGGAGCCAGTCAGGGACATTTGCAGGTGGAAGATGAAGTAGGGCAACCAACAAACAAAGAACTGACCCACAATTAAGACTAAAGTAAGGGCAGCCTTTCCTCCACTAAAGGCCCTTTCTGGAGAGAGTCTTTGGGGCAGAGTACGGGTGGTGGTGATCATGGTGGTCTGGCTGTTGATGGAGTCTGAGCGGTTCTTAGCAACGCTTGCATTTGTCCAAGTTGGCACAGCAGGGACTTGCTGCAGGGCCGCAGAACGAGCTACCTTGTACACGGAACCGTAAACGGCAAAGATAACCACTGCAGGAACCAGGAAACAAACCACGCTGAAGAACACAGCAAATACACTTCTTAGACGACTGTGGCTCGCATGAAGAGAGCAGTGAGCTGCAGCGATAGAGCTGTGATGTCCATAAGCTGGCCATCCAAACAGCGTGATCAAAGCTAGGAGGGCTGACTTGACCCAGATTAGGAGCATGACACCAATAGCAAGGTTGATGGTCATCTTGACTTCGTAGCGCATGGGGTGCACGATATAGAAGTAACGCTCCACACTGATGGCTGTGATGGTGAGGATGGAGAGGCAGATGAGGAAAACGTTGAGAAAAATGTAAACCTGGCACTCCAGAATCGTAAACACCACAGTGCCAAAAAACGCTGAGCTGGATATGATACCCAAAGGCATGAGGAGGATGGCACACAACAGGTCCACTGCACAAAGGTGACACACAAAAGCAAACCTCTTCAGGTGCGGAGCACGGGCAATGGCCACCATCACACCAGTGTTGGCCAACAAAGCAATGAGGTTAAGGGTCACCATGCAAAACAACCCAAAAAGGTCTTTAATCTGAGACTGGGAGCTTGTGACAACGCCGAGATCGGCAGGAACTGTAGGATTGGACTCCCATAGGGACGTGGTCAGATTAGTTGGTGAGTGATTTGGCACAGAGGCTATCAAGGGACCAATCTTAGCCGGCATTATTCATTCAAAATCCTCCATTTGTATTTGAGATGTCTTCATATCTGGATGTCCTGTTAAGGGGATAGAAAAAAGTTAGTTATAAACATTTAACTATCCATCGGAAAAGCAATGTCTTTATAATATTTACACTTGGGACTGATCAGTTAATAATGGGATTGAAAAATAAATTGCTGTAAAATTCTGCTGATTTCTAATTGGAAATGTGTTGCTTGCGTGATTTCCGTGTAAACAGATGTAGTTGTGGGTAAATTGGAAACTGTTTACATAAAATACAGTAATGACTAACCTTGTTTACGTGAAAGCAGTATTTGCCACCTTGAGGGCCACTCTACACTGATGTTAAAGACAAGAGTGTCGAGGACAATAAGCAGTGACACGCCTCAATAGTCTGAGCTGTTGGCTTCCAGTTGTTTTAGGTCCAGCTGCTGTCAAATATATGTTACGTTACATCTGTAAATTCTCCCTTTAGACAGACTCAATGAAAAAGGAGTTTCGAACAGATGTGATATAAAATTTAAAGACCTTTTTTTATGAGTAAACAAGAGGCAATGTGCATGAGTTTTTGTTGGATGTATGGAGAAAATTTATGTAAAACCATTAACACATGAGAAATACAAGTCTAACCTTTCTGAGTGCTGCAAAGATGAAGACAATTAAAGATCTTGCTGGCTAAAGGCCATCTTTAAAATGAGTACACTGCAGTTTTAAGACACATATTTTTACCATTTTACTCTTTGTCCAAGTCTGTTCCCAGAATACATTTGTAAAAAAATATAAAGAATTAAGTTTGCTTTTCTCCAAGAAGTATCTAATGTTTTGTTTTTGTTTTTTTACAAAAAAGAATACCAGACAGTGACTCTATCCAGTGTGCAACAGTGCTGATATCAATACCGTCAGATCTCATTGTGGTAAAAAACATATTTAAATAAAAATTGTCATAACACATACATCATAAAAAAACACTGATAATGCATGTATTGACTCACCAATGATCTACTCCGTGTGTGTCAGACCAGACCAAACAGGTGGACCAGGTGTTTGATTTTGCAAAGCTCCAATTGAGATCCCACATGTTTAGAAAGAGTAGTCCTCAATCAGCTTAAATCTTTTTTTTTTCACAAAATGAAATAGTTAATTCTCCGACTGTAAATCCATTTCATCAGGTCCAGTTAACTAAGTGTCTTAGGGTTAGTTATTCTGTAGCGGCAGCAGAGGTCCAGACGTAAACATCTAGTTAAAAGAAAAAATTATTCCACGAGGACCTTTCATGATAAATGATGTTTTTTTCTCTCTTCACCTCATCCTCCAGTAACACTCTCTCATTCCTGTCCTGTGCTGTGTATGGCAGTGACTGTCACACATTGTATTGTGTGTGATGAGTTTTTTTTTTTCTTGCTATCAAATAGACACACACTCCACTGTCTCCTATCCCAGAGTCCAGTCTTCCCTGGGTCCTAATGTCCATAAGTTAAGGGGACTCATATTTACCCTGATGCAGCCAGGTCCGTCTCCTTGAGTAAGTACTACTGCTAATAACAATAATTGTACTACATAATAACATGTAGTACAACAACATGTGTGCTAGTACTTCACTTTTGAGGTATACTATACTATGATTTTATACGAGATTTGATTCACGACATACTAACTTTGTACTATGATTCATAAATTTTTTTTAATATAACTATACCATGATATTTTACAAGAATTATTACTTTTATGAAACATTATACTACGTTTTTTTATGACATGTTAGAACACACTATATAATAATTGTGTATAACGAAGGCCTTCTATACAGTGACTCAGTGGCGGGCCGTGGTTTTAGAACTAGGCCTTCAATGAGTGCTGTATAGTCCACATCAAAGGCGGACTGGGGGGACGCCCCGCGGACTCCACGGAGCTGTGGGAAAGAGATCATTAGTAAATCCTGATATTCCAGCTTCAAGGTTTGAGATGGTAGATGGCGCATGTTAATGGTCACGCGGGCCCTGTGACCAATCACACGTCTAGGGGCCCGCGAAGGCCCTTCCATGTATATTAACCAGGCTACTCTTACATAGATAAAGTGAAGTGAAATGTGATTGGATAAAAATGCTGTTAAACAGATCACAAGAGGCCATACGAGAGGCCTGAAGGAGCAGAGGAACAGATGAAGGAAGCTGTGACATGAGATTATAATCCCTGTAGTGTATTGTGAAAAAAATTACATTATAAAATAAATATAACTTCTAATTATTTAAAAAAAATATATTATTTTTTTAATTATGAAATAGCTATAACTTTGTGATTCTGTTTAGTTTGTCTTTAAAGAAGGCTTAGACGGTCCTGACAGCCCGCCACCGCTGTGACTATTATGACTTAACAATGACATGTTTTTGACATTACTTTTTCATATTTTATAAGACATAGCATACTATAATAAAAGAGGCTATCACTACACAAAGCCAAGAGATTTTTCTTCATGTATGGTTTGTTTTTTCTTTGTGTCTCTTTATTTCCTACACGGTCCATTCCAACTGCTGCTAACCACGAAAAACAGCCTTGGAGTGAAAGAGTAACCAGAGTGGATCTATGCCACAATATGTGCAAACCACAGGGGTGAATTAGGTCACAGAAGGTGCCAAAAAGTGATTTGAGCTCGAGGATTGTTCCATGCGGGTTCCCTCTTCTTAGCATAAGCTGCCAAGCTCTCATCCTTAGAAACGACGAAGAGAGCGTATCACCAGAGTCTGAGGGTTCAGCTTATTGCAATACTGACACGTATTCTTGTCTTTCAATCCTTTATCAGCGGGCTTTGACTAAAACACACTTAAGAACAAAACAAACTTCACACAAGAAGACAAAATTCATTACTGGACATTAGGAGATGTCAGGAAGCAAAGTATTTATACCATACCATTATCCAATTTAGGGGCACTGGAGACGATCCCAGCTGACATTGGGTGAAGGTGGGGGTTCACTCTGGACAGGTCGCCATCACAAGGCTCACAGGGAGAGACAACTAATCACACATACAGGCATTTTTTTTATAGAGCCTCCAATTAATCCTTAACCTGGACTGTGGGAGGAAGCCGTAGAACCTGAAGGGAACCCACGCTGTCATGGGGAGAACGTACAAACTCCTCAGAGAAGGGCGGCCCGGTATCCGTGATCAAACCCATCTTACTGTGAGGTGACAGTGCTCGCCACTGCACCACCGTGCAGCCGGCAAAGTCTTTATGATATTGCTCTAGACAGTAACAGGGATCGGCAGTGAAAAGGGATTCCATTTTCTAATTAGAAATTGTTTACTGTGTAAAGTTGCTTACCTGTTTTTACATTCATTAGTTATTGAGTTAAATGAATTTAAATTCATTAGTTTGTTTGTATTGTTTGATTAGCTTTTATTTATTTATGTTTTTGATTGATGGATCTTTAAGGACTAAGTTACAGCTTGTGTTTCCCTGATGTGTTCTGAGTTAATGTCGTGAAGGGCAATAAAGTTTCTTAAGTAAAGTATTTTGTATCTTTATTTTCTCTTTGTTTTTTAAGTGAGTTATTTATAAAGTAGGTTTAAGTGTCAAAGGCTGACAAAGGTCTAACAAACTTTAAATCAAGCTCTCCCCGTCGGCTACTAAAATCATCTTTGGGTACCTTGAGGAGGGTTGTTTCTGTTCTCTTTAAAACTCTAAAACCTGACTGTAACTTTATAAAGACATTATTAAGAGATACAAACAAGTTTAAAGTTGGGTTGAAACCACTTATTCAAACATCTTTGATAAAAACAAGTCTAAAATTGCAAAGAACAGACGATAGAGATCTGGTTTCTTTCGAAGAGGTTGGCCCATAGCATTTTTAAGCGTAGATAGAACAGTTCTGGTTGCTAATAAGCTATTTATAATCAATATAATGCTGGGCTCAACTAAAATGAATAATCACTAACTGGTATAAAAATAAATCCTGCATGTGGTTGATTTCATACGGGATATGATTTCAGGTAAATAGTACAGCGATAAAGGTAAACAATTGCTAAAATAACCAGAAATACCTCTGCTGACATGTGAAAAATAGGCTGGAGCAGCAGTCATTTTAATTAATAAACATACAGCAATTAAAAAGTGATCATTTGAAGGGAGCATCTTTGAGAAGACCAGAGATACAGGATAGGAACAATATTACGAACCCCTCTCATGTTCGTATTCAGAATATGAACTGCCTCCATCATGCTAAAGCGGTTCAATTTAATATGGGAGATTATTCGTGAACAAATATGTTATGCCTCTATCAGTGCATGTCCTTTACTTAGGACATTATAAGGAAGTGAAGTAAGGATCTGTGTTATGAACTTTATGCCGGTGAGTGCATTATCAATATATTTTGTTTATGTGGCAGCCACAATGTCCTCAAAATGTTATTCCTGAGTGATAAAAAGTCATCCTGATCTTATTAGTCTGTGGGAAGTTTACTAGCATGTCCAAGGCCAACCTATTGAAATGGTTCACACATAACCATAACCATCATTCTTGATTTACTTGCAAATACATTCAATTGTCTTTATCAAATATCACCCGGCCCTATATTGAACATTGCTTACATGAACAACATTATTAGTAAATAACAAGTATACAAATGATTTAAAGTCTTCAACCACAAAATCCAAAAGAAAAAAAAACAAACAAATTAAAGTGAAGTTATTTATTAATTGTTGGTTCAAATTATGTCTTAGTGCAAAACTGTCGAGGCGATTACATTCCAAGGCGAGTTGCTCGTTACTGAACCATACGGTGATGTATAAAACAGCTATAAGACCACCTGGGCAAGCTTGACCAAGCTTATCATGACATACATGTTACATTACTTTGCATAGCAGAAGCACTTTGTGTACAAATTCGATTTGTAACAGTGCTTGAATATTAGCCACAAATAGCACTTCAAACTTCTAACTGTAAACAAATCTATGCATAGAGTATGATTTTACTTTTAGTCTAGTATATAACATTTGTCAACATTTTTGTCACTGCAAAGGCATGCAGTAAAGTCCTCCTACTTATCAACGATATCTTCTCTCTGAGGGACAGGGTTACATAAGCGTTGCCAACTCGCCACGCTGATCAAATAATGCAGTATGTGAAAGGATAAGCGGATAAGACGAGAACTGAGAGGCCGAATATATCATGTCGTGGTGCCTGAAAGTGCAGTATCTTATTTCAAAACAAAACTGTGCAAATATCTAGAGGCGCTGTAGAGATTTAAACAAGTGAACAAGTAAATGTTTCACTGCACATGGGAAAATACATACAGAAAGTCAATAGTTATATTTGAAAGTGCAGTCTATCGCGGTCAGGACAGTTTTACAGTGTGCAAAGTATAAGGCACAGAAAAGTAATTTCTGAATGTATATGCACAGCCAAGCTTTTTGAAGCCCCTTATATACCCTTATATAGAGGGTATGAGAAACCTTTCTTGTTCAGAGGACCTGCTTCTTTCCTTTCCTTGAGTTAGGTCATATGAAGCTCAAGCAGGTAGCGGAGGCGACACTGGTTCTCTCTATAGATGAGATATTCGCTGTTGCTGAAGTAGCTGTCTGCGAACTGGGGCTGATCTATGGGCTTACCCTGAGGCACCGCAATCTTCTTGCCCTCAAGGGTGATGAAGATGTCCTTGGATGCATCTGACGAACACAGAATTTCACAATTTTAGCAAAAAAACATCAGCGACATGATGTAATTTAACAAATTCAAATCAAGTATTGTTTTTCTTTTAACAATGTTGGGGAACTAGTAACAAAATGAGCAAAGTATTTTTTTTAAATGACATGATCTTGAATCTAAACAGTTTATTTTTGCATGTTGAGTAAAAAAAACACTTAATGTTGCACAAACATCTTTTAGACACGTGGCACTCAATATATTGACAGTGAAGCTGAGAGTTTTATTTTATTTTTTGTCAGAGTCAAATTGAAGAAGTACTGTACCTGGCTCCACAGATCCTCGTGCCACCACACTGTCGTAGCCTGCGGGAGCCTTTTTTAAGGAGCTGTTATCTTGTGTGATAGTGTATTCCTTGCCGAGAGCGACCTCGCTCAAAAACATCACTCCAGTATTTTTAGAGGTGCGCACTTGAAATACACGGCAGAAAAATGGGACATTTTCAACATCATCTCATAGTTAGAATTGCAACAATGTACCTCTCATTTTCTTCTTTATTCCCTTTCTTTTTATAGGTCCTCACCGTAACCTGCAGACTTGCTGTTTTCAGATGCAAAATAGATTCCGCGACCAACACGGCCTCCTGAATGCGGCATTATCCTCAGACCGCTCTTCAGGATTGCTGCCACCACCGCTATGTTTGTGCCATGCCACAGCAGACGGCGGTTCTCCAGATCATCATTCTTGCGAAACGGTTCTCCCTGCATTGTGCAAAGTACATGTTAGGTCACAGGACTACAGTCTCCTGCTTCACAATGAACAAGATGGACTCCAATTCCTACCTCTGACTCACGATCAACCTCCCAAACATTCACAATTTTTGGTTTACGATAGCCCCCTGAAGTCGCTTTCAGGTATTGCTCTACGATCTTTTAATGAGAAAAAGATAATATTAGTGAACAGGAAGACAACATGAATAGAAGATGATCTGAGAGATATGTATTTACTAAACCTTGTTATCATTTTCAGTGTTTCCCCTAGGTTTACAGCTTCAAGGGGGGAGCGAGGGTGACGACGGACACACACACTTAAAGCAGTGGTTCTCAAACCTTTTCTGTAATTAACATCATTTTGTGACTCCCTCTGTGCTTTTATAGTGACTGAATAAAGAAAATTACAATAACTTTCAAGTGAACCATGTTGCTCCATAAGACCAATCTTTTTTTAATTGCAATCACTTAGAACAATGAAAATAATGTTCTGTATGTGCAAAAAAATAACCAATATTTAGTTACTACTAAATAGCTAATTGTGGAAAACAATAAGCTAATATTGTTTTGACAAAACAGAATGAGTGCAGATATGGGAGCCATCAGGTTGTATCAGTACTAGTGGCTGCAGTGAGCTATACTTGTAGAGGAAAGCAGCAGCTTTCCTCTCCACATATTTTTTAAACGGGGTTGTAGATTTGATAAGGCCGCTCTCAGTTCAGGCTCCATGTTCATCTGAGATCTGTTTTCTGTTTCAAGAGACAGAACAGCAGAAAAAAACCTGACGCAGACTTCCCGAGATTGACTTTTAGCAAAAAGCCAAGAATCGGTGAGTCGCACATGCGCAAGTTTAACCTGTTAACGGCGTAACTAAACATTTACCTGAAAGTACAGGCATTTCTCCATGTATTTTTTCATGACTTAGTTTTATGTCCGTGTACTTTGTACTTTTGTAATGTGTGAAGCCAGCAGCTCATTGTTGGTACAAGACACGAGCACTTTGACTCGTTTTACTTTCAGTTCAGAGAGCATCGTTCAGAGAGTTGCTCCTGTGCTCCTTGCAGGAGAGCTACTGATGCCATCTTCAACCTGGGAGCGTTTAAAATGCAGATATAACGTAGTTGTCTACTTTTCACGCAACATATTTTTCGACGCTCTCTGTCCGCTGCTGTGCGTGTGCTCAGTGCTCACCTGTATGCGCGCAAGCGTCTGTGCGCATGAGGGCGGAACTCGCGCAACCACGTAGCTGTCGTGTCGATCCGATCAATAAAATACGGCCGTTTAGTTTGTTCAATAACAGATAAAAGGTGTAAATCTGTTCTACAGGAAAGAGAACCGTAAATTACATTTTGTGATCTGGCGCTGTAGAGAAAATTACAGGGGGGCGGTTTTTGTTTTTTTTTCCAGGGAGGTGCCCCGCCCCCCCAATATAATGGTAATGGAAACACTGACTTTTGACACAGTACCTTGAAGGTTTCTAAATCCTTGTTCATTAGTGTGAGGCTGCATTTGAGAGAATTGTAGTCCTGGTCTAGAGGGTGAGGAACCGTCTCCGTTATCTCTTCTTCCTGGGCCTTTTCAGTCTCCGACTTCAAAGTCTGGGCAAGCTCGATGTCAGCCAGCACCTTTACCGAGCACGCAAAAGCAAAGTGAGTCTATGACTGAGAAAACATCACAGAAAGACAGCTCATTCCAACGTATAATTTAACAAATCTTACCATAAGCATCTCTTTCTTCTTCTCCACAATCTCTTTGTCATCGATTGTTGGCGGTCTGTTCCGGCCAAAGTTGTGTGGGATTGTGGTGAAGAACTTTGAGGAAAGTTCTTCCAGAGGTTTGTTCCTGCCTTTTTTGTTCAATGCTGCTTCGATCTCCTCCAACACTTCGAAGCCCTTTGCAATCTGAATCTTACTGAGTTTACCCAGAGGCATCTTCTTGATATCTGTGTCACATCCACAGACACACACAAAAGAACACATATCAAACTAGTTATAATGTTTTTGCAAAGAAAGATGGTGACTTCCGTTACTTTAAAACATTATACAAATAATTTTAAAACAAGGATATTGTTAGCGAAGCTGAAAATTTGGATCATGTATGTTCTATCTGCGGAGATGAGGTGCATTGTGTAAATGCAGACTTCACCCTCTGTTTGTGGCAGCGATTAATTATTTACAAGTCACATTCTGCACGCTTTGATCTGCAACTTTCTAAAAAGCACTGAAATCAACCTTGAACTGCAGAAAGCAAACATAATTTGGAATTAGCACCCCATTTAGGATTGCAGCTAAAGATTATTTTTATTGTCAATTAATCCGCAGCGGATTTTCTCGATTAATCGATTAGTTGTTTGGTATATAAAATGTCAGAAATGGGGAAAACGTGCTTCCAAAAACTAAGATAACGCCCTCATTTAAAAAGCTGGATATGACAATCTTGACTTATTTCTCTTAAAAAAATAAAAATACTTCAACCGATTTATCGATTATTAAAATAGTTGTCGGTTGATTTAATAGTAGACAACTTTGCAGCTCTCATCCCAATTAGTACAGCAAGCGCGGTGAGTAACAGAACAGGTATTTTCTGCACTGTGACCTTTTGCAGACTGCACAAACCTGTTTGTCGTCAATGGTTGGTAAACTGAGACACACCCACCTAGGTTCATACATTCCATCGCCTCCTTGAACATGTCATTGCTGAAAATGAGTTCGATGAGCTTCTTGGTGGCGTTGTCAAGAGTGCAATCTTGGATATTTTGAGTGACTTTGACTTTCTTCCCATCGACAGTGTCCACCTAGAATATCAATAATGTACAACCAATGACATTCAGTTTGTGTTGATACAGAATTTAAAACAATTTTATTTGATGATGTCTGTCATGTACAGTGGTAACTAACTCAAATGATACTTTAAGGTTTCAGAGAGATGTACATTCAGGTTACCTTGACCTCAGCATCCTGCTCTCCATCCACCTCGATGAGGGTGTACTTCCCAGGGTAAGACACAAAATTTAACCGATCGCTCCAGTTGTTCTTGGTCTTGTCCTTGAACTTTTTCTCAAAGTCCTTGACAGCCTTCTCAGCGTCATCAAACGTGTTGAGTTTAGATTGGCCCACTTCCCCCTGAATTTAGAGACGAGGCAATTATTTAACAGAGAAACCCACTTCCAAGAGCGGAACAAGCTTACAGCTCAAATTCAAGTAGATGGTTTATTTATTAGTAGTTGCTAATATTTTAATTATAATAAATATGTATAAGCAATACAGAATTAAGTGCAGCAGGTATTTTAGAAGGAATCTGTTCCAGGAGGACAAACTTACCACTCTACCCCATCTGTTCCATGTATGGTAATGCTTTTTTTCTTGAACAACTTGAATGACATAAAACTTATTATTGTTATGTCCAATGTTGGTCTGATTGAGCATGCAGTCATAGTCCTCATGCACCTGTTGAAAACAATACAGAACCGTTTTAAAGTCGTACTTTTCTCCCCAAATCCGGTTGCATAACATTCAGCGATGTGTACCAATGTAATTAAGTGTGTATACTAATGTAATAACAGCATCTTTCTTACCTCTCCGGCGCCTGACAGAGTGCAATACTCATCCACCTTCCTCTTGCCTTTTACCTGTGGCCCTGCGGCCAGAAGGGCCTCTTTTGTAGAGGTGAAGGCATCCTTGGGCTTCGGTGTCTCGGGCTCCTTCTTCACCTTCTTGCCACCTGCCTTGGCAGCAGCAGCTCGTCTCTTTGGTGGCATGATGCTGGCTGAAGACCCTGCAGAGAAAGCTGCCATGTTGGCCGTCTGGGCATGACGCCTGGGCAAGTTCAGACTTGCCTTAGCAGCTAACCCTCTCTGGCTGTCCGCTCAAAACAAATGCATGAATTATCCGCACATGCGCTTACTTATGAATTACCAAGCAGTCACTGTATGCACTGCCACACGTATTATTAACAAGTCGTAATAACGCAACAATAGTGTTGATTTGTTTGGAACAA
Organism: Clinocottus analis; assembly: GCF_023055335.1. NCBI lineage: Eukaryota > Metazoa > Chordata > Actinopteri > Perciformes > Cottidae > Clinocottus > Clinocottus analis. The sequence goes on along the minus strand of NW_027176042.1, from coordinate 13,072,695 downwards.
GGAAGCTGGAGGGACTTCGCTCTCTCCCGTGAGCTCTGAAGACGAGCTGAACCGAAGCTGGGACTCACCTTTGTAACTTTTAATAATATGAGCCGGCCGGGAGGGAAGAAAGTAGACGTAAAGACAGACAAAGTGTCCTCGCTGCTGAAGCTGTCACTTGGATGAAGATGGGCTAAGCCGTCTGACAGACTGTCGGGAAGTTTGCGTTCACTTTCCAGTCAGAGGAAGAGGAGGAGCTCGCCTGCAGCCTGGATGTTCCTCTCCTGGCTGCTGCTGCAGAGTGAAGTCTCACCGCTACCGCCCCCTGGCGCATCACGCCGGGTATTGTTCTTTCAAAACCATCACAAAAACAACGCCACAATAATAGTAAGAAGAATGATACAATTGTGGCAATTTAAGTCTTTATCCTGTCTTTTTCCGCTCATACCGTTTCTTTCTTATTTTGTAGTCATTTACAAATGTAACGTTTGAGAGAAATCTCAACTTGTCTAAGCGTGTCACTGTTCCCCTTTGTTAAAATAGCTTCACAGTTGAGTATATTTATTTGATACTTCAAAGACGGAGACAATAAAGAGTTTTTACTAAAGCACACATAATGTACAGTTCACAGTTGAGCATGTAAATATTGTTATAAAACAGCTTCATCCGACCAGCATTCATCTATTTCAAAAACATCCTATTGGATTGAAAGCGAGTTATTTAAGAAACTCAAAGGGGCTTGCTGTATCTGAAGATGGAAGAAACAGTGTGATCTCTAATGCTATAAAAACAGTAAATCCTTGAGGAGTTCCACAGATCATTCTTATATTATATATATATTATATGATCAGTATATTTAGTGAAGGTCCCAAAAGGAATGAAGAAAACATATTCAATACCCTTTCACTTCTTCTTTTTTTACCGTCATTGTATTCACTGTTAATTACTGTGAAAAGCCAAACTCCTTACATGGTATCTCTTCTTTAGTAATAAACTTAATGTGCAGCTTTTTTTCTGTTAAATGCACAAAAACAACATATAGGACAACTCAGAAGTGTGATGATTATGATTGTTCTGCCCCACATGTGTTGCATTCGAGACACCAAGTGTTGCAGAATGTAATTTCATATTTGTTTATCCCTCCTCTCATACCATAGTTTGTTCTGATTGAACTGAGAAAACGTGCTGCAGCTATCTGTCACAGTTACTGTCTGGTAGTCTCTAAAGACCTAAGAAGCAAGGGCAGAATAATGATGTTTAAGTTGGAAGTGCATCTTTAGCCTATAGAGGTTGACATAGTAAAGATAATTGACATATAGTTTTGACTTTCACCTTTATACACAAGTTAACATTTCTATTTTTACAATCACAGAAAGGAGTTGTTGCAGTCCATTCAGTTCCTTGTCTATTTAATAAAAGTAATTTTATGATGTCCAGTGAGCAGATTTAATAAGACAATGCTCTGATTATTTGTCCACTTCCTCCATATGCATATACTCTATTTACAGTAAGCCCCAGGGCTGCCTACATGCTGTAAAGTGCAAGATTAGATCAAACAAGTTGGACACAAGATGGCAGTGTTATGTCACAGATGCTGCACAGGTCTATTTTCCAAAGCCGCCGCCTCGTGCTGACAGGGGTACCTACCGGCTGCTGTGTGTGGTTTCTCCCCATAGTAGCCGATGATATGTGTGCTGGAAATGTTCATGTAGAAACAGTTTGGTTTTACAGGTGATATAGATTGAAGCTGATATACATATATTCAACCACTCAGATTACCAGACCCAGAATGTGTCCAAAATGTATTTGCATTTACATCATTATGTATTTTGAGTAGTCAAGGAACTTGACATAAGTCTTTCTTTCAGGTCTGTGGCTCAGGAGGTCGAGCAGAAGCTTCCACTCATCACACAGTTGATCCCGGCTCCCTCTGTCCTCATGTTGAAGTGTCCTTGAGCAAGACTCAACCCCAAATTTGCTCCTGATGGCAGCTTTTTGTCATTGTATGAGTGGTGTAAAGGTGAATGGGAGGCAAAGTAAAGAAGTGGAAAGGAATTTGTAATGTGAGGTTAAAAAGCACTATATGTGCAGTTAATTCAGCATATTACAGATGTGTATCTGCTTGCAGCCAGAGGCAGGCAGGTGTAATAACATATAACATATAGCAGTGTTGTAAGACAACATGTTTGGCAAACGTGTGCAGGTTATTAAGATGACAGGGTTTATTTCATTATTCGAGATAAGCATCCTATAATGATGTGCAAATAAATAAACATCAGTCATTTTGGCATTAATAAAAAACACATTTTATTTACATAAATTACAAGAAAGCACAAACTGGTTCACCAAAGTCTACATTAAAAACGTCTTGTATATATTACATTTAACAGATTTACTATAATTTACTCCATTGTTGCATGTAGAATCTTCAATAAAAACGAGGGCTATATGCGACTTTATTGGCATCTCATTTCAAATCGCTACGAGTCAAAGAACAAAATGAAATAATTGGGACATTGTACTCACAGCACTTTGAGGACAACAAAGTCAGGACGATCGTCTGTATGACCTCTTTAATATCTGAAACACCTGATTCAGGACTAGTGATTATACAACTCTGTTTACAATGCTTGGCAAAGGAACTCAGCGGATGTTCACAAGGAGGACGTTGTGGAGTCCACCACCTCCCGTCCGTTACACACTGTTGGAACAACATTGGAGGCTGATGCTGCAAAACGTTTAAAAAACAAAGTATTTTTTTATTAAACAAACAATATAGCTCCAGAATATAACATATTCCACATGCCCCCGCTGGTCTCTTCTCAGTATACTCTACTGCTTAAAGATGAATCAGCATTATGATAATCAAGTAATGAATTATATAAAATGAAGTGATATGTAGGTTTGTGCATCATCATTTCACTTAATTATTCAGAAACATTGCGTTGGACCTTTGTTCTGATTTCTAGAAATAACAGTAAAATTATGTATTTTATCTGCTGGAAATTCCCCATCTGTTTGTTTAATGGAACAAAAGAGGCATAGACGAACGGTTCATCCTTTCTGGCTTGCCTGATCTGAACCATGCATCATTTGTAAAAAGGTACACAAAATACAACGGCTAGTGTTAGAGGTTTGACAGAAATACTGAAGTACTTATAACGTCACATTTCAGTTTAGTTTTGAGTAATGTATTACTGTTTTTGGCAAAGAGCTTAGATGCCGTTGTGCATCAGGTGGTACCTTGAGAGAAACTGGAGCCTGGGCCAGTGGTGACGCTGAAGCGGGTGGTGGCCACTCGGAGAGTGGTGACATTCTTCTGCGGCTGGAACAAGATGATGTGGACCTTTGGAGCGAAGAGGCAGCCCAACACCACCGACCCACTCAGACTGACAGAGATGCACATGGTGGTGGTTTGCACCTGGGCAAGAAAAGAGAGATGAGAGTCACACAGATATATTACTCAGTGATACCCAGTAAGTTGTGTTTGCTTTCATGGAACATAAAATAATACAATTATTAGACAATTCCTATACACCATCAGAAGCAACTTCGAACTTCACATCAGTGCCAGTATTAATGTATCCGCACAGCTCGAGAGTTAACATTGATATTTTCAAGGATATTTTTCGGGGTAATTCAAGTGTTTTTCCATAAAGCAGATACGGCTCTGGCGGGGGAAAGGTTCAAAACAAGCAGAAAGTGTTAAATTAACACTACTGGTATTATATAAGCATTGGGATCAGGCCCAGGGCAATTTTGATGTACAAGAATATTCATTTTTATTAGTGAGGGGCTCAGAAATCAGAAAAGAAATGATTAAAACATCTTTTGTATTTCAGAATAAAAGCCACGTGCAACAGAGGAGGAAGGAGCAGGTGAACTGCTGGGATTGCTAAAGAGAGGTGTTGAGCGATCTTCTTATCTTCCTGTCAATCAACTGCTTAACTTTCCCTCCTCCTTTGTCCCCTCACTCGCCCACATCTTGCCATGTGTCACCGGTCTGCTCCTTCATTTCCAATCTCTTTATTTTTTTCTTGTATAACAGGATACAGCCCAGCATCGTGTGGCGTGTAGCAGGTGCATCCTATTTTCACAAGGCACAGCAGGTGTCTGTTTTCACCCTGAATGATAATGTTAGTATTTAAATAATGTGAGCACCCAGTATTGCACTTTGCACACTGCATAAACACCCATTAGTTTAGGCAGGCATGTAAAGAATATAGTCCATTACCTAACAATATACATGTTTTTCAGTTTCTTACTCTCTTATAAGACATGATTACTAGTTTCTGTAATCAACAGTTGATCATACATTGTATCAAGATATAATGATATTTAATATTCATATAGTTAATGCCACATAGTAGTCACTGACTGAAAGTCATAGTGTACAATTTAAATATAAAACAACTACATAAATGGATTTATCTCTGTATCTTGGTTGCCATGTGCAATGAATTAAACATTTAAATTCCCCTCATGTTGTTTCTGAAATACAGTACACACAGGTTCTGGGATGAGATGAAAATATCTAATAATCCACCATTAACACTTGTTCTTTACTGTCTATCTGACCTGTATAGATACGTGGAATAATAGTAATATACAAAGGAAACGTGAAAGTTTACACTTGATAATCTGAGCGTCAGACTCCTCTACTTAATTCAGAAATAGTTTTGAATAAAAAAGGGGGACCGAACTGCATCGGAGTGACCTGTTAAGTGGTTTTAATAATTCAGAAGATGTTGCTTTGAAAGAGCAGAGGACAAGGAATCTGCCTTTGCAGTAATATTTTTCAAGATGTCATCTGCTCGAGTGTGGTGAACAGTATGCAGAGCACAGCTACTATGGTTTCTGCTTGTTCCTGTTCACTCGTGTGTGTTTGTCCTTTGAAGGTATTACTTTATTTTACGAATACAGCACAGCTGCTACAGATATAAATAATGGTTGCTGTTTTCAGGTAGCTTTATTCCTCCAGAGAACCTCACAGTGGAGATGAGATTCCTCATTTTATTGGGCTTTGTGCTGTAACTATATTGGAAAGCTTTATTTGACAGCTACAAGCCAACCTTGGTAGGTTGACATGGAAGTTGAATTGATAAAAACCCACAAGTCATCCACTGACTGAAACCAGAATGGGATTTCTTGAGATTTCACAAGTATAATGATGTTAATCTGTGATTATACATAATATATGAGTTAGGTTAATGAGCATATGTATTGTAAAAAAAGAAGAAGAGTTGAGCTGGTCTAGATGTACCACTGTAATTGTATTTCCTCCGCTAATGCTATGTTGCTGGATTTATTCCTGTATATTCTGTAGAGAGGGACCTGGTTTGACTCCTTACTTGAACACCATGAGAAATACTTGCACTACGTTGAATATGCATGAGACAAAAAAAAACTCAATACTAAATCAGAGGAGATTAAAAATGATTTCGGAAAAGTTGGTTTCTTTACAGCCGCTGCCTGTCACATCAACAGATCGATCTGTGTGTGACAGACAGCGGCTGTAAAGATCACAAGCAATACTTTTATGTATTTTAGCACCAGCTGTAGCCTTCAGTGTTTTCGTAGAAGGGCTGTGTTTTTAATCAATTGTGTTTACTGGTGAGATGAGATGACCAGCGCTGGCATGTGAGGAGAGCCCTCTCCCTCAGGGTGCATAAAACATCTTCAATATTTCATATCATAATCAAATATGTTATTCATGGCTCTGTAGTATTTAGTTTACGTTAACATTTCATGACAGACCACAATCAATTCTGTATTTGTTATTTAGCTGGAAATTTGCATCAGAAGTGGTATAAAACTAGGAGAACACAAGAAATATGTCTCTGACAGTGAAAAACTGGAGACACTGTGCCAAGTCAGTTGCTTCAGTAATTATTTATCTGTCAAAGGGGAGCTCTGCGTCTAACTGATGAGCCCGTTCAGGCTGTGAATTGCTCTCGTTGCCTAGAGGGCCTGGAGGAAGGGTTCCTCTGAGCCTCACTGGAGTCCCAGGACAGAGGGCACAGCTGGGACTCAGCGTCCCAGTCTTTCACACTCCATTCCACACAGCTACGCACAGGGACACCCAGGGACGTTCAGTCCTCATGGTCTTAAGTTCCTGCTCCATGTTTCTGCAGAGGTAGATGTGTCAGGGGATTTCTCTGTCTATTTCTCCCTTCTGCTTCTCTCTCGATGCACGCTGTTGAGATCCCAGAGGAACAAAAGCCCACGATTCAGGCCACCCCTTTCTCTAAAGTTCCATCAATTCACTGTACAGTATATTACTGTGTCTACAGACCACGATCAACATTCGTTTAGCACGCAGCATCTATCTATCTATCTGTCTATCTGTCTATCTATCTATCTATCTATCTATCTATCTATCTATCTATCTATCTATCTATCTATCTATCTATCTATCTATCTATCTATCTATCTATCTATCTGTCTATCGATCGATCGATCGAGCCCACATCTACTATCTAATATTTTATGCCTCATAAGTAAGTCAGGATTGACACTGAGGGAGATTTAACTTTATATATTTAAGAGGCACTTAACATTTAAGTTTAGTTGCAGAAATGCTAGGATTGAAGAGATACAATTACTTCCTGTGAAAGAGCAGCTCTGTCTTACCTCCATTTCACATGTTAATTTGAACCAAAGTTTGACTCTTTACTGTTTGTGTCTTTGCTCCCAGAAAACCGAGAATATGTGTTGCCGAAACACTGCGTAAATTATGCCACCGCTGGTGCAGGGTTGTTGTTGTGGGAAGAGTAAGACATTTTGAGGGTTGTTACACTTCTCCGTGACCTTTCTTACTCTCACTTCATTAACATTGAAACTTTAAAGGTAAAATAAGGCTGTTAAAGTTGCCATCTAGGAAGCACCTGACAATATTTACTGTGCAGCTAATTTTGAAGTATTAAAGTGATGCAGTAATAGAGGATATATATTTCAAAGAGCCACAGGCATCACAGACGGCTGACTGCTGAATCAATATAGCAGAGAGTTTGTGATATATTGTGCATATAAGTTCAAATTCAACCCCAAAGGAAGTCATTATCTGTGAGGATATAGTCTGCTCAGATTGAGAACCTAAAGCTATCTGAACAAAGTGTTGAACAAATCAACATGTTTTTCATCTCGCATTTTGGAAAGAACAAATTAACATTTCATTGCCATGAGAAACATGTGTTGTGATTATTATGTGCTCACTCCTAAAACAGGTATAACTTAACTCACCCTGTAGTCACTGGCAGTAACGTAGAAAATAGGCTGAAAAGCCAGCCAGATGATGCAGGTGGTGTACATGGTGAACCCAATGAACTTGGCCTCGTTGAAATTCTCGGGGCATTTGCGGGTCTTGAAGGCGTAGACCGTGCAGAGGATAATGAGGATGCAGTTGTAGGTGAGTGACATGAGCATGCTGGAGTCCTTGCTGCTACACTTGAGGGTGACCACGTCTCTCCTCTCTGGGCTCACTTCCTTTCTCACCCCTGGGGTCTCCACCAGCAACCAGACCACCACCACCACCAGTTGGCAGGAGATCAGAGCGCCACAGATGGCAACCTGGGAGGCCGGGCTGATGAATCGAGGCCGCTGTGCTCCATCCTTCACCCCGCTGAAGATCCGAGCGATGCGATTGGTCTTGGTTAGGAGGGCTGAGTAGCACACAGCAAATGAGGTGCCTAAGCCTAGCCGGCGCAGTGTACAAACTGCCGTAGACGGTTTGGCAATGTAGATGAAGGTCATGCTATAACACATCAACACTCCCAGCAGCAAAATGTAGGAGAGCTCCCGGCCACTGGCCTTCACCACAGGTGTCTCATTGTGTTTAAGGAAGAGGCCAATGACAAAGAGCGTACACATCATCCCGAGAAAGGAAATGGTGACTGGTCCAATGGCCCAAGCATCTTCCCAGTGGATGTACTCCTCAGGCAGATCATAACAGCCTGTCAGGTTGGCCAGGGGCCACTGTCCAAAGCTGCAGTCAGCACAGGTGAACTCATCCTGCAAATACTGGTAGGACTGACACGGGATACAGATCCAGCAGCACACATCTCCAGGTTGCATACTCTTCACCTCATTCTTCCTGCAGGGGTCACTACACTGGGAGGTCGGGGGAACCTGCCCGGCCCAGGGGATCAAGGTGGTGTTCAGGGTCAAGCTTTGAGCCCAGAAGCCGACATTACGGTAGACATAGCGTCCATCTTCTTTGTGGTAGTGGAAAATATTGTAACGGCCAAGGCTGTCCCCGAAGGCATCAAAGCGGACTTCATTCTCTGTGTCTGGTGGACGAAATGGTGCTGAAGGTGAAAAGAAAACAAGCGATTGTTAAAAAAAAAACGTTTTGGCCATAAAATATTGTTGCTGAAAGTGAAAAGAAAACAAGCGATTGTTAAAAAACAACGTTTTGGCCATAAAATATTGTTGTAGTTCACCAAGAAGAGAGCAGACGCAGCTCCAGAGAAGAATGGCTGGGTAGCTTCCAGGGTTACAGAGAGTGAAGCCGAAAGATCGAGACACCCAGCTGCCCACTAACTAGCTGTTGGGCTAATTTAGTAGAACAACAGCCACTATATTATATAGTATACATTTATGATCCTTTATTTTGCAGCACGTAAATGTAATCGATATTAAAATCTATTATCTCTATTGTCTTATCTATCCATTTATTTCCGCGTGTCTTTGTCTCAGGATGTTGCAATGCCTGCAGCAGGGACGACCTCCTTTCTAATTTTAAGTTTATTTTAAGACTGTGAATAGGAAAATCATTGTTTTCTTCACATATTGGGGGTACAGAAAACCACAGCTTGATAAGACTAGTCTGCTCCACCTCCATCTCTCATCAATGCAATTGTTAGTATTTAGATAAATAAAACATTCTTATATGAAAAGAAGTGCATTGTTTGGTCTGCCATTTGTGATGTGTAGGTGTGCGCGCAAATATATTGTTATGTGTTTTACGTTGCAGCTTTGTGTATGTAGACAAGCAGAAAACAAGTAATGCTTGTGTGATCACCATCTGCAGCGTTCAAATGGAAGAGCCTTCTTTCTAGTCGCGCATAGTCAAGATCCATGAAAAACAGGAGCTTGTAAACACAACACGAAGTAATAGTTTCATCTTTGCAAATGTAATTATTACACAGCGTATCTGCAGCTGCTGTATACAGACATGTATAATCACTTTTGCACTAATTCAATAGTATATATGAAATGGTACAATTAATTTAAATTGATATAATCTAGTGTATTAGCATGAGTTGTCCTACACTTGGGAAAATTAAATGATATTGATTTGAGGTTGTATACAGATGACAGAAGAACAACAACACAACAGGAAAAATGAATATTCATACTGTATATGTTAAGCAACACTGTAAAAAATACTAGATCATTAAGGTTGTACTCACCCTCAAACTTGACCTTGAGAATGTAGTCCCTGTAAAACTTTCTGCCGTTTCCAGGTTTAAGAGCCTCACACACCTTGGTGGAGTTGGGGCATAACGCCTGCCTCATGTTGTGTAATGCGGCAGCCATCGCAAAGACGGCATTCACTACGAACATGATCTTAGATTCTGGCTGAAACTGAGCCTCGCGCAGTGAGTGCTTCCCACAGCCCAGATCATGGAGGCTACATTGGAAATGATTTTCCCAATACTCTTTGAACCAGGGGTTCCTGGTGTTGTTATACGGGTGCAGGTTAGTGAAGTAGTCATTAAACTGGGGGATCGGATAGGAAGCCAGTTCGATGGTAAAGGCCCCGTTGGCCACAGCCTCACTGCCTCTCACCACGCTCTCCTGCGCTCCCCAACCGTCACTGGCCACCCAGGTGAAGGAGACATTCATGCGGTTGGCCGCCACCAGCAGCTCGCGGGCATCTTCGCTGCGTGTGAACAGGATGACCACCTTGGCGTTGGACTTCTGCTGCAGGGAGCGGATCACATTCTCGTAACTCCAGCGGCTCATGGAGCGGCTCACCTTGGCGGACGTGGCTATGCAGATCTGGCGGGCACGGGCCTCCTGCTGGAAGGCGTCAATGCCAGTTTCACCGTAGTCCCCCTCTGATGCCACCGTTGATACGTACGTCCAGTTGAAGTAACGCAGGATCTCTGCCATGGCCTTGGCCTGGTAGAAGTCAGGGGGCACCGTGCGGGCAAAGAAGTCATAGCGGGTCTTGTCGCTGAGCTTGGCACTGGTGGAGGCATAGCTGATCTGAGGGATCTGAAAGAGTCGCAACAGGTTGGCCACCTGAAATAAAGCAAAGACACAATGATGATGTTTGAATCTGTCCACACACAATATCAATAAATTGTCAAGGGTATACTTTAAGCAATAATATGCACGTCATTATGAAAAATGTGTTGGAAAACTGACAATTACCCACAGAAATCATACACCTGCCAGGTGTATGATTTCTGTGGGTAATTGTCAGTTTGTGGAATATTTTTAATTGCTTATTATTATATAAATAAATACAATTGGCTAACAATGGGTTTTCCCCTGCAGATGCAATTAGTCTCACCCTATTCACTCTCTAATTTCTTCACTGCATCCCTGCTGAGTCTTTCACAACTTAACTACTGCAGGCTGAAGGAGGGATTCTGCATTTAACAATTATTGGGATTGTCTGTTGACACTCATCTTTGCTAAACTGTAATACTGACTGCAATGTTAACCAAAAAAAAGTGCATGGACTGCGTTTATACAATCTACTGTATGAAAATGAACTCATTTTCAGATAGATTTTCTCTGCTTTAGAGAGGAGAGAGATGTGGCAGGTAGAATCAGAGAGGTTGAGGGCAGGGATTTGGAAGTGAGAGGAAGACAGAGTATCAAAGAACCTTGAAACTTTGCGTTTTGTGTGTAATCGCTTGTGTCAGTGTCATGACTGACACTGTGCACAGTATGCTTCAGGCACTTCAGTGGAAGCCGGAGGGTGAGCTGGTCTGATCACTCAAAAGGATGCCGACCAAAATGTGCTCTCACACCAGCACATTCATGGCACAGCATCTTGAATGCCAATGAATCAATCCTGAGAAAACCAAAAAGGAATTTCACATTCAAATGCATCCTCTCTGAGTTTAATTCATCAGTCTCATATTTTCATGTTTGGCTGAACATTACAAATAATCCAGAATAGCTTACTTTTACACGGAAAAGTGCTCTTTTTTCAAACATGGGTTAATGCCATCTTCTCATTTTTACCAAAATACTTGTCTAATTGTTGTCAGTTGTAGAAGAAGACGCTTTTTAATTTCTTTCAAGCCAGATCAAGCCTTCCAGGACAATGTTATGAAGCCCCATTGTAGTTATATCTGAGTCTTTACTATTCGGCAGCAGTTTCTACAAATTATATGACTTTGATGCGATAAAAAAAAACATATATTTTGGAGAATCTCATAATCTCATATATATATATATATATATATATATATATATATATATATATATATATATATATATATATATATACATATATATACATATATATATATATGTAAAATAAATGTGTTTCTTCAATTTATTGTCAGACTTCAAACATTTTGGAGCACACACACTTGGGGAGTGCTGTCTAAGAGCTAACATCATTCAAATACAAACCAAATACACCTCAGAGACAATTCATTTATTAGTGTCTTCGCTGAAAAAGAGGGCAGTACACTGAGACATCACAATAAAGCCGGTGTGACGGGGCTCGATGGATATTAATCCTGCAATCTTTTTCATTTTGCAGGATCAGAGAGATGAATACTAAATGAGTCAATGACAGTGATTTCTGGACCATTAGATTTATTGGAATTAATGAGCGGGCTTTTCACAGAAAAATGAAATGCAACTGCACAATCGAGAGCAACTGGACTTGATTGTTAACCTCCACCCAATGACCAGTGCAACATAGAAGACATTGCTTACTCGCCTGTGGCATAGCTACTGAAAGACGAACTGGAAATCTACATTGTTGAAACACATGAGTGAGCATTTCATATCAGTTTTAGGTTACCTTCCCCTAAGATTTCCAGGTCAGCTAGAGAAGCCCTGCTTATGCAGACAGGCTGATAATCACATTTCTACATAAAACTGCCCCCCTTTCTTAAACCTCCTTGACAGCCTTTCTCAACATGTGGTGAAACAGCTGGTAGCGGAAAACTCACTCTCTTAGGAAGAATTCAGAATATGATCTAAAGTGGCAAGCAGCACATACAAACTATATGATTAATCATTTTTACATCACTCAATTCTTTGTTTTAAAAAGTGCTGAACCAATTACCAGTCTGAGCATTTATCACCAGGGTTTTCTTCTGGATGCATACTTTTCATACCAAACAATGTTTAATATTGTAGCCAGTCCACGTCTTGGATTTATTGTGTGAAGTTTGAGTGAACTGAATTCATCTTTGCTTTCAACCCCCCACAAATAAATCACACAAAGCATTCAACAACTCTCATTAGACACTATACTCATAGAACGGATGAGAAAAAAAAGAGAAATCCCTGACTACAGAATTTATTATCTTATCATGTAATTCAAAGAAATTTCCCCAAATGTTTTCTTTAATTTCTTAGATTTATTTAACTTATGTTCAGAAAATATTATGCATTCTGTTTTAGGAGCTTTACCGAGGTAGAATAAAAGTTCTTAAGCCAGAGTTATAAAACGTTTATGAGAGATACCTTTCAATTTTAACAAGACATGTATTTGAAATTAAATTAAATACTCTGTTGCAAGCATTCAATCACTTACGTTAGGTAAAGTACAAAAGTGCTTAAAATACCAAAAGTAAAAGTGTTCATAATGCAGTATGGCCCATTTCAGAATAATATATATTACATTATTGGATGATAATTATGGATGTGTTGACGTGTGCATCATTTTAATGTTGCAACCAGTAAAAATCTTTTATGTACTGCTGTGTAGTTTAATCTATAATGATACATCATCATTTATTAGCTGGTATACTTTGGTTTAATAATCTGAATCTGCAGACTCAATTCATATACTATTATGAATTCATACATCTAGTGGAGTAAAACACAGATGTAGAAGAAAAGAAGTATGAGGTGACATTACATGGAAATACTACTGTAAAGTACAACTCAACATTGTATTTAAGTACAGTTTAATAATTGTACTTTCCACCACTAGAAACCAGCTGTTAGAATATTATCTTAAAAGACACGCAAAAAGATTGACAACAGACAATTTAAAGCCTGATAAATCTGCTTAAAAAGATTCATTCGATGCTGACTAAACAGTGAAAGGTTTTAAATAACAACTTCATGAAATTGCTGTGGTTGACATTTTGTTCACTTTAAGGAGGGCAGACACATAGTTCCCGTTGGTATGTTTTCACACAAAGGCAAGTTGGAAGGGCTGAGCGGCTCCTGTAGGGAAGATACAACAGGTTCTGGTGGGATTTGAATCCGAGCCAGTAAAACTACATGTGGTTCTTAAGCTGAAGGTCTTAAACATCACAGAGTGTTAAGTCTTTGTCAACAAAGAAGGCCAAAAACACATACTGCAGGTGCATTAACATATCGGCAGATGTACGTGTAAGTTTAGGTCTTAATTTAACATTCAAAGCAGGACTAGACAACAGGAATTGCTTGGTATAATTGTGTTTTTTTACACAGGTACAAAAGTTGAAAAAATGTAAAAACATTTTGCTGAAATTTGCCTATTCCCGCAGTAGTAAATGTGCAATTTCTCTTCAGGGTATTAAAAGATAGCTGAATGCCGGTTTAGTAATCCACTTATATGTGGTTTAAAGAACAGTAGCAGACGTGTCACCAATACAATGGGCTTATTGGAAATCATTCTGATGCGCACACATGGCTTATATCTGAAAAGCCAAGACCCTGCCACCTGCCAAAGCCCGTGACTGACACATTGTACATACAATTAGAAATCAGGAGGCAGCTATAGGAAGATATGGATTCAATGACCAAAACCGTGACCATGTTATTTTTTTTACTTATGTTCAAATATGATCTATGTCATCTATTCTTTATTTTCATGAGCTTACTGTTTGCCATGGTGGAAGGATGCACCTTTACACCCAGGGACGCCCTGGCAATAGTTACTACTGCACAAGGATCCTCACTCAAGAATCGCAACTGTGACGGGTTCAAAGGTGCACAAAAGAAAAAATACTGCTAGTAAGAAGAGTGCAATACATTGCATGACACCAGAAAAACTGAGCTAAAAGAGGGAGAGATGTGCAATGCTTTGGTTGAGTTTTAGTCCTGCAAACATTGCCATTCTGCAATTTACGATCAAAGGGTATTGTCTTCTTGCCTATAGCTTCAGGTTTTAAAGAGATTGTGAGAATATGTTGATTGATTTGCAAACTTCCCTGCAGCAGAATTCAGTTTGTGTGAACAGCAAGTGATCAAACTTGTAGACAGACCTGGATGTGCATCATTGTCTCTGCTGTTTACTGTCCAGTACAATTATGTAGATATTAATTAATTCACTCCACTAACTTGCAATCCGCAACATATAAGAATTTAGTAAGAAGGTCTGGTGTCACTTACATACTTATTTATGTATAAGAACAATCTGTTCTTCTCAGTTTGAGTAAGTTTGTGATATTGTTTATATCTATTTATTGTGTTCAGTACTCAGTAAAGTAAAGGAGCGTCACAGATATATAATTAACCCTAAGGGGTTTCTGAAAATATCAATTCATCCTGTAGGAATTGTTGATCATTACTTCTCTCTAGAAAGACTAAATTGCACGTGAATGTTACCACTCGCCACACGGTATTGCTTACAGTCTCACACATCTAGTTATAGGGATCATGCTGCATCAGGCAGCATCTTATTTAATTAAGAACATTAGTAAGTGGCCGTGTGTGGCTTGGCACTGGAGGGTCTGTTACTGAGCAGATTACTGTGAAAGTGGTTTCCTTTCAGGCAATGAGAGCATACACGACCCGGTAGCTGCATTTGACATCAAGACACCGAGTAACGGGATGTTCTTTTCAGCTGTCGTGTACTGTTTTTCATACATATACCTCTTAGGCACCAGCTAACAAATTCGGCAGACTGCCCATGTGAAACGTCAAAATATAGTTGTATTACACAACATGGAAGCTCTTTTATATGTCACAAAAGCTTAACAGAAGTCCATACATTTGTATATCTCAACAAAATTACCAACACAGGGATTTAGTTGATAGAAATATGTTGCTTTCACGAATATCAACAGTGTACCGTTGATTTAAAGTGAAATAGAAATGCACCGTTGAATGATGAGATGTTTTAAAGAGAAAATAATTAAGGAATGTGAGGCATAGTTATAAGGCAATAGTCAAATAACAGAGCGAGAGTTACACATGAGCACAGTTACACACAATAAGAGAGTAAGAGAATAAGAGAGCGTCCTGGTCCAGGAAATATCAGGCCTACTTTGTTGGAATGTCATGTTTTTTCTACATGAAAAGCCCATCTGCTCTTCCCAGAAGACGGTCTCAGTGAGCTTGTACAGCAATAACACCGTATTCCCAAAGCAGCAGTCCTGAGCTCCACTCAGTATTGCACATGCAGCGCCCTAAAACTCACATGCCAACACAACCATGCACAGTGGACATGCATGCACATAGAGCGCATGCATAGTGTGCACTGTAGTCTCATTCAAGTTTATTTCTTCTGATTTAGTTGCCTGGCAACAGCTTTAAAGGGGGGATGTGAACTGTTGGATTCCTAGAGCAAGGAGGTTTTTTGATCAGGTCCTCTCCCTCATCCTGCTGGATAATATGAATCTCCCTTATGATGCAGGAGTCTTCCAAAGCCCCGGCATAGAGTCATGCAACCATTCACATTTTAAGCTTTGGCTGCACTTTGATTCATTTACAACGTTAGTAACTCAGCATTGACGGGTGCCTGCTTTCATTCAATTCATTTATTTTCTTTGTGACTGTGTGCATTGTCATGTCTTTACAATTCCTTCAAACGAATGTCAAAGAGTTCAGTGCGATCCATCAAGAGACTTGTGTAATATAATCATAAAGCGTGTTAATAACCTGTTAACTGCTATATGTTTCAGGTCAACTAAAAAGCCACAAATCCAATTAACCAAACAGGGGTTTAGCTGAATTAAGTGTGGTCTGTTCTTATCTGATATCTATGCATTGGTCATAATATGTATTTTAACTGCACAAATGGTGGGTTAACTGCCAAAGCACTGAATAATCCAATCACATTTGAATTATTTACAAATTTCTGAAGCACGTTCTTTACTTTTAACCATGAATAATGCATTTTCACTGCATGGCTTTACTGATACGTTGCATCAGTATTGTTCTCTCTGGCATGGATTTTGTCATGTGTACGAACTGTATGTTTAAATTTGTTGTATGACTCATGTGTGCTTCAGAGATTGGCACTGTCTACCTACAGATGAAGACAATTCTATTAATAGCGTTGTTGGTGGGGGATAAAAAATGAGATTCCTGAGCTTGCTGAAAGCCCATAAATGTATCTTATTATTCTGCTCACAAGGTTTCATCTGCAAATGTCAAGCAATTGTGTTTATATTAGAATCTATATCTTAAAATCCCAGCATGCATCCTTATGTGTGTCTACACCTGTCTCATCAGTAAAATGGACCACATCTCAGATAGGCAGCTCAAATATTACAATTTATTTACAAAGGTGTCATTAAACAATAAGAGCTTTCAATCCTGGAGCCGGGTTTCAACTCCACACACCAATTTCTGTGCGCCTCTTCAGAAATCGCTTTTACCCGATTAGATCCAGAAATGTCCTCTATCTGTGTTGTTTATGCCTGAAAATAGTCTTTTTGTGAGTGTTTTAGTTTTTGACATTCCAGAGGTGTTGTTCTTCCAATGCGCCCTGGCGATTATGATGTTTCTCCTGGGGGAAGCGCTCTTACCAGTGAGTTATATTTAGCAGCGGCCCTGCTGTCGGGCCAACAAAAGTGGAGTCCCTTCCATGTATTCAACAGAAGCCGGCCCCCAGGCGTGATGTTCCTGGACTGTTATTGTGGAATATAATACATCTCTGATTAACCCACGCCTTTAGGACAATGAGAAGTAATAAAGCTAATTTTCTCTCTAGCAGCTCTATCCATAAAAGTTCATACACTTGATACAGGCTGACAGTGTTTTGAAGGCTGTTTATAATTAAAGCTCGCTTTCAGTCTGCAACAATACCACTGGATATCTTGTACTGGAGGTTAACATGTGTCTTGTCGGTGCTGCAACTCTTCACAAATTAATAAAGATGCTGAATGTACTGAACATGTCATCACAAGGTCGGTACTCTCTTTTCACTGATAACCTGCAGTTTGGTTAGACCGCGGGGAAGGACTAAGATATGTTCAAGACTAAACACTTGAATCACATGAATATTTTGACAAATATATTCATTGAAACTGTCCAGATGGCTCCACAGACTTCCCTGTGACTGTTTAAGATACAGCCGTTGATTGTCAAATGGTTTGTGAGGACTCACTCCATCTCTTTCCCCCCATGATCATATCTGCCTGTCACTGTCTCAGTGTTTCTGTGAAATATGATCTCTCATTCAATCCCTCTACATCTTCTGTGTGCTGGTACACCTCAGCCAAACTAGCAGACAGTCCGGCAGCATCCACAGATGGGGAAGAGCCTGCGAGAGCGTCATAGAACTTCGCCTCCACACTTAACTCAATCTGTGCCCATGTAACGCCAGCATGGCTCGGCCCGCAGCCAGACCCGCCCCCGTATCTGCGATGGTCACACCACAACACCAGCGGCACAGCAACACGTTTCCTTACTTGTGACAGATTTAGATAGCACTCGGGGCTCTCACCACCTGTCAGTTCCCCATGTTCAACCATGTCGCCATGGCAATAGGGGTCTTTAAACTAACATTGTTAGTTGTTCTGTAAGTGAGTTGCCCCCAGGGTGAAAAACACACGTCTGACTTACCCGCCTGCCGCTCACACAGCGGGGCATGTACGGTACCCTTTCACACAGCCAGGCTGGTTCATTTAAAGGTCTGACTGGCTATAGATTATGCACAAACCAGGCAGAAACAAAGGACAGAAACATTGTGTGGAGAAGGTTTCTGCAGAGCAACAACCAGAGGCAACACAGAAATGCCACACAGGCACATGCCCCAAATGCATATCTTAGTCCTCCAAAAATGCAGATCCTCCTTATATTCAAAGGGCATAACCCACATAACAAATCTGCAAAACAGCAAGAAGAATAGACGCGTGGCAAGGTAGTAATTCATTTAAAAAATCAAGAAAGTGATTCGAAAAAAAAAAAGTTATGAGCTCATTTTACAGTTAAAGAGACTTAGTTGTCTTCAATGATCAGCTCTTCACAAAAAAGCCAAGCGGAAGATCTCACAAGCAAATTACATTACAATATGGGGGATTATTCATTGTGAGAAAGGGAAATGTGTCCTGTGGTGTGTTCCCACAGATGAGGAAGATTCAGTGAGGAGCTCGGGCAGACCTCAGACCTCAGGCCTGTAATAGTATGTTCATAAATAACCACAAGACAAGGGCACTCTCGTAGGAGCCTCACAGGGTTTCACTAAAATTAAAGCTCGTTTATCAAATCCTTTATATCCAAACTGTCCTTTTCACCAGGAATCCCAATATAGGTGCTCTGAATCCTCCTCTTGGATCACATCCCGAGGGCTCTCTCTCTCCTTGTTTAATGTATGTTTGACATTGCGTTGTCAGCAGGCAGGCCAAAACATTTGTTTTACAGAAAACAGACGTTTGCAAAATATTGGAGCGTTAAACCTACTTTTGATAGTACAGCAACATTTAATTGTTAAAAAGAAAGTAGGTATAATATTTTGTTTTCAACACACTGAAACTTTTGCACAGTTACGCATGGACCGGGTTTTTCGAGTACCCACTTTTCCCTACACACATTTGTACAGCAGCAGATATATGCTCAAGCAGCCATTCACTGAGATTAATTTATTGTTGGGGCATGTCAGTGCTGTCATGTCCACGACTGACAATATAAATCATGATTCAAAAGTAGAGAAGGCTGCCACTCATCCAGTGTCCTGAAGTACCCACATGGAGAGCTGCTAACAGCAGACTGACAATGGTTCCCAGAGTATTTATCAATGATCTGAAGACAATTGTTTTCTTTCTGGGTGGGCATAGGTGTGTTTCTGTCTTCAAACAAGCAGCTATCTGGAACATGAGGCTGCACATCTCGAGTGAGGCGAGCCATGCTCTTCACCCGAGACAGCGGACACGGTTTTCTGGCTGACTGAGCCAGGATGACAAGTTTAACCTAATGCTTTAAGGCATTTGTATGTATTTACCAATTTCAGTTCCACATGACACACCATCTCTTTCCACAATGACTTGAAATTACACTGATGTGGCAGCCATATAACAGCTGAACATTTGGAGACCCAATTAGCAGCACCTTCATCGCGTCAGCTTGAGCAAGGCGAAAGGAACACTGCTGCTGAGAGTAATCATGCTGTCACTAGTCATCCTGTCTCCCCTTCCTTTCTCTAGCACAACATCTGTAGCATGTCTGCCTCTGACAGGATCGCTGCCGAAGTGTGAATTACCGGGAAAGAGAAAGATATCCTCTAAATTAGATCAGCCAAGCACATGGGCGTACAGGTAAACAGATCCTCCTTGCGGAACCGATACTCATTAAGTCCCTGTGTTAACATCTCGCAAGGGGTAATTGCACATGGTACTTAAGTCTAAATGGACAGTTATAATAACATCCATCACACTCTTGATCTTGCTTGTACTGCCTCCTCTCTGTCTCTCTCTCAGGCCTAAAGGAGCTGCTGATAGGTAAGTACACCTTTTGTAACGGCACTGTCTGAATAAATTAATGTAGCTTTTTAGTAACTCATGTCATGGTGTTAAACAAAGATGATCTTCAACAAGAATTAGTTTTCTTCTATTTGAGATGGACCCGTATAAGTTCTTACCTGAATGGAGACATCGCTGTAGGAGCCTCCTATGACCCCGGAGATAGCCAGAGGGACGTCATCATGGATGGCATAGGAGCCGTCGGGGCACGTGTACTCACTGTCATCCACTTTAGTGAGGGAGGCCCTGACAAACTCCAGAGACTGCTCTAGAGCGTAGGTGTCCTTAGAGCAAGTGTCCAGTATATGAGCTCCCAGTTTGATCCCAGGCAGGATGCGCTCATTGTTGTTGATTTCGTCGAGTGCCAGCAGCATGGCCTCCAGTCTCTGGATTCCTCTCTGGGCATTGATCTTCCCACAGTCCTCTATTCCCTCACCCTTCTGGTGCACAGGGAACAGGCCGCCAATCATCAAATCTCCCTCCAGTGTGATCTCCCTCTTGGAGTCAGTGTTATAACCTACCATAGGCAAACCCTGGGGAGCCTGGGCAAAGAGAGACACACATAGGCAGAGCAGGCTGAGGTGGGACAGCCAGAAGGGTCGGGGCACAGGGCGCACCCCCAACACAGGGGATTTCCCCAATGACATATCCCTGGGCAAGACAAGGTCACCGTCCTGCTTGTAGTTCCTGGTCAGCGTCTAGTTGGCTTTTGATAATGGCGGCTCTGAAGAAAAGAACAGTAAGGCGCAGCAGCACCAGATCTCAAAGCATCAAAGTTTTTATTCTGGCAGAGGCCATTTACAGAATCAGCCCCATCCTCTTGGTCTTTCTTTTCTTCAGAGGGGTTTTTTTTTGTAGATTACAGCCTGCAGATCAAACAAAGAGAAAATCAGTCACAGCCTTTGAGGTGGAGTACAATGATCCCTTTGTCTCACGAGCACTGTGTGTGCCAGAGACTGACTCGTCCCATGGAAATATTTGACATCTGCATAAGTGAGTAAATATTTGTTTCCTTTGATGCTTATTGATGATGGATGTGAGATGCAAGACAGAACATATAGACAGGTCTTTATTAGTAGCCACCACAAGTGCTTCTACACAACAGGTGTAAGCTAATCAACAAGATGAGTTCAGCAACAAAGCAATGTGTTTTATTTCATCCTGTTTCATTGTCTGACTGACCTCATATTTCCCTTCTCCGGCAGATGATTGTACAACTCTTTTATAATCACATGTGCACATGCTCCTGTACACCGAAAGTCTAGAGACATCATGTCCCCAAGGAATATTCGCCAAATCACAATAACTACTCACATAAGTCTTACAAAAACATGATTTATGCACAACAAAAGCAAAACTCAAAATAAAAGGAAACAAAGCATTGAAATCTATTTCAAGCATGCAAATTAATTTTGATAGAAACAGATTTAATTTCGGTGATTTTATCTAGAGCAACTAATTAATTTGTTTTGCAGTCTCTAATGTGGAACATTGTTTATTTTCAATACAAGATGTGACGCAACGTTAAAAAAAGACATGTTAGTTAAAATAAATAGACAAACTGTGCACTTTGCGATTTTAGTGTTATTCGAAATAAAACAGCAAATGAAAATATATAAAGTCCTTGGATTATAAAGGTATTTGTTTGTGTTATTTAACCTAATACAGAACTGATAGTGACAGGTCAGAGGTTAAGTTCAACAATATGGATTCCCTGGAGCGAGAAGAAAGAAATGTAATGTCTTTGCAAGTTACTGCAAAATACAAATGAACCCAGATTGTAATTTAATGATCAGTGAATCTATTCTGCAGCACTGGCAATTGTTTCAAACCACTCCTTTGCGTTTGATTAGTTTAAACCCACATTGAACCCCAAATCTCTTTTTTTATTAAATGTGATCATTTATCCTTCTAGAAAAGTCCTGAAATAGTAGAATTTAGTTTCAGGAAAGACTACAGAGTTTGGGTCCAAAGTAGATTGGAGCACACAGATTCAAGTCGACAAACATAAATTAGAAGAATCATAAAAGTCAGAGACTCACGTTCTCCTAATGTTCCTCTCCTAATTAGAAACTGATTCAGCACTGGCTGGATAAACGGGGAGGGACAGAAAGCTGCATGTCGAGTTCAATATAGGTCATATAAGAGAAAAGTAGAAGTAAAAGATCTCCTTCACTCAGTAAAGTCATTAGTATCATAAATGAAATGTGCTTCCTCTAGTTACTTCAATTTGTCATGAATCTGGCATCAATATTGTTGAGCCACATCCCAATTTAATGTTACGCCTCACACTGATGGAGTTCATGTATGGATTTTCAGAAGGAGAGACACAGGGTTTTTGTTCAGTCCTCGTGTCAGTCCCCACAAATCCCAGAGGCTTAATTATGTTAGTGTTGAGTGTGGGAGAAGTTTATCTGAGTAAATTATTGAGCCAGAAAGATCTGTCACATATTCACTTTTTCAACACGTCAATACGCTGACATGCAATAATTAACTGAGTTGCTGAGAGATTATGAAACCAGAGCAGGCGGATATTATTACTCAATGCTCTTTTTTCTGTTCCAGAGTACTGACTTACCTGGTGAAACTACGTATAGCTCTCAACAGGAATCAAACTGCAGACCACATTGATTTTTTCTTTGACTCTCTCTCTCTCTCTCTTTTCTCTGACTCTCTCTCTCTCTCTCTCTCTCTTTTCTCTGTCTCTCTCTCTCGTGCACTCTCCCTGTTGTTTCCATGGAAACTTGCCGGTAGATAGAGAGGGGGAAGAGGAAGTGGAAGACAGACCAGGACAAGTGGGCCAGTCTGACCATGCATGGTTCTTGGTCCTGTGGGAAAACTAGGAAACCTGCGCTGTGAACTGAGTCCAGTCAGAGCTCCTTTTTGTGTTCTGCCTTTATAAACACATCCGAACAATAACGCAACGATACAACCATCCTCTGTTTCAAACCACTGATGTTTTTCACTTTCATATCTTAGCATTGAACCGTCACTTTTCTTACTTGTTTTGTCTTGATGAAACACTGCAGTCTTTTAATAAGAAATAAGATGTGATATGTTGCATAACATTTGATAAACCGCCAGTGAAACTTAAAAGGTCCTTTTTCTTCCGCACACAAGGAGTGTGTGGATATAAGACTTTGTCAACACGTGAAAGTTCATTGCAACAGCCTGTGCATATGGGCCAAGTCACTTCTAATTCCCTCACATACAAAGGCAACTGCATTTGAACCACACAAAAAAAACGCTTTTATGTTTCGAGAGCGTATTCTGGTTGTACTGTAGCTCTACAACGTGTGAAACAACAAGTCTGGACTGAAAGCTGACTAAATGTGTTTATTTTGAATATAATTCTGCAGAGGGAAAATCTGCAATAACACTGGTAAAGCACTTAAGCACACAGCCTCAAGAGAGAAAGGTGACAAAAGGATTTCTGGCTGACACATTGTCAGTCTCCTTCCTGATCCGACAATCCCATAGGGGCCTTAATCTCACCAGTGGACTTTATTTCTCTCTGTGTGTCTTTGTTGACTTTACTCCAATATCCAACCCATTATGATAGGATACACATTCCTTCTGGAAACTCCTGAAATATAATAATATCAACGCAAAGTCACAAGCAGTACAAATCTCTGACTATCTCTAACTCCTCTACATTTGCAAAAAAAAAAAGGAAAAGAATTTTTCAGGCTACAGGTTTAGCTTCACTTTTTACTTTTACTCTCTTTATTTGAAAATCACACTCGAAGCATTCTGGACATTTTTTGTCGAGAGTGAGAAGATTGACATCACTCTCATGTCAGTGTGTTGAACACAAAGCGCTCACCAGCAGCCACTTAGCTTATCTTAAAGACTTGAAATAGGAAAGGTTGTCTCTGTTTAGAGGTAACAAAATGTACTTCCCAACACCTACATTTATGGAGGGGGATATTTCAGTCACTCCCTGGGGGTCAAGAAATAGTCCTGCGCATTACTCACTGTCTAACTGTATACATGACAGGACATGTATAAATGCTATGAGCAATGCTATGAGCAATGTTTACACTTCAGATGTAATATCCCACCCAGGATTTTGTCTACATGTTAAGCTCAAAGAAAAAAGTATGCCTCTCATTTTCCTTTCTCCTGCTTTGCAGCCATCCCTGTTTCGCTCTTCACCAGATGGCCTTTTTAATTCAAGAGCGTAAAGCCTGCCAGCCTCTTACACACTTCAAACCAGACCGTGTGAAGGAATGGGAGGAGTGGCTGCCGGCCGAAAAAGAATTAGAAAAAAAAATAGATAGCAGATGTGAGAAGGAAGGGGGGGAAAAAAAGGTAGTGTGGGCAGCAGTGAAAAGAGGGATAAGGGTGGGGTTTGAGGAAGATGCTATCCAGGCTGATTTTTTTTATGACACTCATTTGCCCCAGGAGTGGAGTGCAGCATTAATATGGTAATATACCCCGAGGCGATAGCAAGTGTTGAAGAGTGGAGGTCATCTACTGTATATGCAGCCCTGGGCCTGTATGAGCGTGGTTGGAGATCCCCAGCGGACTGACTTGGAGGCTGGCTAAAAGGAAGCAAAAGTAATGAGAGTCAGGCTTCCCTAAAATCACATTCCAGCTGACAAAGAGAATGGTCTTTGGTGGGAGAAGACAGAAAATGGTCTGCTAATGGGACAGAAGGCTCAAGAGTGCACACACACTTTACCTCACACGTGAAGCTCAAATGCTGGAAGCACCTGTGACAAATGGCGTCTGTGGTAGTTTACCATTGAATGTTTGATACTTGATTGAATTTTGTTTTTAATATTAAACTCTAACCTTGAAAGCTGCTGGTGATATTCTGGGTTTTTCTGGCTGTTAACAAATCCCACGACAAGACCAGCAATGAATTCCTAGTAAAAAAGTTTTTTTTTATTTTTATTTACTATGCTACTACTACGACTACTTGTCTGTTAAAGACTGCCATTGTTTCAGAAGCTAAAGCGTGAGTATATTTGCTCATTACCGTCAACTATTTCAAGTGTATATCCAGCGTAAAAATGTGCATATATTAATCCATAGCTCGACATTTTTTTAAGAGGACATGTCATTTACAAAATCTGTCTTTTTTGGGAGGGCTTAAAGAGACAGGTGCTTAAACGGAGCGTTTGTAGATGAATACATTAAGACATTAACTTATCCTTAGACGGCAATGTATCCACATGCAGTGTTTCATATAATATACCATGAAAAATTACTTTTCATTTTTTATGCATTTTTCTACAAAAGCCTGCAACGTGTCAATTGCCACTCGTTACATGCACACCATCTTTTCAAATGAAATTTCCGGAAGTTCTGTTACTGAAATACAGCACATTATTTTTCAAAGGTATTGTTATGAATGCTTCCAGATAGTATGCAAAAAAAGTATGTCTTTTGTTAACACTAAAGCATGTAAACATGTTCCAATATGAACCTGATAATTAGCATGATATCCCTCCTTTACAGATTTGAAAGTCTTTAATAGGAATAAATAGGTTTGGCGCACAGAGTCATGGACAGAGTAGAGAAGTCTGAGGTTACTGCTGTGTTTTTGGTCTTTCTATGAGACATGTTGATCCTAAGAGAATTATGGAATACTTCCAGCCTCATCCTTTTAAGATGTTTTTCATATTGACCAATCTAGGAAATTGGAAGAGAGTGGAAGTAGTGATTAGAAAAAACGAGAAAATTCACATTTGGGAGGCTGATCATCACAACTGTTTTCTATTGTGTTCTGATTTCAGTTTCTTTAATTTGGCCATCAGTCATTTTGACTCTCCATGTTTGTCATCATATTGAATGCATTTTCACCTTTTTTATATCCTGTGCCTATTTCTCACTTAACCTCTGTGGAATTACTCATAATGACTCATTCAGAAAATAGCAAACATGGCTCTTAAAGCTGGTGGGCTCATAATTGGTGGGCTGTTACATTTTTTACAAGAGAGCATTATCTTTGAAATATAATGATTGCAGCTAAGATATTTACAGGAAATTTGACAAGGATCATCTCTGACTACTTCAAATATTTAAATCCAGTCCAATTAATGTTGAAAGAAATGTGACTGGATCAATAATATCCATTGAAGTTGCATCACTAAAACAATGAAATGTCTACGAAAAATACAACTGCCGACCTTTTCTGATAAGGTCATTTATACAAGGAGCAATTAAAGAGCGAGGAGGTCCTTGAGGTTTGAATGTCGGAAGAGGAAATGTCACAGTATTTTTGCAAATCAGCAATTAAGCATACAGAGATCAATTGGGAGGCTCGCTGCTTCCCTGTAAGGGCTCACTGTCGTATCGGCTGTGAAAGTCAGTAACTGGAAAACAAACTTCATATTCAGTTCCTGATTATCACACAATTCATCTCAATCTATGTATGCTTTCATGCCTCAGTCCCCTCATCCATCGTCTCCTGTCCCTCCACCTGTAAAAGGGGAATCCCATGCATGTGCTCAATGGTCCCATCACCTCCCAGGAGCCACATTCTGCTTCCCTCATCAAACATTCATCCTCTTTCTTTGTCTCTCACAGATCATTACTGCCATGCCTCTGATTGGCCAGAACTCAGTGATAGATGCATATGGTACTTTTGTTTTAGAGGTTTTTATTGTATCTTTGCATTATTCATCATCACACCACCACCAAAGTGGCCTAAAACACCAGTTTTTATTTTCGGGGGGTAGGGTTCATTAGAAGTTTAGTTCCTGGCCTGCCATTAGAGATTATTAAGCAAATAACAAATAGCAATTTATTTGTTTGTGTTTTTTAAATCACATCATTTACATCACCAAAAAAAAAACATTATCCAAGAGCAGTAAGGCTTGGTTTTGGATGTGTCAGTTTCACTGAAATTAGTTCTTAAAGTTTAATTGTATTCAGACATGTTTGGGTGAACGCCATCATGCAAAACTACACAGTGGTATTTTCAACTTTTTTTCAGAGAATCTCTATATGACTTTGCTCTTTTTTTCTGATATAACCTTTTTATAATTCAGCTGTCCACAAACAACATTTTTAATGTTATAATAACTTGTGACACAGCATTTCTGTTGATTTAATTGTGAGACTCTGGCAAACAGAAGTGTTGACTTTAAATGTTCTGTACAATATTCAGAGTATATATATATGTAACAACTATTAAAGTATTGGCTACCAAAGAATGAGTTAGGAATGAGGTCTTTGTGTCAGTCCCTCTGTGTGTGTTGTTATCCAGTTCCTCAGTGTTCTAGCTCTGGTCCACCACTCTGCACTGCAAGGCGAATACACCTCATAACACCTCCCGACCGACAGCGTCATTGCAAATGTTCTAGCGGCCGCCCTCCGGTTCCCCTCAGATAAACACTGTTAGCTCTGTCAGCACTGTTACTGTTGTTCGAAGTGTTAGCTTTGTTATCACCATTAGGCTCAGCTGTTGCCACGTAAAGAGCCGAGTGAAGTTAGTACATATACTCTGAATTTTGAAATGTGCACTTTTAAAGGCATCACAAGTACAGAAAAAAGGTTAGGAATCAATGCATCAACGTTGTGTTTTTAAGACACTCAAAGCTGATCATTTTAGAAAAGTTTAAATCCTTTCTTAAAAAGTCGATCAGCTGCCACCACATTTCATAGTTCAAGACACTTTTAACACCAGAGATTGGGCTCCAGTGGAAGAGGAATAGGAATAATCCCTCGTTAGTCCCACAGTGGAGAAATTTATTCTCTGCATTTTGACCCATCCTGAGTATTTTTAAGCAGCAGTGGATTGCCCTAGTGAAGAGCCCGGGGTTCAGCGTCTGGCTCAGTGACACATCGACATACAAACTATGATGAGACTGGGGATCGAACCGGCTACCTTGTGGTGACCGCCAGGTCTGAAAAGTGAAGCCAATGTGCAAGTGCCGCAAACTTGCATTAATTGTAATCGCCATTAGGGGGTGACTCCTCTGGTTACAAAGTATAAGATGATGCTACTTCTCACTTGATTTACTACCTCAGTAAACACTGCAAACATGAGTTTGTGTCTCAATCGCTAGTTTAAAGTCTTCTTCAAGACAACATGATGTTCATTCAGTAAATTAAGGTCCCATTTAGAGTAAAATAGATGATAAAGCAGGGCAGGCTTTAGGGCGGGGCTACTTTGTGATTGACATGTTGCTACCACGGTGTTGATGGGTCTTGTAATTGTATGTGTTTCTAATCTTACGACTTGTGTATCTATAGTTGATTGTAAAAAAAAATAATTGAAAATATCCTATTTAACATTTGGGACTAGTCCACCCTCGCGTATCGAATCTGGTTGGATAAAAGCAAGATGGCGAAAGCCAAATACCAACACAACACAACACGCCGAACTCGAGGCTCCAAAACTTTAGTCCACAAACCAATGAGTCACATTACGGTGAGTCCGTCCACTTCTGATATACAGTCTATGTTGAGCTCCACTAACTTGACTGCTAGCCTATATACCACAGAAATCAGTCTCGAATCGGAGCAACCAGAATATAATGTTCATCCTTGTGCCCATAATATTCTTGTATTAATGGCAAATACCTCACAACATTTAGTGCAACGTCGTTTTCAACGTGGACATTTCTTTTTCAGTTTAAAACTACATATCTGTTGTTAATCCTCGTATATGAGAAAGCTCTGTTCATCTTCTTGAGTAATTTTGATTAACTGCTCTCCTAAGTGCCACTAATCCCGTTACTATTACTGAAGTCAATATTTATTTTAACAAGATTTGCAAGCAGAAGAACTCAACCATGGTTGATCATTATTCACAATTCAAATTATTGATGCAGCTGACCTAGCGCTCACCTAGGAACATCTCACACATACACAAATAACGTCAAATAGGAATTTGTCATTTGCAGTCAGTGCAACCGTTAATTTTGATCTGAGAGTCATACGGACATAATTTCACTTGAGTAACTCTACTGGATGTTCAGTGTTTCTTTCTGACTTTAATTTGTGATTTGACCATGATTTTATCAAGACTGCATCATGAATGACTAGTAAGGGGAGTGAATATATGTTTGATCTCAACTTAAATGTATGGAGGGAAAAAATAAACAAATACAATACAAATTAAAATGTTTCATTCATTCTGTGCATCTAAAGGGAAAGTACTCTTTTTATTTATTATCTTTCATTGCCGCTTTGCCTTTGTCTTTCACATAAAAGCCACACAACTTATCTTATTACTAGTGCAGATGTAATATCAGCTCACAGAATACAAATCAGTACATACAGTAAATATTTACAGTGGTGCAGAGGGACATTAAATATTAAATGTAACAGTATTTAGTTTACAGTATAAAGACCCCGCTTTAACTGATATGATTGTGGAAGACATCCAACTTCAAACCAATGAATTTTACCTGCACATGTGTGAGGAAGTACATGACCATAAGGAAGGCATAAGAACAGGAAGCTATTAAGCTGTCATTTTTTGATAGGACCTGATTCATCACACAAGTATTTATTAACTTTAAGCTAAAAGAGCCCACAAATACCAGTTGCTTAGCTTGCCGTAAAAACAAACTTGTCTTGTCTGTAGAAAGATCAGGCAGTTAAATTCAAGGTAAAATGTAACATATCTGACTAAAAGCATTTCCAGCTTTGGTTTTTCTTTGCAAATAATGAGTATTTGTGCATTGCTTGCTCCAAACCCTAAACATGCATGCTGCCTATAGCTCTGGGTGTCCATCCCACAACATAATTAACATAGTTCTCCATCCGCTTGTTACACTGTCAATGACTCCAATGAGCATCAACTCAAAAGTAACAGGTGAGGCAGACGGCAATCAGGACTGAGCTGCGGAGGGATCACAGGTCAGACAGCCTCAACTCCTGATGTTACTGTTGTTGTCTCTGAATTTAGATGAAGGCAAAAGAGCATGGGCTTCTTCAGGCAGCATGAACTGAATAAATGACTCTAATCAACATCTTCTGCAGTGAGCGCCAGGCTCACACATTATTACCATTATAGCATGAGGACCTACACTGTTAATATGCTTAATTGTAAAATAAAATAATAAGAAACTCTTATACTAATGGTGACTACAATGTTTTTCTTTCTGTGCTAACTAATTAAATAAGTGTGTTGGATGAAGTGATTACACTGCATTCTGAGGGGGTTTCTATTGTGTTGTATCAGCTGAACATGCAGCACAGATGCCCCTGGGACTGGAAGAAGCATCAGTACATTTTGCTTTCCTTATAACGACTTTGTCCAGCATTAGCAACACAGTTATGAATATTTGCGCCTTGGGGTTTTCATTTAGAAATATGTATTTTGAACTCCTGATGACATGGTATTCAAAGAATCACAGAGAATCACTGCATATAGACACACACAACATCTCACTGTTGTCATGCCTAATTGCAACAGTACGATGCTAATCTGCACTGATGTTCGTCCAGTATGTTTATTATTATTATTTGCGTTGATAAAGACTTTCAATAATATTAGTTCTATTAGTCATTTTCTGAGTATCTTTAAACTATGGAGACATGAAGACAATCTTCTGCTCTTCAACACCTCAAGAACTAATTATCAAGTTTTTGAATTTCGTTTTCAACGATAATGCACTTTTCTTTTTTTATTATTTGCCAAATGAGCGAGATCGGCGATATTCTGGTTGTTGTGTGCTGCGGATCCTGTTTAGTAGTTTTTCAGCAGCCTCGCACATGTGGAGGGCTGCTCATCGAGTACATGGCTGTGTAAAATATGATCATTTTACGGAATATAAAAATCATTTAAAAAAGTGTCACTAAAAACTCAAAGAGTAGTGCCTGATGTTGACGAATTACGCACACATTCCTCTATCCCTTCGTCTTTAGATGACAGAAATATACTTTAAGGATGTGAAGTACAAAGATAAAAGACGAGCTCAACTTCTCAACAAATTAAAACATGAATACAAAAGATTTCCTTGTCCACAAACCAGCTCGTAGAAGTTCATAAAAATGCACCTTCGTGCAATCAACGTAGAAATCATTCGATACAAAAAAAACACATCTTACCTGCAGGTTTCGTCAGTTTCCAGCGCTGCCGTGTGATGAATGAAGCGTGCAGACTCAGGCATATCCTTTGCAGCAATGAGAGTGTTAACTCTAAAACTAACGTAGATGTGAACTACAGTGGTGCTGGACGAATGAATGAATGAAAATATGAGGCGTGTGTTGCTGCCTGAAGTTTGAACCGCGTGCAGCTGAGTCGCGTGCCAGGAGCTGGCCGTGGTGCTGAACGAAAAAAACACAAACTACAACGACGAGCCTGACCGGATACCTGGAGGTCGGATCCTGCTGACAGCGGTTCGAAATTCACATTTCCTAAGCATATGCAATTGACGCCCACTTCATTGTTCCGATGGGGGGGAAGGCGTTTACGCTTTTGAGCATCAAGTGTTTGAGGAAATATAAATGTTACAACCTATCTAGACAAACAAATGTCACGTTTATGAGCCTGATAGGATATGAAATGATCGAATATAACGTGCAATAAAATCCGACAATTGGACACAAAGTTTAAATGATACCTGTTACTGAAGCAGGCTATGCCCAAAATATTCAGTAAACGACAATATTTAGAAAAAGATCTTGTTCAGATGAGCCATCAACATGTTTGGACACTTGAACAAAGGCGCGGTTGATCCACGCATGAACAGTCCTGGAAATAGTCTGGTTCATCGCATTATGTAATTTAGAGCATGGTGGAAAAATATTTCCTTCAGTCGCTTTGTTCTAGTTTGAAAGCTGTTGAATCGGATGTGGAGACGGTCTAAGAGTCGCTCCCTTTATTTGTTCAAGCGGTCAGGAGGGGGGCTACAGTCCATTGTAATTACGATTCCTTAGGGACCGCTCATCTTCAGCGACGGAAATGTTCTTTGGGAACCGCAAACAAGTTGTGACACGGCTCGGCAGAGTGTGAGGTCAGTCCCAGATGGCACTGCGATGCGCGCAGGGGGACACGCGCTTTTAGAGGGTGAGCTGTGACCCTTTCCTCCACTGCCGAAAGCAGCTTGGGACACGCAATGGTTGAGCATCTAATTTGTATGTTGAGACATCTCCTCCCCCACCCTCCCGACTCACTTTCCACGTGCAAAGTAATGATATTAATAATTAACATCATGGGAAGACAATACAACCCTGTCAAAGCTGTATGACACCCCATGTGGGTTTCACAATTAATCAAATCAGCTGTTGACCCAGTGTGTCATCGCAAGTCTCTTCCAGGCTGATGTTCATTTTTGCCTTTGGACAATGGTTGTGGTGCCAGGATTAAAAACTGAAAGTGCAACAGACATGTGGCGAGGGCATCTGTCCCCGCAGACGGATCACACCTCTGTCAGTACAGCCACCAATCTCATATCTAATCACAACAGAGACTGTTAGGTGAGATGTTTTGGAACTGGACTTCTCCCATGTCTGAGAATGAACAATCAGGGTGATGCGTTCGTAGTTTCTAATGATTTGTTCTTAGCCAACAAGAGATATATCGCAGACATGCAAACAGAACAATGTGAAGATGGAGTCTCAGATTAAAACATAAGGTTGTCCTGCACACTGAGGTGCAAGAACGTTTTCAATGCTACTTGGCCTGGGTTCTCAGACTCTCTTTAGAAAAGTCGACAAATGTCAGACCAATCTTTAATTTTGAAAGAACGTACCGACATTTGAGAGTTTCTAATAATAATAACGTGCAGTTTAGTGGTCGATGGCCATTTCATAAAATTAACATAATATTAACCGTGCTGGACATTTTATAGGTGATAAATAAAACTGGCTCTCATGTGGACAAATGATGTAAGAAGAACAGAGTTTCCAAATGACTTAAAATGTATCATTTAATATATTTGTAATGTATGATATGTGATGTGTGCTAAACCCATATCCACCATTATGTGGGTCTGAACAGAAGCAATAAGGACTTTTCTCCTCCTGGTTCACGCTGTATTAATCAGTGAAATTACTTGGCTGAATGAAAACATTTGTACTTATAGGTCACTATGCTCATTAAGGACTGGTTGTGTGTCCATCAGACATCCATAGTGTGTTGAGGCAAAGTCTTCTTCTCCTGCTGCACTCACAGCTGATTAAATAAACTATGACACAAAGGCCAAACCTCTCATTCAAATGCTGCTTAGAATAAGACAGTTCCTGTAAAGGAGAATTTGGATACAATAACATTTTGTGATAATCTTTCAAGAGTGTTCTTTCCATATGTGTATTATTTCATGTGCATTGATTTATTATACTGGTGCCAAGGGAAATTTCTCCATCAGAAAAATCTTAGAACGGCTTTGCTTAATTTTCTGAACAGAAACATAAATTATGCCATTACTGTATTGGCTTTTTCTTGAAAGTTTCTCTTTTATTCAGCATTTAAATTCCATGTCCTTGCTTTTCCAAAAGAAGCAGCGGCAAGAGAAAATCAGTACAATGTGAAACCATGAAAGCAGTTTGCACCTAAGAGAGAGCTTGATAAGTTATTAGGTGTTAACTTTTAGACAACAATGGGTCTCACTGCCACCCACATTTTGTAACATTTCAAGAGTTTCCTCAGAGTAGAGCGGTAATGATGTGGCTTTGTTAAACACAACTTCAATTTTAAGTTTTAATACAGACAGCTGTATTGAATAAGAGTTTTGTGAATTTTGTGTGCAACAAAATCTAAGTACAACTTCTTCCTGTCGACTTTACTTTTCATTTGAAAATTGTAATACAGACAGAAAGACACAACCATGGCAGTGTGCTGTACATTACCTCCAATGTCTCACAGGAAAAACAATTTCCACCTACAAATATTTCACAAAAGTCTCTGGAAGAGAGCAAATTTTGGCTACCAACAGAACTGTAGAGTTGTTCAATAAACTGACTATAGAGAAAATTACATTAAAAAAATAAAGCAATTATCTGAGCACAGTGAGACAATAAAGTTCTGTACACTACACTATCCAAAGGGAAAAGTTTACACCTATGAATTTTATTTTAAATTATATTCCTGATGACCTTGGCTACTGCAAAGTTACTTTACCGATGTTGATTCAAGTTTTCTTCTGCCTCAGAGTTTCCCCCTGTGGGATCTATAGCGTCCAAATTGGAAAAAAAATAGTAACACATTTAATTAAATATGTCCATCAAACATGTCTACAGGATTAGCTCCTGCACATTTTCACCCCATCATTACTGTATATCAAGACACCAACACGTTACATAGAAATCCTCAAACATAAACTTGAAAGTGGGGTACAATATCAACGTTCACACACAGGCAAGATTATGCTATATTATGATCCAGGTTATCTAGCGTCAGTGTCCTTCTATTCAAGTATATGTTAAACTGAAGTAACACCTCTAATCTGAACAGGAATGAAGGGGATTCACACAGGATTACAGTTTGAAATTAAATATAGAGTTGAACAAATCTTGGCTCTCATTTGCTGCACACCATGTGCAGAGAAAAGTAGTTTTACTCAAGAAGACTTAACCAAATGGGGCTGTGTGTTGTCCTATCATAATCAGAACCAGAACCATTTATTGTACACGTATGTACACGTATGTTTTCACATACAGGGAATTTGTCATGGTGGGTGGTGCATAACATTAAAAAAAAATCCTGACACAGTGTAAATATAGAATCGGTAACAATGAAAAAATAAAAATAAAATGAGATTACACTATAACAAAATAGTATAGGCTTTAAAAAAAAAAAAGAAGAAAATAATTAGGAGGCGCAGAAATACGGCATGGTGGTCATGGCATGAACAGCTTTAGATCCACCAACAAGATTACATGACAGATAACCAGTAACAACTGAGAAACTCTCGAGCATGCCAGTGTTATATGGCCTCATCTCGTATCCACCCTACTCATCTCCATCCCCTACGGGCTTCTTCTTCT
Source organism: Clinocottus analis (assembly GCF_023055335.1). Taxonomy (NCBI): domain Eukaryota; kingdom Metazoa; phylum Chordata; class Actinopteri; order Perciformes; family Cottidae; genus Clinocottus; species Clinocottus analis. The sequence goes on along the minus strand of NW_027176042.1, from coordinate 13,037,986 downwards.
CAGCCACCAGTTCAACTGCTTCTCTAGCTGCGTCTTCGGCCTCAGGGACCTCCGCCTCATCTCCATCTCCCTTCTCCTCCCTCTCTTCTCCCGCCTCCTGCTCCTCCTGATCCATGTCAAGCTCTTCAAAGGACGAGCCGCTGCCCATGGACTCGTTTGAGCCTCTCTCGCTGTTGTCCTTATGCTTAATGTCTTCATTTGCATCCATTACGTCCCTCAGAGGCAGGGAAGATGCCAGGGAGGCGGCTGTGGAAGCAGCCAGGGATGTCTCTCTGCTGTCCCAGGGCACCCCGCCGCTCACTGAGCTCACGTCACTGTGGGAGTCTGCACCTGCGGAAACGGAAAAAAAGACACATAGAAAAGGCTCTAAAAAGGCCCTGCAAGCAATCAAGAAACAAACAAATTACAGTCAAGCACAACTCAATTAGAGTGAACGACAGGTGTGCTGATTTATTATAACTTATTTTGATTTCCCTTGGTGGCACTGTAAATAAGTCACTATGTCCACAATTCAGAAGAGCGCAACGCTTTAAATACCCTATAATAGTCACTTTACCTCCTTAATTAGAGACACGATTGGACATAATGAGTCGTAAACCAAAGTGTTTCACAAATTAACATTTTGATGAAATAATGGGATCAGATGAAAAGCCAGAGGATAACCAACGTTATTACAATTTATCACCTGGGACAATAGTGCTAAACCACTCAAAACCACAAATCAACATCACGGTGGCGCTAGAGGAATGTCATGGGACTCATCCTCTGTACATATTGTACACAATCCATCCAAACGTTTTTGAGATCAACCTAATCGTATTAGAGTATGGACGAATCAACTGCATGAGGGAAATTGCCATTTAGAGCTACGCACCTCGCAGGGCTAAAAGCATCATGATTTTCATATAGAATCAACGGTTAACGATACATTGTAGATGATGCAAGAGTGTAAAGATGTGTTTATGAGCCTTATCGTCCCTGCCATCCTTTCATCAAAGCTGAGCGTAATAGGGTTTGTGATATGAAACCTTTATGATTGTTTGACCACTTAAAATAGATCGATATCTTTAAGTTACTTTAATATAATGATACAAACCCCACTCTCTTCCGCTTGAACCTGTTTATTAAAACTCTTCGAGAGTCTGTGTGCCAGCAGAGCTCAGACAAATTCGATTAAGGAGAGAAAAGATCTTTCACTCAAAGACGAATCACAGCTATGTTAGCAACATTACTTGCGCCTGATGTTCCTGTATCGTGCAACTTTGCAGGTGATTTTTCTGCCATCGTCTGCACCACATAACACATATCTGAAATGTCCATTAGCTTAATTGATGACGAATTGCTCACCTGCATGCTTTCAGCCTAAGCCAGATTCTAATCGGCCCTTTGATCTCGGTTTCTCTGTTACCAAATAGCCATTCATTATCTCTTGCTACTGTTTTTTAGGCATTTGTGTGGAAGCGAACTAGAAGGTGTAGCTGTAATGTTGTGAGCTGAAAAACAAATACCCCGGGGGTGAAGGCACACCAGGGATATGTGAGATTTTTAAAGAAAAATATTTACAATAAGCTACTATTCAAATACCCTTTAAAACAGTGTTATTTAATACATATTCAATAAAACATAAGTGTAAGTCCCCAAACTGAATTTTATATATTCTAATTTAAATCAGACACTGTGGCACAGCGCTGTAGATTACATATTTTTTTCAACCAAAACTGTGTTGCGCTGGTCAGGCGGTACTTGGCTGAAAGATTTTTTCATATGGGATACATCACTGAAAAAAAGTTGAGAAGCACTGATCTAGAACAGTGCTTCTCAACCTTTTTTCAGTGATGTCCCTTCCTGTCAGCCAAGGGCCTGACCGGTGGAAAGCATTTTTGGTTGAAAGAAAGGTGTAATACACGGCGCTGCGTATGTCTGATTTAATGTAGAATACATACAATTCTGTTTTGGAACTTACACTTATATTTCATTTAATATATATTAAATAACAATTTTAAAGGATCATAAAATAGATGCCATTTTTTTATTTCATGTAATGTCTTATTTGGTTTGATATGAACAGCATCCATATAAAGTGTTTTCTATGACTTGCCTATCTCATAGGACACAAACACACTATTGTCCGAGCCGTTTTCTTGCTGCTTTCACACTGCAAATAAATCTCATCCACACATCAAAGTGTGTTTGCACTAAATGTGTCATCTGGGACCAAAATACAATAAACAGGAAGTCTCCGCACTCTGAGGTCAGTCCATTCTTTTCATTCATTTTAATCTCAACATCAATCAGTCGTCTAATTATCACATCCAGCAGATCTGATCTTGTCAACAGTGAAGAATATCATAAATAGGAAGTCCTTTCAGGTCATTTATAATATCCATTTATAGGCCTGTTGATTAGCTGGCAAGTCCAAACAGAACCATTCGGAATAGTTGTCAGTGGATCAGCTCTGGTGTGAAAGTCATGCGACTAAGATATATTGCTCTTAAATATGGAGTGTAGTTAGTTATTTAGATTTAATTTGCATGTTGCAGTACAAATAACTGCTCCAGAGAGACTCATTTTACAATACAAGGAATTCTACAGGAAATAATGGGTCTATTTAGGGTAATCGGGTGGACAGCCCCCTAAGGAAGAGCCTCAACACACTGGACAACTTTCACCTCTACAACTGCAAGCAAGTCCTGAAATGGTAGTCTGGTTGAAGCCAGCTGTGCCTCTGAAAGTCTTTTAGATAACATTTGCCTAAATTAGTTGCTAAATTGGGCCCATTGGGATTATTAGCCGCGAATCAAGGTCTTGTTCTTCCAACTGTTTCGAACACAGGAGAAGCTTTCTAAGGAGGTAATTAGAGACAGATAGGACTGAGGCATGCTGAGAGTTTGCAGAATCAGAGTCTGAGTGGAAAGCGAGAGAAGTGCGACAATAAAGTGCATACACAGAAGCTCAAGCGGTGATGCGGTGAAGCGGTGTTTACGAATTAGGGCTGGAAAGATGAAGCATTAAAGGATACTCATCATAAAGTAAACAAATGTATTGTAAGTATAAAACATGTATTGCTGTACATGTGTATGTCAGGAAAAAAGGCAATTTGTTTTTATCCAAATTTAGTGCCGATTTTGCCAATTTGATGTTATTAAAAGGGCAGACAGACAGAACTGACGTGGCACACATGGTGCAACTAGAAGGGCAGACCTCCGCCAAGACCAATCCTCTCCAAAATGGAATGGTTCCTCTTTGGCCCACGTGCTACAGCCTTCCACCAAGTTTCATGAAAATTGGGTCAGTAGTTTTTAATCAGACAAACAAACCAACAACATAACCTCCTTGGTGGAGGTAGATATGGTATTTGTGTTTATTTCAAGTATCCTCATCAATTCACACATATCTGATCTTTCTGGCTGCCACTATTGAGTCGGACAAGTTGACATCTTGACAACTTGTCCGCAGATAAACATTTTTGTGTTTCTATTGCACTTTATTGCAGTTTGCTTTCACTAAAATACCACACGTCCACCTCAGCCAAGTGTAGACTTTTCTTTTTTTAATTTTGGGTGAAAAAAAGATGGATGGAAACAAAGTTCATGTCTCTTCTTAGTCAAAAGGGTAAGGGCTTGTTTCATCAAATGTAATAATCTTCAATTCATAGTTATATTTGATACCTCCCACAATTATTACACACTTTAATAGTGTATTATTACACGATGGTGTGTAATTATACTGTGATTACAAAAATATAATTAAAAAATAGACTAAGTAATAATAGTAAAATTATTAGAACCCTGCCATATTTTGTAAGGTTGTATCTTTGCTGGAGTAAGTTGCCTTTGTTATAAATGCTATAAAATGAACCCCATTGGCCCGCTTAAAAATGAAGCTGGTTTCTAGAATAACAACTCGCAGCACAAACAGTGGCTGCTGTGATCACCAGATTATCATAAAAGTATTTTCATTTTGTTGTGTTTACTTGCTCTCAGTGTGCTGTGAACACATAAACAGGACAAATGTTCAGGCACAAGAGTTTATGGTCAAGAGTCAAGACCATAACGTTCAAAATGTGGGTACTGGACTTGAGAGATAAAAGGTTTTAGGCAATCTCTGAGGTGCTGGAGCAGGATTCCCCGACAAAGCTTAGATCTGCTGATTGATCTGTCTCTCATTAAGAAAGTTTAGCTGTATCTGGGAACATAAACACACTCACAGTCTACATTTCGGAGAGCGGCAACCGAGTCCAACACTTCATGTACGACACCAACACATAATGAAAAACACAAACCAGCCGTGGTGTGGGAAAACTGCACACAAATAGGAAGACACTCATACAGCTGCCTTCTTGTTGTCCTATGAACACATAATACCTGAGCTGACAGTGCATGTGTTGAAAATGCACACTAAATACTAAGTAAGAACAACGGCTTCTTCACATAAAGACATTTCAATTTCACGAGTGGGTGGGTACTGCACACTACATTGCAATAGAAATGTGGCCACTGATGTTTCTGCTACCAGTGATACCATAGTAGCTCCTTCTTAGCGCTCCTGTGAACAATAGAGAGCCTGGGCAATGAGTGTTTGCAAAGGAATGTAAACACAGAGCCTAAATGTTTTTATAGTCAATCATATGGATTTGGATCCTAAAGGCTTTTGTTTATCTGAAGCTCCTCTTTTGTAATATTCCTACTTGATTCCATGTGACGAACAAGAATTTGACTTTCATCATTAGATTGTTTATAATTGATAGTAAATTGGTAGTCTCTCAGGTGATTTTTATCACGATATTTAATATGTTTGACAGTTAAAGAACAACTTTGCATGCTTACTGTTGCTCCGCCTTTAAAACGTAAATGCATTGTTTTCCAATCTCAAAGCACTTCAACACCACATTTTGTCATTTACCTTTTCCCACCCATTCATACACTGATGGGAGGGGCTACCGTGCAAGATACACCTGCCCATCAGGTCTCTCTCTCTCTCTCTCTCTCTCTCTCTCTCTCTCTCTCTCTCTCTCTCTCTCTCTCTCTCTCTCTCTCTCTCTCTCTCTCTCTCTCTCTCTCTCTCTCTCTCTCTCTCTCTCTCTCTCTCTCTCTCTCTCTATAAGGGCTGGGCAAAGTTGAAAAAAATTAATCGCATGATTTTTCTGCGATTAATTGCGATTACGTAATCGCATTATGCGCCAAATTCAACAATGAAGTAAAAAACTAGTGTATTGCTATATATATATATATATATATATATATATATATATATATATATATATATATATATATATATATATATATACATACATATATATATATATACATACATATATATATATATATATATATATATATATATATATATATATATATATATATACATACATATATATATATATACATACATATATATATATATATATATATATATATATATATATATATATACATACATATATATATATATATATATATATATATATATATATATTAATATTAGAATAATACTCAGCGGGCCGGATTAAAACGCCCAACGGCCTGTAGTTTGTCCACCCTTGAGTTAGACTCACTGCATGTGGACTGTGGGTAGAAGTCTGCCATTGGCAATGTGTTTTATGCAGCATTCTGCTCCCCTTTGCTATTTGCACTGTTTTGCAAGGGCACCACCACTGCATCCTGTCTTTAGCGGCGCTAAGACAAATGTGATTGGTTTAAAGGAATATAAACAAGCCAGAGTTTTTGCCCCCTTATACTAGAATGATAATGTGTGGAGCCAGACTTTCTTTAGTGCTGATAGAGCCTAGTCTCCCATAGCCAAACCTATCGCCACAGCGTTAGGTTTGGCTATGGGAGACTAGGTTGTCGTACACATTACCTGTAATGTCAGTTCCTCTGTCCTCGTCAGAGTCCTCTTCTTTAACATCTGTTTTAACCTCCTCCTTCATCTCTGGAACAAAGAAGTCTGTCTGGCGAGACAGTGGAACCATATAGTTGATGACATCTGAGCTACAGATCTCAATAGTCGGGAATGCACACAGCCTCCTCTCCTGTGAAGGAACAAAGACAAAGTGAACAATTAGATGAATGACACAAGGCATTGTTACATAGTTTATACTCAGTAGTAGTGGACACAAAACACGTAAGGAGAAAAACGGTTCAGGTTTGCACAACACAGTTTCACAGGGCCGTCTTATTATGAAGGTAATATTAATAATCACACTGTGCTGGAATTGGAAAGAGAAAGAGATCAACATGGAAGTTATTATAAAACTGTGGCTAGAGTTCAGTTATAAGGAAATATCTAATGAGATTAAAGTAGATGAAAGGCTCTGCCATTCTGCTCAATCAAGTGCTTCATACTCGCACACTCAATAATAGGACAACATATATGTCGGTGACAGAATATCTCAGACAAGCAGAAAATATCAGTCATATGCAGCTTTAAAATATCTTCACTTTTCTGACCTAACAATATTTCTTTGACACATTAATATGCAAATGCCCACCCATGTGAGTCCATTAAAGTTGCATTACCATCCACATCTAGGTGTCTACACTTGCACCCTCCTGTGGAGTGTGCAGAAAGTGGAGAGTTTATAAATATTATACCATATTTTCTCTAAGGAGGACATACGCCTTACATAATTTTGCTTTATGCTTTTATAGTCCTCAAGGGATTGCGGAGATGTGAGCTCTTCAATGGGCCGTTAGGGTGCAGCAGGATGAGGCCTGCGTGAGCTGCACAGGCCGGTCTCAGCAATGATCGGCTGCAAAGTGACACATTAATGTTTTAGCGTGAGATACTATGCAGGAATTCATGACCCAAAAGGCTTGACAGTAGTAGATTTAGCTCAAGCCGAGCATGTCCCACTACATCTAATTGATACACAATTTGCACAATATTAGTATGCTTTACTTTCCAACTTCATAAAACAAGTGCAGCATGTTTGGAGCGGGCTTGATTCTGTAAAGACAGACATGTGGTCCACAGCTTGACTGACACCCTTTGTTTTAAGGAGCAGTTTCTCCAAGACTCCATTCTTTTCAACATGTATTGTACCGTACTAGCTCGAATACTATTTGTAAAGTAAAAATACTGAATGTTTCAGTTTCATAAAGTTGCTCCTGGGAAAAAGAAAGTTCTGTTAAATCGTAATTCCATGTTACACCTTTCTTTGTTTGGGGTCTCTTTTGGGTTTTACAACTTATATTTATGTTGACAGGTAGATCACACCCTACAACGCAATACAACTCCCTTTATTAGAATTGTTATGCTTTCATGGTCCTCTCCGCGTGAATGTTCTCAGAATTACATAAATGTTTCGTCTCTAAGTTGAAGTGATTGTACAGACTTGCAATAGTGCCATGATTGTGCGACAAATATGTTTATTCTGGGCTATTCCGAGAGAACAAAAAACCTGTTGGATGGTCTTACACCAGTCAGTCAACTGACTCATTTTGCTCTGGATCAGGGTGATCTAGGCTGATTGATTAGTTTTAATTTAATCCTCTGCAAAATAAGACTATGGGAGCTGGTATGAATCACCTGGCTGCCACACACGGGGGCTCCAGCCCCGGAGCTGGCTATGCAAATGAGTACCCATCTCCTTGAACCTGCCTCGATAATGAGCTGGGAAATCTAGACAAAGACAGTTCAGTGTTGGCACGCACACGCACGCACACACACACACACACACACACACACACACACACACACACACACACACACACACACACACACACACACACACACACACACACACACACACACACACACACACACACACACACACACACACTCACATGCACGCACACGCAGTCTCCAAGGGAAACTGTCACAGATTAGAAAAATACAACAGCATGTGAAAAAGATATGTACCAATATATGTGTGTGTGCTTTACCTTGTTAACAGTAACTTGTTCATAATTATCATATTCTCTCTATTAAACTCTTGTGCCAGCAGGGACTGCAGACTTACCACCAGAGACTATCAGGTTATTTTACTGATTAACACACCATCGACCAGGGAAAAGGGACTTAACATGAACTCACCTACTTTTAGGCATTTTTGGGATAAGAGGAACTTTTTCATAAAACAGTTCTGAGAATCCTCCTTTTTATTGGCAAATCTATGACAAACTGCAACTTTATTTACATGTAAAATTACCTTGAAAATGTACAAACATAATATGTGCAATTCATGGCACAATTGAAACGGGATAAAACATATATTTTGTTATTTGCCAGTGAATACTGTACTTTCCCCTTCAAAATAAGGTTTCTTGAAGGAAAATGGAAGGGGACGTGACTTAGTGTGGGAGTGAGGCTTAGTGAAGTGTAATTTATTATCACTAAATTAATTATATTATTACTGACTGTGTTTGTAATAAAAGTCATTCTTATAAGTTAAAATAAGACACAAGATAAGTTCTTCCCTTCTTACATGTTATACACATAATTGTAAAATCTATTTTAGATTATTTGTATTATCATTAGCTGACTATAATTTAATTGGTTTTGTTCACTGTCTTTTTTGAAAGCCAAAAAAAGAGAAAAACACAACTAACATCTATTATTAAACAATTATAGGCTGATCAAAGCAGGTCTCATCTTTAGAAAGCACATTTCACTATGCAGTAATTCACATTTCCTCTCACCAGGGAAATTAATAAATAAATAGAGGATAGATTAACCATCCCCATCATAATCAAAACTCCCTCCTGGCATGCATGTTTTAATTATGACAAGCAAGATGTTTCATTTCCTCTCTGTGACCTTTTCTGGCCTGTCTATGTCTGATTGGTTGCCATCTTTTCCCCTGTAGCCTATCATGGAGTCAACAAGCATCCACTTAACCTGTGTCTGTGTCCGGGAGTTGCTGAGTTTGAATGAAATGTTTTTTCCTGCAGGAAATGAAGGAAAAGACTGATCAGTCCAAAAACAGGTCAGTTGTTTGTCTCTGTCACTTCAGAAGAGATTCAGTCACACTTATTCTCTCATCACTGATTCATCATTTGGCAAAAAATGTGAGCAACCAGTTGGTATTAGTGCCAATAAACTACAGACCATTTCCTGTTCCTAATTTATGGTTAAAGTGGCTCTACAAAATGGGTGACTTTCGGTCCTGGCCCTTCTTCTCTATGTTATGCAACCTCACTCTTAATAATTAATGACCTTGATGCACTGAAGTGTTTTGTCTAATAAACATGTTACATTTGAATTGATGGGGATTAAGTGATAGATGAAGAACATGAGATCTTATTTTTATACAAAACACTCTTCCTTTTTTTCCACATGCAAATCTCACTGCCTTTTATTTGAAGATAATATTCTCAAGCATATGGTGCAAAAAAATAAAACATCATGGATATATTTTTTTATTATGTGAAATTAAGTGGTAAAAAGGATGCAGGTTTGAATTTTAATCAAAAACCACACCACCTCTCATTGCTGTATGCCATAACAGCCTCTCACAGTGTTGGAAAGTGTCCTAATTAGAGCAATCCGAGAGTGTATTTTAGCCTCTCTAAGCACCACTTGTAATAACATTTATTTCTTTAGTAGTCTTTGCGTTATATGACAAGTTCGACAAAATAAATGCAAATACCTTGATTTTTTTCATATATCATAATGGTTAAATTCAGTTAGGTTATTTCTTAAACAGATATAATTAAGTGGAGACAAGGCAGACAAAAGAAAATGGTAACAAGAAAGAAAATTACAACACACAAAATCTGAGATTCATCCACAATGAAGCAGAGAATAAGATCTTTACAGGATGTCGGGCTGCAACAACGAATCGATAAAATCGATAAAAATCGATTATTAAAAAAGTGGCCAACGAATTTCATTCCTTGTGTCGCGCGATTACTACGTCACTCAATAAGTCGCGGAGATGTTTGAGTATTAAACAAAACAGTTGAGTGGACTGAAGGTCCAGGAGCTTCTGCAGCGCGCTGTATCCTCTCGTATGTCGCTGCATAGTCGCGTTGCGTGTACAATAACTTAGCAGCTAGGCTAACCGTTGTTAGCTCGCTAGCTAGTCGTTTATTCTCCGTGTTTGAGCCGCGCTGTTGGGTCAGATAACGTCTTTGTTTTAAAATACCGCGGTGGCTTCAAGAGAAGCAACGCGTAAACATCTCCTCTGAGGTGCAGAACACAGACCTGCGTTTAACAGTCTGATATAATGAGGCTTCATGCAGGGGAAGTGCTGCTGGGATTTGTAGTTCAATATCTAATCAACAACCTTTGTTTAGGTAAAGTGCAGTACATAAATTATCCGTTGATACATTGAGTGTTTACTTCTGGAATATCATCTCTTGTTCTCTGAGTTCTGAGTGTGTACTCTGTGAGTGTGTGTGTGTGTCTGTATGTGTGTGAGTGTGCATTTCTGTGAGTGTGTGTGTGTGTGTGTGTGTGTGTGTGTGTGTGTGTGTGTGTGTGTCTGCAAAATAATCGTTAGTTGCAGCCCTAATAGGATGCATTTTAATTAAAAAACAAGGTGGCCAGATATGGTTGGTGGTTAAAAGTCCTGTTCATATTTGATCTTCACCATGTCCATTAATAGTTACTAGTAAGAGTAAGTGTCCATGAGCAAGACTGATTCTCACTTGAATTGGACTGTTAGCAACCTGAAAAAGAGTGACAACTAGAGAAAAAGCATTAAAGTTTAACTGCACCAATGCTTTTAGTACTCAGCACTAAAGCTCATCCTTCCATCTATCGCATTGTTGTCACTGCTTTACTCTACGTCTATGTAAAGGTCAAGGGTGACAGGAAATGCAGGCTATCCTCAAACGCTGTTCGGAGCTATAGCTATGAAAAGTAATGCACCCTAACTTGTATACGTGCCACAAAATCAATTTGTATGTATTGCAGATAAGAAAGTTTAAAGACCATCAAATGCTGCATGGGAGAGCTATTTTAACCCAAACAAAGATATTTTTGTAAACCTAACACAAACCTAAACCATAGTTTTAAGCGTCTTTGTGTATCGTGAAAAGCGCTATATAAGTTGAAACTATTATTATTATTATTATTATTATTATGAATATTATTAGTTTCGCTGTCTAAAACTAAATAATATTTTCTTAAACTCAACCAAGAACTGCTGTTGCCTAAATCTAACAAAGTACATTTGGCTGGACATTCGTTGGATAACGCACAAAGAAATTGATCAGGAATGGCTTTTTGTAAGATATCATTATAATTATTGCATGATGATACAGCCATATCAGGTGTTTATATGTATTGCTCTCATTCTGTCTTGGGTTTGGTCTTGGTCAGCGAACTGAGAAGACCTTTGAAGAAATTCCATTGACCTTTTGCTCTTTATTATATATACTGCGATGCCTGATTAAGACACAATTAATCTATGATGTTTGGCCTTATCCTGTAAGGGTTTGATTCTTGATAGACAGAAACAGTAAATAATTTACAGTATTTCAGAAAGAGTAAGTGAGAAAGAGCTGAAAAGCTGTGAAACGTCATATAACAGAGTGAAGGACCCAGGGTTAAAGCAAGTTCTGCAGAAATGCCCTTGACCAAGACACTGAATCTCTTGCACCTCCAGGATGTGACACGTTAGTTGACCTTTTAGCTTACAAGCAGTAATTTCCCACTAAATCAATAAAAGTATCACTTTTTTTTTTACTATTATTGCTCACCAAGCTGCCTGACAGGAATACTGTAATTGTAATTTTAAAAATCCAACTGAGCTTCATCATCTTCACACATCTTTGTCATTTAGAAGACAGAAGCCAAACTGCTTTTTCCGGAAGAAACCAAATAAAACTACACTTCTGAATGTTGATTGTGAAGTTCATTGAATGGTGATGGAACTAGGAATGAGTGTGTGTGTGTGTGTGTGTGTGTGTGTGTGTGTGTGTGTGTGTGTGTGTGTGTGTGTGTGTGTGTGTGTGTGTGTGTGTGTGTGTGTGTGTGTGTGTGTGTGTGTCTAAGACGGGTTGAGGTGCACAGAAAAAGACCTATATAGGTGAGGGTCTCATGGGGCTTTATAGTGTCTTTGGCCTTCTGGCAGCTGTTCCAATAGAAATACCAATAAGAGGAACGTAAACGTAGACAACAACACCCCTGGAGCTTGATTTACTGCATCACTTAACCAACCCTCAAACATAAACATAGCCACGGAGTAACTGAACCATGACTACAGCAGAAGAGCTCAATGCTGACACTCTATGTTGCATTGCAGCCTTTCACATATTACATGTATACTGTCCTCTTAGATCCGATGGATAACACTGACGCAAACAATCTTTCACGTCCAGATGTTGGCTTGAAAAAAAAAACATCAAGCAGCCATTTTCAAAGATCGGAGCGTTAGCTTCGTTCTTCTTTTAATGTCTCATCTCTCTACTTTGTTTCTTTGAGCTCAGTGGCTCTTTTGGCTGAAAAAAAGCAACTATGGAGAATTTCCCTCTCAAGAGGCCAGCCTTCTCACAAAGTTGAGGGGCAAAAAGCAGCAAATATCAAGAGGTCTGACTGAAATTGTGTTTTTGGAGATGCACTGTATTTGTCTAAAGCATGGATAAAACAATGTTCGCTGATGAGTGGATGTACTACTGACGATGTATCCTGGATCCTTCTTCTCTAGTCAATTGTTTTCAGTCAGTTTGTTTTTGTTCTTATTGTCTCATACATTTATAGTATTTACTGCAACAACAATAACATGATTTAATTTGATTTTTAGTGATCTATATTAATGGTTCATATAAGATTTTGGTGTCATTTTTTCCAAGTGGCATTTTTCCACACCAGAGTTTTACATGATAGTTCAACAACCTTATATGCAGGCATGAATCAATAACCAATCATACATACAAAACTAGAAGACAGTTTGTCACACTTTTTCTGTTAAAACTAGAAAGGCACCATACTGCTATGACTTTCACGCTTGTTAGGCTCCTCACTCTCCACCAGCACATACAACTCTGCTTGACACTGAAGGTCCTGTGGATTTGTCTAGGAGACTTCAGAAGGTATATTCTAGGAAATTCAGAAAATCACTAGATTAAATTTATGCAGGCAAAGCAGGAGGAAGAAACATGTAGGCAAGAATCAGGTAATTTTTTAATCCTCACATTAAAAATGAGCAAGTCAGAGAGCCGCCACTACCTCTTTAATTACTGTTAGCAACCTGAAAAAAGTCACAACAAGAGAAAATGCATTATGTTTAGCGACACAAACTCTCTCCCTAATTTGAACTAAAGCTCGCCCTTGCATCTATCTTACTGTTGTAACTGCCTGAAGCAAAGTCAGCAGGGCTTGCTTGACTCTTTATGTATCAAGGTCGAGGGTCAAAGACTAATCAGGAAACTGAGCAACTGCTCTACCCCAAAAAAGGTGATTCCCTTAACTTCTCTAAGTGAAAAGAATAGTAAAATATATCCTGCTTTCAGTTCCATGCTTATCATGGAAATGAAACACAGACAAATGTAGAATTATTAGTGAAAAATGAGAAAGGGGGAAATGTAGTGTGTTTGTTGTGCTTCCACGATACCTCCTAGGCCACTTGGCCAATTGGTCTGGAGTCCTGGCCTTAGCCAAATATGCACACACAAAAATTAAATTACAATTCAGCATCACAGGTTGATAATAAAAAAATACCATCCAAAGATGGATTTCTCCTTTAAAAGGCCCTGCCTGTCATTTGAAGAAACTTCTGCTCCTTTGACAGAAAAAAAGTGTTGTCTTGCCAGCAGGAAAAGATAAGTGACAGCACACCTCACCCACAGGGGAGAGACGTGAGATAAAGCTGACGAGCGATGGTTAAAAATGAAAGAAGACAGAACGTTCATTCAGTCCTGTATTCACGGTAACAGCCACCAACTAGCATGCACCCAAGGAAATATACAGAAAAACCATACCTATGGATGTATGCCACACACACACACACACATATGGACACACTCATACACACATCTATATATAGGTGGATGATTTATCATCCTGGTCCCCAGGCACACAAAAGGGAAAATTAATACAACAGCCGGGCAACTCATGGTGACAACCCCGAGTTGTCTCTCTTCCCCGGTCCCTTTACTCCCACCGCACTAATACAGCCACCCTCACCATAACCTCCTCTTCCCCTTCCTGTCTGTGGAAAGAGACGAAAACTCACTTCACACCTCGGTAGAGGTGTTCAATTCAGACTGTCCCTTATGGTCGCACACTTCCCCAGAATAGTGTATTTTCATTCTGCCTGCAGTGGGGCTATTTTCTGCATCCGTCTCAACAACCCTAGGCCTCCTTCCAAGACCTAGTGAACAGGCGCAAAGGTGTCTGCGGGTGGAGGTAGCGGAGATCTGAGGACTGAAAATGCTTTTGCTATAAAAGGCTGTGGAACTGGAAGAGGGGTACGGCAGGGAGATGAGTTTATTGCAACCTCTCGCACCAGTACAATCAATACACGGAAACACTTGATGAGCTTCAAGTGTAGTGACTCTGTCAGCAGCTGCTGTGGTCTCCAGAGTTCTTCCACAATTGATCTGGTGAGCTGGTGAGAGGCAATGAGAGTAGCTGGTCTCCAAACTATGAATTATACCCCCCTAACACACACATCACCAGGCTGGGTGTTTCACAGTCAGTCATGGTTTATGTTTACATTTGGCATTGTGCACTTTGAATGCTCCAAAGTTGGATATTTCATCTATAATTATCTGGGACAGCATTATATGACGCTGCAACGTGAGAGTTGTGTTTTCTTCTTTGTTGTGTGGACTATTTCACTTACTGCACACATGTCTTCTTAATAATCTCCATTGCAGGTTTGAAAACTGACTTTTTTTTTAGAGTTATTTCAATTGTTTTGTTTACATCCAAACAGCAACCTCCAATTCTGTAGAGTAAAGCCAACGAGGAAGCGTCCTAAACTTGCATTCTAAAATTATAAATATCAGATGATGGTCTACATTGCTAGTTTTAAGTCTTGTTCAATACAGCATGAGGTTCATTTCCTAAATTAAGGTTTGGTTTAGACTAAAGAAGATGATAAAGATGGGTATGGTCGTGGGCGTGGCTACCTTGTGAGTGACAAGTAGCTACTGCTACCAGAGCCCTTTACAACATCAATCTGTCACTCTTCCCCAAAAGGTCAAGATGGCGACAACTAAAACGGCAAACCCTGGGCTTCAAAAAGACAGTTCACACACCAGTGAAGTCACTATGTCTACTTCCATGTTTTATATACGGTCTTTGTGTACATCAAAATAATGCTAAGAATTTTAATTGGACCACAGTGACATCAGATGAATAATTTGCCTGTCTGTAGACTTTGTCCATTAGTAACCACTTTCAAAAAGCAGTCTGAATCCAGTCTGTGCTTACTAGGTTTCTTTTAATCCCATACAGAGTTTACAGAGGCTTGGATTCTCATTTACATGATGTTTAGGAAGCCAGGTTACGACAGAAAAACAATAAGAACCAGTTTCTTTGCTTGCACGCTGAGTGAGATGCTCCTTCTGAGCTCTAAATGCATCCTTCAAGGAGGAAACGTAATGTGCTTTAAAGACCTGAAGTAAACACTCACTAAAAAGAAAACAGTGAGTTTACAGCAGCCGTGAGATTTCCCTCAGAAAAGTGATTCAACAGAAAGCACGAGGCCATTAAGAAAACCACTGGAGAGGTTTGCAGTCAATTAGTCCTGGCCATTAAAAGCTCAAAATTCAGTGAACCATTGCGAGGAAAGAAAGATATGGAGATACATAATTATGAATAGTAATTCATTTTAAACAGGCAGAGAGCATCTCTCCACTGATTGAGATCTTAATCTGGGAGTCTAATGTTAGAGATATTCACATCTCGATTCTAATTAGATACAATTAGAAAGAAGGGATGTGTACAGTGGCTGTGTGATGGAGAGATACTGGACTATCTATTATTTTTTCCTGCAGGAAATGTACCTTAAGCACCTTAAATATATTCCAGATAATAAATACTCTACACATCGTTGCAGTTTCTTTGCACCTGGAGGTGGGACCAGTTGGACTGAATAATTATAGTGAATAATTTCTGACCTCTCAGAAGTCTTAATTCTGTAGAAGTGGCATTTCGTTCAATTTCAGCCATAAAATGAAGCTCACAAAAACACAAAACCTAATTGGGTCTATGTCACCATGGAAACCATAGAGAAGCATACACAGCCAATCAATTTTGATATGTGCATCTTGTCCAGACATAATTAAAAGTTGTGAAAGGCAGCAGCAGAAGACAAGTATTGCGTCCGAAAAAGGTGTGATTAATGTAGCAGTAATTAGTTCTGTCTGGTATTTTGAGAAAATGGCTAAATAATGAATTGACAGACAGACAAAGAACAATGAGTTAAAGAAAAGACCTGCTCAGACTAAAAAAGACATTATGGGTGATGAAAATCGTCTCTTTCTGACATTAAAAATCCTAATCAAACGAGAGCAAAAGAATTTTTTGGACCAGGCTTCAAATCATCTATTGTCCTTCACAAAGGCCTAGTCAGCCTGGCCTTGTAGCCCTAGAAATAAGTCATCAGGCATTCTACCACCTCGCTATGAATAAACCATGGGTACTTATCCTTGGCATTCACACAGGAAGAGGGCAGCTCAAAGCACACATCTGACCATGGTGCACTCTCAAAATTAAATACAACTGACAAGAAAAGGCCCCTTAAACCAGACTTTTTAATCTTCAAATATTCAATTATTTTGCATTAAAGTAAACTTAAATTACAATATCTGCTTGTTTTAATATTTAATTCACCCTATTTTTCTTTTAACAGCATTGTTACAGGAATGAAACATTCTAGATGTCTTGTGCATCTTTTTATGCACACACACATTTCTCCAGGACACAACTTGACATATTTGGTATGTTTGTGAACCCTGACTCCTTAAGAATTAAGTTTATGATACAAATTTAAACAAGACGAATAACTAGTTAACTAGTTGATGGTAACCGGTGGAACTCGTCACAAGGCTCAGCTCTTCTTCCGAGACAGTAAAGTCCCTGTCTTTCTGTTTTTACAATTCTTGCCCTTACTCTTTTCCTGGGCATGTGGGTGAGAACTTTGTGCATGAAAACCATGTTCCTGTGCTTAATTTCAAGAGAGAAAAATTAAGCAGATCACCAATTGCTTCCTGCGTGAGCAGAGAGTTGGAATGAAATTGTCATCCTTGAAACAGATCCATTAGCTATACTACAAATTCAATTATGAGATGTGCATGAATAAATGAGCCCACAAATAAGCAAATATGACTTCCTCATTAGTTTTAGCTTTAAAACATTTGTCAAGAGGAGACTTAGTGCAGAAAAAAATAATATCCCAAGAAAAAAGATCCCAGAAATGTGGGGTAAAACATAAACTCTGCTCTGAATATGTAGCCATTCATAAAAAAAACACAGTGGGTGGAAAAATTGCTAATAATTTCCTGCTATACACGCCCATCTCTACTCTTAATATGAGCCAATGTGACACCCATCACAACGCATAGTCGTCAAAGCAAAAGTATTGCCAATATCTCATTATGACACAGTACAGTGACTAATATGAATTTAATTATGTTTGAGTCTTTCAATTAACCCCCATAAACTGTCCATACTGCCAACAGAGCGGTCATCAAGAAGGCAAACACAGTTCACTTCTATGGGCACAATCAGAGTGAGAGAAACAGAGAGAAGCAAACAGGAAACCGGGACTTATCTTCCGACTAATGGCCTGTTTTTAAGAGGTAACAAAGATAACAATTTGTTACAGCTCCACGCCTCCATCCCAAAAGTCCAGGGAAAAAACACAGGGAGGGATGATCCGGTGTCAGCTTGTAGACAGAAGCTATTGGATCTGCGTTAAAGTTGCGATAGCCCTGCTGCTGTCCGCGGGGCAAGAGCTGCGTTTCAACCATATCGGCCACCCTCCGTCAGTGTGGCACGACGGCAGCCTAATGGTTACAATTAACAGTCCCTTCTGCTGACAGAGCTCCTCTGTGAATGCCCCCCGTGCTCCTCTCAGACTGATCCTGCTCTAATGACTGTGTTTTATGGGTGCAGTGAACGAGAAACCCAAACTCCAGAACATGGAGCCGGAAGGTAAAGAACACAGGAAGAACAGATTTACAGAGAAAAAAGAGAACAAAAGACAGAAGTTAAATATCGAACAGTTAAAAGAGCTTTGAAACAATATGGAATGTGACTCTTTGACAAGCGACAGTATATAGCAATATGATATGCTGTATGTATTGCCAGATTGAGGATTATAAGAGGGATTTATAAAGAAACTCAAACATTGGTTTAATCCAAACCTTTACAATAAAAACAACAATGAATTAAAAGCCATATTTGATATATTGCCTATTATTTTAATATTAATAATGGTCAATGAATATTATGACTTAGAAACCTGAAAACTTATTTTGCTCCAAACCCCCTCAATCCAATTTTTTTGTTGTTTTAATGTTGAAGTCTAAACGATGAATATAATTGCTTGCCTTTTGATGCTACATGTGTTAGTTAAGAATAACGCTTGCAGGGATGTTGGCATTCAGAGGCAGACGGGCCATCTGGAGGAGTGGGAGTTTTCCTGGTGGGACGGTCGACCGGTGGACTGGTGATGAGTCGAGCAACCCCAATATAAAAATCTGGAGATAAATGTTTCATGCTGGTGGATCCTTCATTAAGCTGAATGGCTGGCCTCATACACATGTGAGTCTGGCAGCGTTCACATCTCATGAGTCCATCTCTCGTTCCCTGCCAACTCCACTTTGGTACATTTTGCCTCCAGAAACATCCAGCTGACAATGAAAACCTCTCTGGCTTCATTCACTTCAAAATTGCACTTTAAAATGTCTGCCATGTGTCAGAAAAACTTGTGTTAGAAGAAAAAACAACAACTATATTATCATGTTTACTTCACTGCAGGATTTTTGTCCGTCAGGCCAAAGAGTCACTGTCACTCCACTTTTAATACATACTCAGTAAGGACTGTCCCTGGATGGGAAGTATTCAACTTTTACAGAGATAGACACATCAAATATATTGCTTTGTGCTTTGCTCCTTAATTTTCACATATAAACTGATTTAAGAAAAAAAACTTTCTGCAATGTTGTATTCATACTCTCCTGTATATTGTTAATGCTGCATTAACTCAAAATATACTAATATTCAGCATTTCCCAAAGTCAAGAGTTGTTAACTTACAACCACCCAGGAGACCAAACCCCAGACACAGTGACACTGATGAGATGGACGTGTGTCACTTAAGTGCTGTGCTGCTGTATTTTATTTGTTTACATTGTCATATTGGATGTTAAGTTTCAGGTATTTCACATTTCTAACTTGTCAACAAATAGTAATTGGATCGTAGGGTCCCTCAAGAAACCAGTAAGGTCTATATGTCAGCAGCAAAGATACTTTCAGTCAAGATAAAACAGCATGAGTCCACAGAGGGTCTGCTCACGTCAACACGAGAGGAACTGTCAGACCACATGAACTACATGCATGATTTAATCTTTAAGATTTTGGATGCTCTAAACAAGAGAAAATCAATTAATTGTCTCAAGCAAAATTTGAAGGGTTTGTCCATAGGATGCAAGTTTTTTTTTTTTAAACCATTTTCTACTGAGGCTGACATAACTTAGATGATGGGAATGTCAACGCTGACTGCATCTTTCAGTGAAACACATGGCACCAACTTCAGCCTGACAGTCGTCCTTAAAAGACACTGCTGCACAGAAATGTGAGGAAAACTGAAGAGCTCAGCAGGCCACGACACAATATGGTGTGAATGACAGCAGCTCGGAAGTACATGTTCACAAAATACAAAAGTAGGACATGTGCAAGACAAGACGACACACTGCTAAAGTATGCTTGACAGCAGATGTCAACGGTTCCTGTGTAAGCTACCAGCAGAATGAAATCTCAATACTTGCATTGAGGAAGTTGTGACTACAGTGTTTCTAGGAGGCGGTAAAGGGGGAAACTTTAAGAAAACATACAACATGTTTTGGGGAAACTCTTACAGTTCAGATAGCACCATCCTTCAGAGTATTTTATTTCATCAGCGTGAGGACAACAAAGATCCATCAGCCGGTCTATCCCTAAACCGTCTTAAGACACAGGAGTTTCCTACACCAGTCTCCCCCTGGTTGTCTCACTGGGCCGAGACAGGTAGGTTCTTCAACCTGTCAGCTGGCTGCCAACTTCCAGTTATGTGGTTTTCGTCAGCGGTGTTTTACCTCCGCTCTGGGCAGTTGATTTAACTGAGCTTGTTGCCAGGGCAACTGCCTCTGCCAAAGATCCCCCCTCTGTTTTCCGTGGAGCCCAGATACTTTGATAATCTGAGGGATTGCAGAAGACGTGGGGGGAGCGTGGAGTGGCTGCCAAATGTCTTTTGAAGCTTCTCTCAAAAGAGCACAATGAGAAAAGAAGCAGACATGCCACCAGTGCTGCTGTGTGTTATTGAGCCGTCCACACGTTCACCCGCTCATTTGCAAGAGGTGTTTTCTTTCTATTGTAAGCATGCAATCCGTGATTTACTTTACCATGTTTTTATTGATGTACAAGGTACTACAACAACAGTTTGATTGACCTTTATATATAGCAAGCAAATTGTATGTGGGTAACTGCATTATTGCCCCACGTGTTCTGATTTTTAACACCAAGTAAGAATAGTGGCCCCAAGTAAAAAGATCTCCTCGCAACACTCGAGACAATATTTTCTATATATTTGGCCAACAAGCTGATCAAAAGATATGTCACAAGAGAAATGGCTAATCTTGTTTTGCTAAAGAAACATCACCCTGCAGGTACAAGGCACAATATGTAATCTGTTTATGAGAGACTTTGAAGACGTGTTTGTCTTCCAGGAGCAACAATTCACCACATTTTGCAGTCATTATATTGACAACTGTTTGTTGTTTTGCTCAGGCTCAGTAGAGCGGCTCTCTGAATGTCTAGTTTTTGAAAACTCAAGATTTAAGTCTAATTGTTCCTTTAGCAAAAACAAGATCTTTACCTTGCATGTTCTCTTTATACTTGAATGCCACTGATATTATTTAATTAAATATATTTACAAAAATATTATTATTTTGGTAACAGTTTTATTCTCAGTCTCGCTAAGAAGAAAAAGAGGTTTGCGTCAACTTCAACATGTTAATAGGATTTGTGACAAAAGAGGAAAATTATGTTAAATATGCCAGTGAGATGATGAAATATTTTAGAGATGATTCAAGCCTGACTGCCAAAAATGAAATAAGATAATAACAAAACAGGAAATCACATAAAAAAAAACACAGTGAGATCAAATCAAACGCTTTCTTTGAATATACGGCGCAATGTATTTTCTTGTGGAATTCGAGCATAATTATGTTGATAATACACCATCTTGATACCAAGGCATTCTGGGGAAACACCTGAAATGAAAGTTAGATGCTGAATCACTAAGGTGCATGAGGGTAAGGTACATTATTTATGTAACATGAGAAATTGCTCCTTTAAAACACAACATTATTACACAACATCTACTAAAGTAAACCGAAAACATACAGTCCAGCTGCCCATGGGTAGAGGAACAGAACATGAGCATGTATGGAAATAAAAGAAGAAGAAAATGCAAATTTGTCAACTGCTCTCCGCATAAAACAATGAAATAATGTATCATCATTTTCAGACGAATAAGGAAAAGTTCCCCAGACATGAAAATATGGAGAACAATAAGCTGCCAACGAGTCTCAGGGGACAGTGGATCTATATGAAAGTATCTCACATAGCCGAGGCTCTGCTGGTGACAGGAGGGAGATGAATGAAGGCGCAGTAGATTGTTCTGCTCTCAACTGAGGCAGCGTGATGCCGTTATGTCACTACTAATGTTAATGATAATGTACAGCAAACAGGGAGCATACTCGACTGCAGATCATCGCCTAATTAAAATTGTCAGATGACAGGACGAGAATATATGACACGCATGTGCTCACACACACACACACACACACTTTAGTTATAATGTGAGGAATATATTTGAAAAAATTTCAACTTTAGTGTTTTAAGATTCCAAGAAAACTCTATTTATATTACATGCTCTCCCATTAGCAGACGTGCAAAAAACAAAATAAGGTCTGTGCATTTTGTACCTCTTCCATTGGGGAGGAATCTCTTCAGGGGTAGCATGTCAGGAAGAATGATTACAGCATAACAATAACAATTTTAAGACAGTCTATCCTTTAGTTATGACTAACATTTACCAAGCTGACCTTCTCGCCAGAGGTCAATTTCCTATTAGATTTAGGGAAACCAAATGACAAAATGACTTTTCTCACTTAACAAAAAAAATTGTCCTTTATAAAATGTTTGGAAAATTGCTTAAAAGAAAGTCTCATTGTTGTTTTGTAAGAGTTTTTATGCATAAGTGTTCATGTCTTTCTTGTTTTAGCTACATTTATAGTTGTTTCACTCATGGGGACTTAATATGCAGGGGTTTAATCCAACATCCCTGAACAAACACAAGCTTACACACACATGAAAACACATGCGCACGCACACTCGACACACTTTTTCTGTCTTATGCATATTTAATTTTATGTTTATAATTTGTACAGTTTAAAATATTATACAGGTGGAGGCTAAAAATAAGCCCAGTTGGCTTTTTGCCTCCTCTTGCACCGTGATGTTCATTTATCTGTTATGTTTCTTTGTTTCTTTGCTTGAATTGTGCAAAAATAGATAAATACATAAAATAATCTGTATGTAATTCACTTTGTTTCACCTCTGTCTTTACTGTCATCATTCCTGATCTGCTGCCCAGTACAGCGCACTGGTGTCCTGCTGCATGGTGTGTCTGCTCTTCCAGGCTTGAGCCCAGTAGGTGAGCTACATGCCATAAGCCGCACGCAGGCACACACAGGAGGAGGATGTCTTATGGTCAACATGGTGAAGCTCGCTCTTCACTCCTCTGCTCAAGCGGTACTCTTCATCGCACCCGGGTGCATCCCATCGACTCCTGCCATCCTGCTCAGTAAACCGCTCAGTGCCATGAAGATTGTTGTGGTATTTCACACCCTGCCCTGCTCTGCCTCGTTCCTCTGAGCGACGGCTTCTTGAATGGCATTAATAAATTGAGTCACCCCGTTAGCTGTCTTCACTTCAGTACACAGAGGAATGAGCACTCAGTCTGCATTTGTGAGGGACCTCGGGTCAGAGGGGTAGGATGTCTGAAGCGTTTTATCAGCTGTAAAATGCCCACTGCCTGACACAAGCCTCGACACCATATTCCTTTTCCATTATAATGCTGCATATATAGTACACGGAGAAATGAGAGTAAGTAGTCTCGTTATCTCGTCGTTCGCCTGGTAAAAGCTGGATTGTATTCACTTCATCTCCCAGCGTCCATTTCATCATCTATGATCTTAAAAGGCTACTGCTGGTCTAAGCGCTTCTGATTTTTTTTTAATTACCAGCCTGTGTATATATACACATGACAAGTAGTCTGTGGGTGTAGACAAGCTTGTCTTACTTTATAGGTGTTGGACCAAAAGTGAAAATATCATATTTAATTATTTGTCTCACATGGGGCTCACAGGGCTGTTTGGCTCAGCCTGACACTCTGACATGCGTTCTGCACAACATTTACCTTCCCTCCTTGTCTTAATTATTCCAACCTTTGCAGACAAACAAGAAAATTGCCCCAAGTGGACATAGGAAAGGAAAGGCAGGCAGATAAGGACATATATAGTGCTTATAGTGGTGAGAGAATATCTAAGAGACATGTGAAGGGCAAAGCAGCTGGAGAAGGATGTGCCTTGGACTGCTGATCCATAACCTGTGGCATATTGAATGTTAAAATGCCGCATCTTCCCCTCAGATGAAAAGCTCTGCTCTCTCCCACTCTCTTCCCCAGTTAAATGATTTCATATTGGTGCCAGGGCCGGGTGCTTTTAGACATGTACGTCCTCCTCCCCCGCCCCCCCACATATCTGTACAAATTAATTGGCTGTTATCCCTGGGCTAATTCCTGTTATACGGCTTTCTTGATGTATTTTGAGGAATAATTTCAGTCATATTAGCTGGGAAACCAATGAAATCTCAGCTGTATGAGGAATTTTCAATAAATAGGTTAGAAATTCAAGAAACGTTTTATAATCCATTAATTTTGTGCCACCAGAGAAGATAAGCTGAAACTGATGAGTGACATCATCATTGAATATATAGAGAATAGACAAAATTACAGAAAAATACTGTTATGTTTCACATAGCACATTTTTTTCTCAAAACAGATGTGTGGAAGGCCCCCATCAAAAGTCACAATGACGCCATCAAACATTCCCAAGCTCCTATTTTTCAAGGTTCAACGGCTGCACCCGAGAGAAATAGATGACTTTTGGAATGCTGCATGTCATGTGACAAGGAACAACCAATCCCAGCTGGCAGATAACTCTTTCTTTTTAAATATATGGAGGAGCAGAGACTTTCACAGACTGTTTAATTTGCTTCAGCTTTTCTGTGCAATGACTTCCCGACATCCGGTTGAAAGGTCAGACAAACTGACAGCAAAGCAACTGTGAGGGATTTGTAGTGCTGGAAATCCATCTGTTTTTGGTTTGACTTTGTTTAGTTGAATCAATAAGCTCACTGTTGAATTACAGCAACTTCATTGTCATCGGCATCACGGCATGCAGGTGTTGTTGCTAGGTAACGGCAGGAGTCCAACCTCCGAAACATGTTGGATAAAAGGATGAAAGCAGCACATCTGGTGGTGTTTTTTTGTTGTTTTTTTACACGTTTTAAGATGCATCATGCGAACAGCCCCTAACACAGTACAATATCAGTGATGGGATTTATGGTTATTTCTTTCTTTTTCTGATTGAAGCGAACATTGTGCTAAATGCATTTCAGTCAGTGATCAGTAATAATCATGTTGTGACTCTTCATAATACATTTCCTATATTAAAACGCAATTTTCAATGAGCAGCACAAGTTACTCAAATTAGGCAGTTGCACTGTGTCAGCTTTTTTTTAGAGGTCTCAAAATAATCTTTATCTTTAGTGTGATTTCCAGATAAAAAAAAGTGAGGACGGTAACAGGGGCCATATTCATAAACATTCTGAAAATACTCTAAGAGAGCTCCTAAAATCTCATGCAGGAAGTCTTAAAGTAATTTATATACCGGTAGTCATATATTTATTTGGTTACCTTTATTGACCACGCTGGAAATGTTAGTACTTCATTCATTGGATATTAACAGAAACAAAATAGCTCAGCTTTTATCAGTTTCTGTGATTTCTGGCCAGTCTATATAAGTAAAGGCGTAGCATGTGAATCTATGAACCACAAACACATTCTGCCATTATGGCGTTATCGCGTTGTGTGGGAGATGTGCCCAATCCAAATCTGTAGCGTTTTCACTAATTGTCATGCAGTGTTATTTTTCATACCTCTGTCTTTCCATTCTTTTTTCTTCAGCTTCTCCTCTCCTCTCTACTCCGAACTGTTTTCGGAGTAGATAACTAACTAATAACTAATAACTTTTGTCTTTACCAGGATCTCGTCTTAAGTGGAAATTCTTAAAACACGTCATAATTCTAAGAATGTTCTTAGAATTTCTTCCTTAGGAGCAACTCTTTGTACGAGGAAGCTGTATTAAGACATTAGGACAGCTTCAGGTCATTATGTTGACTGAGAAACATTATCGCTTTCAAATTGCCACCTGCCACTTGCACTGAGAAGCTGAATATTTGCATGAACACAGCTGCTATTGGGTGAAATGACCAAAGATTCAAAGTGAAGTAAATCACACCCAAAGTGAAGTGTCATATTTCTAGATTTTATGGTATCGAAACTCCAAATTATCCTTTGGTGTGCATGTCCTGAACTAAAGCTGTCAGCTTTTCTCCAGCCACCTGTGTCTGTAATTTATGTTATTTGGCCTGATGAGTATGAGGAGTGTGTGGCCTCTCAGTCAACCCAGACTGTAACATGTCCAGCTAGCTACACCATGCTACTGCTATGCCAAGGAGGTTATGTTTATGTTTCGATATGTTGGATTGTTTCTCTACAGGTCAGATTTTGGAAGGGTGTATAATCGGTCAATTAAAACACATACAATTTTGCATTGTGTCTGAATCAATGGGCGGATGTACAGACGTCCTATTTAATTCATGGAAACGCCCCTGGAGGAGGTCTGTGCTCTCCGAGTGTCCTTTTAGTTATGATAGAGAAGATGAGGGAGGCATATGGTTTACAGGAAGAGACTAACAAACACAGTGGTTTGAATATAATGTAGGTTCTGGTTTCAAACCTCTTTGAATAAAAAATGAAAGGTAACAAAAGTATCACACTGTTTGATTAAGCCACTGAACCACTTATGGCCAAGGCCATTTATACCCAGCTGGATGATACTACTGACCGCAACGTACCTGGGCTTTGATAGTGGAGCTGCAGCGGTGAAAGGTGAAGGATGAAGTACAGCTTTCATTGTCCTCTCAGAAACAAAGACCCTCTTTTCCAGTTGTGAGATATTGTGACAAATTACAATGGTACTCAGCATCAAACGTGGTCCACACACTCCATTAGATAACACACACATATCTCTGAATCCTGTTGGAAAAGGCACTCTCTTTTGTGATTACAAGCTTGGTCTTGATTGTCAATTTTTACGTATTACACAGCCGGGTTACCATCTTTTTAAGTCATGCTGGTAGAACTAAACAGACCCCAGGGATCTTTCTTTAAACAGACTATTCTCACACTTTGCTCATTTTCTACTGTAAGCCATTCACTGCCTGTCTGATACTGCTAAACAGCCACGAAGAATGAAGAGATGCATAAACCATGATATCAGCTGCTGCTCCGTCTGAATAGGAGATCTGCAGGCAGTGCAGGTATGAGAGCTGTCAGTGTTGTGCCACTGTGGGATTGGGTCTCAGGCATGCTAATGTGGCATTTTGGTTCAGAAGTGAATGTGACAGGAGATAATGGGAGTGGACAGGGGACAGGCAGGGCTCTTATTACCCCCTGTGATAACCAGCTCTTCCTTTCCTCTCACACATTTCATATGAATCTGAATTCAACCATAGAACACAGATTACATACATACGTACATCTTATTCTGTGATGTAATTATCCTCTGATGCAGAACTCATCAATGGAAACAGAGAAAGAGGTATACACACCACATGGACATAAAAGTGGAAACATATTCTAAAAGTTCCTCCTGGATTAAACAAAAACTCTTGGGGTACCATGTGTGGTGCTTTTGTAGCGAAATGTTCAGAAGTAGTTTCTTGTATTTTTATTTTTGTCCAGCATGTGCCCAAAGACAGATGGATACAAACACAGATGCAACATGACAGACTTGGTGGGGGTATTGTCCACAATCTGTGGTGCTAACAAAGAACAAAACAGCAAGTTGATGTAAACAACACAAGTTTCAGAACAAAAATGAATGCCGTCAGGGCCGGCTAGGCTTTCTCTGCTGGCTTAAACAGAATCCCAAGGGTATAGCTATTTTATAAAAAATAAAGTTTTAATAGTTAAAAGTTGTATCTATTTTATAATATAATTGTTTTTCACAAATACACTACATGTATTATCATTTTTTTTCTCCCGATTAGCTTATCTTCTCATTGACCAGCTCCTGTCTTCTGTCTGTTACTCCTGCCTTGCTTTCTGCTTCTGCTGAGGCCAGCGCCCTGCTCTGCCCAAGAAACGCTGCTCTAACGCTCTTTATCCAATCACATCTCACCTCTGTCTCTCTGTATGTCTCGCTCTCTTCTTTGTCTTTCTCCGCCGGTTAAACAGTGACAGCCAGCGAGCTGGCCCTGTGTGATTCCTCAGACAGAATAAACCTTGCACAGTGAACACACACTCCAGTACCATAGGTGGCGTTGTATGCACCCAGTCAAGTTGCTTGCGATCTGCCACTTTTCACTTAAAGAAGAAGAAGCTTGGAGTCTATTTCCTGTGGACTCTGTGTAACACTTGGACATACTGGCGGCGCATCTCACCTTGCTTGTGAGACACGGGCGATGGAATCTGAACTCGCGAGCTAACTGGTTTTATTGCCCTGGCTGATGTCAAAATGTCTAATGTTTTCTGAGAACATCCGGACCACTCAGCCACAGGGGGTGATAGTGCTCGGGCCTCTGTCATTCTGTAACTTGTATTGATCACATTGCGGTGTGTAATCACCAGCAGTCTAACTTTCCTCCACCTCTCCATTCCTGCTCAGCCTATTGCCACATTAATCCCAATCTGTGATGGCTGCCGTAACATAGATTGCATTAGCTACTGAGTGATCAAATTAGGCAACAGCACGCTTACCCGCCTCCGCAATCAGTGGCACTTTCCGATAGAGACAACTACACGCTTACAATCAATTTGCTACCCTTATCTAATCAAGCAGCTCACACACATCTCTGAGCTCTATTTATTTATTGCACACTTGGTGACATATATAAACATGAGTACTACATGGATGCACGCACACCCACACACACTTTTTTTCTAATATTCATATACACACATGTCCTCATGCACATGCTTCAATACATTCACAAATAAACAAATTAGCCTTCAGCCTCTCCCAGGAATGTGCTGCCTTCTTGTGAGGAGTTGGTTAAGATGTAGAGCAGCAAGAAGAGAGGAGGCAGAAGATGATGTTGACACAGTCTCTTGATCAACACCATTCATCACCCGAGCATTCATATAGCAGCTTTACAAACGGGTGAGAAGCGAGAAGAGCTTCACATCGAAGGAGGCATTGAACACATCACTGTGCCACTTACAACAAGGTGCTACTGCCTTATAACTTTATTTTTTCAGAAAATCACACAATAATTATTAACTCATTATGTAATTATTGTTTTGAAATAAATACAAAGTCCTTGAACTACAGGGTAACGAGAACATCATTGAATGATAATGCTAAAGACTTATAGTTTCCTTTATTAGCCAATTTTCACATTTGGGTTTTCACACATAGAAAATCTGGATTTACTACTGCAGTTAAAAAGCAAACAATGTAATCTTGCAGCACAGCTCAGTAAAATGAAGACGGAGACTGAAAAGGCATAAATGAGCTGCTGCACAAATTGCACAAAAGTCCTTTTTAGTAATAAAACAAACAATATATACAAAGTGTGTCTGCAGTACACATAGCATTTTTGTAATTTTATTTTCACCCATATTTTGCTAGAATTGATTCTAACCAACCTAATATTCAAAATGAACACAGATAAATGTACATGTATTTTATGTATGTAACAAATTGAAAATAATGAGCCCTATAACCGCTGTCAACAAAAAATCTGAATGACTTCAGCCTCTGATCACTAATCAGAGCAAATACTCCACCACATGCACAACATTCCTCCCACAGGGAGAGAGTAAATAGAATCAATATTTGCACCCATAAAGCATTTCTTCAGGCTCTGCAGTACAAACCACTGATGTCTCATCTCTTTTAATGAGGGATGGCTCACCAGGCATCTGTTACACATAGATTGTTCCCACTGCAGCTCCAGGCTGCTGCTTGCTAGAATGTCACATACAGTAAGTGTGCAGTCCGCAAAAAGATGCAAGGGAATGAAAAGATTTGAACAGAACATTCACGTACACATGGTTCACATGTAGAAATGTGCAATAAGACGTTTTTTTCATGTCACTATTTTGGATATTAATCCAAATTGTTACCCTCAATCTCATACAAGGCTGAACAAAACTTGAAATTAATTTACAGCAAATAATAATATATTCTTTATTAAGCCCCTTTGGGAAATTCTTCTCTGCATTCGACCCATCCTTGAATAAGGAACAGTGGGATGCCCTGTGAGGCGCCGGGGGGCAACTAGGGTTTCAGTGTCGAGCTCAAGTACACTTCAACTGTGAACTATGAGGAGACCAGGAATCGAACCGGCTACCTTGTGGGTTCGGTACGACCACTCATCTCCCTTAGCTACAGCCAATTCCAACAAGAGGATGCTGATACTTTGGAAAATATCAGTTTGAGTATGAAAATACAGTAGCTGTTAACACAAATTGTGTTATTTAAATGTTGAACCAGTGGCGTTTAAATGATAGGCGGTAGGTCGAGCATGATAACACTAGTACATATACTGGCTGCTGATGGGTACTTTTGCCTGGAAGTTTAGCTGCAAACGGGCTTTTAGTGCAGGCAAACACGGAAGTGAGGCAAATGTGATCATCACCAAGCGGTCTTGCTAGAGTTGTAGAGAATTAAATGAGTTTCAGCAACAAGTTTCTTGAGTAGTTGCTAAGATCCAAAGTGATACATGACCCGGATGGTTGGGTACTTTCTATGTAGAGAGTGCATTATGCATGCCTCAGGAGTTCTCCCCAGCTGCCCAAGTTTTCTCAAAAGTAAAAAGACATAAAGGTTAGATGAACTGGAAACTCCAAATTGTCCATAGGTGTAAATGTGTTTGCCGTGTGATTAATGACTTGGATAAGATGCATTGAGCCTCCTACCTCAGTGTTAAAACTACATTAATTTACTCGTACAGTCAACTTAACTTAAATTCTTAGCACCACAGCAATCCCTTGTGCATAATATTGTCTCATTCATCCCCTTTTGCCTGCAGTCATGCTGGCATTCACACAGCATTGTCATAATGGGATCCCCATATAGGTTTCTCTTTTGCGCCATTAATTTGCTGCGATGAGCTAATGTTGATGTGTAAAGCTACACATCTAACTCGATGAGTACGGCAAAGATGAAACAACGGAAGTTATTCAGGGTTGAACATTGTATTTCTCTTGTATGTACCAGGCGACAGGCAATTTTACCTGCCTCAATGTGATTTCCATTCTGCTCAAAGGAATCAGGCCATCACTCGAGTGAGTGAGTGTAAACCTATGTTAATCTGATATTACTGGAGGCCAGTTATGGCTGATTGTTAAAGGATCTCTTGTAGTTGCAGTGACTCAAACTTTCTCAAAACACCTTTTATTGGCTGTTTTTTTTCTGCCATTGACTACCTGCTGACTCCTAACTCCCCACTTTTGACAGGCCGTGCCTGGTAGGAGCCACTAGTGAGGACACAGATGAATGCATCATGCTTTTCAGCCGCTACTCAGCGCCCACAGACGGGGTAAAACAGATTGCTTACTTTTATTGTTTTGGACTGTGTGTTTGGCTAACAGCTAACCACCACCGAAGTCACCAGTGCACACAGTGCTGAGTATGTTCCTGCCAATTAGCCGTTGCTATGCGGGCAGACCGCTTGGTGAGTCTAGTTTTGTTTTTTGCTAGATATCTACTGAGTGCAGCTGTCTATTTCTTACTGAGACTTAATATTTGAATACTGGCCTTTATGTGAGAATGAACTGCTCAAAGAAAGCGATGCATACATAAAGTTTATAAGAACATAGACATGATACAAACACACACCGACTGAGTATGAAAGAGGATGAGAGTCCTAAGTAAACACCTCCTTAATTAAAAGGTATTGGACACTGCTCTCTGAAACATACAGCTGGCTGCTCAAGAAGGCCCATA